>NW_020656077.1:230769-232808 GCF_003589595.1 Hyposmocoma kahamanoa
TGTGTATTCCGCGTAACACCTTTCTTTCTAGTTCTTTAATCTTAAAAGTTCAGTTTCTGGATTTATCTTACTTTTTCGAGATGATTTAGGCATTTTTTGGAAGAAAAAAAAAGTCGTTCAAATTCAAAATTGGCAAAAAAGTTAATTCAGTGTGAAGTAGCCGAACATTGAACAGCGAATGAAACCAAGTAGATCACCAAGCGTGAGCTGGAGTGCGCATTGTAATTTAGAAATTTTGTATTTTTATTTGTTTTTACCCTCAACTTGTATAGGAAGTGGCCGCACATATGCGTTACTACAAGTACCAATCTCATGCTAATCTCGAAGGACGAAGCACCATTGTAATATCTTATTTACTTATATAACTTATAGCGTTGTTGTATCTCGACCGTCTCTCTATTAGATTCTTTTTTCTTGGAAGCTAAGCCAAAAAAAGAAATATTTATGGAAAAAATGCCAGACAATCACTCCAAATTTCTGGTCTCAAACTAGGGAATATCCTGTACTATGAGTACCAGACTAACGATAATTCTGAGGGCAATACCCAGAATACCCTGACCAGAACCAACTAAAAATGTTTTTTTCATAAATTGGCTGAAATAAGGGATCAAAATAGGGATCGAATCTGGAACCTCCTCATCAAGGCCCCATAATACTAATTATTGTGCCACCGATGAGCATAAGCGCACCCCGTAATCTGAAAGCGACCACGCGCCGCAGGCCGAGCCTGACCCTACCATAGGTGGGGTATAGGGCTCGTTATATATATAAAGCTATAAGTTCTTATTCACTGATAGAAATATGTAGAACGCATACTTCCCGATATGGTGGAAAAAAAAATTATACCGTTGTACGCGGATGCCTATATAATTTGATGCGCGGTATAATTTTCAAAGCAAAGAATCAAATATGAGAGGACCTGAATATGGAAAATATGAAAGAGTGATCAACGGCCTGCAAAAGCTTTTTTTAATAGCAGTAGAGCTCCTTGTGAAAGAGCTCGTCCAGGGAAGTACTGTCACCTTATCTATTTCTGCCGCCAAGCAGTGTTGTCAGCATTACTGTGTTCCGGTTTTGAACGGTAAGAGTGCTGGTGAGATTACAGGCACATGGGATTTGTCAACTTATTTCTCAGGGTGACGGGCGCAGTGATAGTGCCCCTCAGAGCTTTGCGATTTTAAGCTCTGAATGCCACTGCAACTGTTATGGACAGGCGTGTAGCTTACCACCAGGCGCAGGACTTGTTTGTCCCGTCACTTGACATTATACAAAAAAAAGGTATAATATATGGAGGGAATATTTGTGCATTTTTATGAGGTGCACCTTGGTCAATTTCAGCGGGAAGTATAAAATGTTCGAAATTCAAACAAACAAGATGGCCGTCATACAAATTTCAAAGCCTCCTATCACGGAAACTATTAGAGATAGGTAGGAGATGCTTGAAGGAATGTCATACAGGGTAACACTGGTCAACTGCCTGGGTTTAAAAAAAATCAAGATGGCGATTTCAAAATGGCGGCCGAAGAAAAACTTGCTTCGATCCGGCTGTAAATTGACATTCAAGGAGTCCTTAATCATAATTCGGGGTCAAAAGTTTATATTCGCCATTTTTTAATATGGCTGCCACAGATGCGTTTTTTTTGTTAAACATAGCTGTCAAAAGAGACTTGCTCTGATAAGTGCCGAATAATAATTTGTGGTCAAAATTTGTTGTTCGCTATTTTCAAATATGGCCGCCATAGAAACGTTCATTGGCCGCAGAAAAAAATTTTTGCTCTGATCCCTTTGAAAATTGGCATGTGGGTGTCTCTAGGAGTGCTTTATATTATTTTGTGATCTTAAATGGTTTTCCGCTATTTTCAAACATGGCGGTCATACACGCGTCTTTGGGCGGCAGAAGAAATTTTGGTCTGATCTCTATGAAAAGTGTTCAATAATCATTTGCGGCCAAAATTTATTTTTCGCCATTATTCAGTATATTACAATATTATAACAATATAATACAATATAATACAATATAATACAATATAATACAATAT
>NW_020656077.1:232818-232903 GCF_003589595.1 Hyposmocoma kahamanoa
TATAATACAATATAATACAATATAATACAATATAATACAATATAATAATAGGGGTTAAAGTATGAAATTGCCGATTTGTACTGAA
>NW_020656077.1:233303-332642 GCF_003589595.1 Hyposmocoma kahamanoa
CAGTACAAATCGGCAATTTCATACTTTAACCCCTATTATTATAATAAATATATATTATTATTTACATTAGAATAAAACTCCATTTACAAATATTTAGTTGTAAATAGTTTTTGCCCTCGATTTCGGGCGCTAATGGATTTTAACCCGATTAGATTCTGACTTCAATACAGCGCCGAGTTAACAAGAGGGCGCTTGCTCATATCTACGCAGAACTCTAAGAGACTTTAAGAGTTCTGTTCGTCAATGCAAGAGGGCGCTAACTTATTTAAGTTTAGTAAAAGGTAAGACGTAAATATCGCTTTAAAATTATATTCTTATATATCTAAGGTACTGCGATAAATGGAATTGTTTCTTTTGCTTCCTACGTCGGCATGAACATTATTTTTAAGAATGGGTTTACATAGAGACTATACATGTACATTTTTCTGACATAAGAGACATCAACGAGCTGCACTCAGCTTGAAAGAACTATACGCGTTTTTATGACTTTTATGATAATGAAGAAGTAATGGCTACCGCGGGGAGGGCTCTGAATACTCAGTAGTCATCGCTAATCGACAATTTGTCGCCCCATTGACGCTACTCTATCATCATGCAAAAATGCACCTACAATAAAATTGTTTCGAATAATTTGTATTGAATACAATATTAAGACTGTCTGTATGTGAGTATTTGGTGTTACAAGTTAACATTATTATACAAATAATATCAGGTAAGTATCACGTGTGTCTAATTGTAACTAATTTTAAAAAATATGACGGTTTATTCGCCCCACATAAACGTTTCAAGAGAAAAATAATAGAGCCATTGTGTTTATGGTTTTGAGGAACTGGTCTAAGTTAGATACAAAAAGAGAAAATGTGATAGTCCTTGGGAAAGACAAAAAGAGGCAATAAACACGAGTTTTTAAATCTCCCTGTGGAAGGGCAGAGGGCAGTTACTTAAGGGACGCTTGTCGCCAAACAAATTGTTTGGTGCAAGATTCTGAACACGGACCTGACGCGACCTTTTACCCTGTGAAATATGCACAATGACATAACGTTGTATCTGTAGGTTTGTGTTGTACATTTTTTACTTAAAAATTTATGTTTTACAAATACTGATTGTTGTGTATGTTATACAAAGATATGATGTCAGAATTTGTAGGAAATATTTACTTCTGTCTTCAACTTACGCGCATCCACTGTTGGACATAGGCCTCCCCTTGAGCATGCCAATTCTTGTGCCGCCCGTATCCAGCCGCTGCCAGCCATCTTTCTCAGGTCGTCCGCGCATTTTGTCGCAGGGCGTTCTACTTTACGTTTTCCTTGACGTGGTCTCACTCTAGAACATCGGCCATCAGCCCTTCTGTAGACTTGTCCGGTCCACTGCCACTTAAATTTTCTCATTTTGAGACCTATTTCGGTCACTTTAGTTCTCTGACGTATGACTTCATTAGTGATTCGGTCCAACAGCGAAACCCCAAGCAGTCGTGCGCCTGGTGTTTAAGCGACACGCCTGCGAGTTGCAATGCAACTCGGAGCTTTAAATCGCAAAGATCTGAGGGGCACTGCTTTGCGCCTTTCCCCCTGGGACATAAGTTGACAAGAAGTCCCATTTGCCTGTAATTTTACCAGCACCATTACCTTTCAAAACCGGAACGCAGTAATGCTCACGTTACCGCTTGGCGGTAGAAATAGGTAAGGTGGCACTTCTCTGGACGAACTCTTTCACAAGGATTTCAACTGCTACTAATGGTGTTCTAACGGCTTGCTCTGCGAGCGCTGAAAGAGGAGCTTCCAGTTTCGATTTCTGGTTTTTCAAACAAACAAAGACAAATTTGGAAAATGAACTTTTCTAAATTGGTTCTGATGTGAATATTCTGGACAGTGCCCTGGGCTGAATTCCGTTGCTCTAATAGTCATAGTACATCGAATTTGCTAGTTTGAACTCACTAGGTAATTGCCCACCAATTCTATCTGGCGCATTATTATTCGCTTGGATTTCTATTTTAGACTGTCGCCTCTCCCACTACTTCTAGACAGTTCATCCTTTAGCTCTGCGTACTTATTCATTTTAACAGACTTCAACAAAAAGGAATAGTTTACGTTCAACTATATGTATGTTTTATGTAATATATCAGATTTTTCCGTCAATTGTACACCGATTTTGATTTTTTTTTTGTTTGAAAGGTGAGGTGGTCCCATATGCCAGTGATACTGTTATGGGTTCGTTTCGGCTATCACAAATTAAAAAAATATTTTCCGGAAATAAAAGTCGACTTTTTACTTGACATAATTCATGTAATCAGCAAATCACCGTCATTATGACAACCAGAAAAAAAGTATAAAATGTACAGAGGAGTCCGTAACAGACCTATTGTGATTAAGAAGTCAGAATATGATGAGTGGATCCAATGGAAATCGGAAAAAGCCGATAAGCAAATTTTTGGCATCGGTTTTTTTTCATTGAAAAAGTTGCAATTATAACTTATTTCAGCTATAGTTGTTTTAAGATGTACGTAAGTTTAATGCAAATACACATCAATGGTCCCGTTTAATTTTGCAAGACAATTCACAATGAGTGCCAGAGCTTCGAAATTCCTGTGGCCTAGACATTGAATATAAAGTCAGTGAAAGAAAATAATCGGAGTTAAACATTTTCGACACCACGCCGCTGTTAGGGTGGGATGAAAAACGACTCACCAGAAATTAAGTCTCGCGGGTGAAAAATGGTTGATCCCGTGGACATTGTTTATGTGACTTTATACGGTAAACATCGGCCCAGGGTCGAAACTTTGCAAAAATTAATGGTCACCCGTGAAACGTGAAAGATGCTATTTCATAAAAACTTTCCAAGTATCCGAAGTTACGTTACACGTAAAATGTTAGGTACTAGTTCATGAAATTTGAAGGTGCTGCAACTGACCATAGAGGAACAGGCTAAATAATTTAGTTTTTTCTTGATAATCACGTATGTATTTGTTAGGTATTATTGGTTGTAAGAACGGTTTGCTTGTAGTTATACAAAAAGTGCCGTTAAAAAACTGTTCTACAATCAAAGCAAAATCAAAATATTATAAATCGTTGAAATTAGAAGGCTTTTAATTTTGTGTTTTGAAATTCTATGCTTTCGATGTTTATCTGTGGCAATTTGCAATAATATATGACTCAATATAAACAAATGTTAGGTTTCGAATGAATAGAATAGACGATTTTACGGCTATAAAGAAATGGGAATGAACTGTAAATCATAATGCACAAGCTTATCTTTTTTCGTTCTTTGATTAATTTACGCAAATATTTTGAAACCCAATATGTAGTAAATCAAATGTACAGTTTATTGTCAGTGATTAATGTATCAAATGGTTTGATTATTACAGCTGTTAATGTTTTAAAATTTAAGCCTGGTGTAGTGTAATTAGATGTGGAAATGAACTTTATACTTAAACACGCTGATTTTTTTACTCTTGATGTTGTAGAAAAATAAATAACCAAGCACTTTTGTTGCGGAAAAAACAATCCACTATAGATAAATGAAGTAAAACAAACCACACGCGATTAACCCATAAAAATGCTACTGTTTTTTGACACTCTGCTCCTTCTGGGAACACATAAAGCGCGCAACGATTTGTTTATATCGCATTAACAAGAAGACAATCTTAATAAAGTAATAAAAACCCGAGAACGAACGTTTGAGGGTATAATTTTACTATTAATATTCAATTTTACCCCAAAACTTTGTTCCCGCTTCAAAGAAAAATCAGAGATGACGATCAGACGGGGTATCTGTTACGTCACTTCTTAGTAAGGCCGTGAAGGGTTGTTTAATCAATGGTTGTTTGTGCGTGATTATGTAACAAATTAAGTTTTACCTAGTTTTCGAGATCAAATTTTATTCAGTAGCTCGAAATAAAGGCCTCTAAATTATGTATCGATTCGAGATACTTAATTGTCTACTAATGAAACTGCTGAACAGAACTATACAAAATTCGGGCTGTCTATGATTCCTAATAATGTAAATGTAATAAAGCGCGGAAATATAAAAAATACGAATTTATAAAAGGCATAGAACAAAAGTTATTCCACTTGAGAAGTAAAATCTACGACTGGAGCTCATACTCTGTACACCTTCCTAGTCAACTTCAAAAACTATGAGCAGTTCTGTTTTAGTTTTGTGTAGGCCTAATAAATTAAGATGTAGAACTGATAGTGTTCTTTGTTCTATTATTTAGTGTAGGTGCTGTCATTTGCCTTATTGCGATGTTTGTGTTTATGTGTAACGATATGCCTACGCGTTAATTATATAAAAAAGATAATGTAACGTTAAATTGCGTGATTGTACTCTACGATATATGTTATAAAAGCGTTGCTATTGGTACAACCGAACAGTGCAGATTCTTTTTTCAAAGGTAAATAGGTACATTCTGTAACTGCAATAACCACTATTGAGTAGCTCATATAGAATAGAAGGTAGGTATTGTTTGCGAACACGTCATTATAGCGCAAAACAAAACTATAATAATTACAATCCATAAATTACTTTCCTTACTAAACAAAACCTTAATATTAGCAACGGTATAAAAGGTCCTACACATGCAGGTACGACATGAGCGAACACCTGAGGCATTTGACAACTGATTATCGAGCGATCATAATGCGCGCACAGATTTACGACGTCGTAAACCGCGGCGCCCGCGCACCACAATGGCCTGTTGACAAAACGGGCGCCTACGCTACCCTTAACGACTGGGATGATGAGAGAATAGTATGGACATTCGTCACCATTCGTTTTCAAGGCGCAGTGCGACCTACAGAAGTGACCAAATAATATAATTTAAAGGATTACAAGAAAACCCTTTTTGTAATGGGTAAAAAAATCCGGTAAGCGATGAGCAAGCATGAAAAGATTGATGTGTGAGTGGAGGAAGTGAGAAAGGCATGGATCGTAACAAATCCATAGTGTGTTTGCCCTGTAGTTGCCAATAGCTTTTTGACATATTTCGTCGAACACCAAATGAGATGTAGATCATGTAGAATTTACATACATAGATCAATGTAATTGTCATGATGTGTTTTGATTGTAGCAAGCGGAAAACTTACACATGTAAGAAATGAAACTATTTTTTTGAATCTATATGTCATATACTTCTTTCAAGCAAACCAATGCTGCGGGCCCTTTACAAGTCCCATGGTCACGGCTGACTCAGAGCGCTACGATCTTCCTGCTTAGATCCGGAAAAATAGTTTCTTGTCCTATGTGTAACAATTGCGAAAATCTAAGAAATCGATAGTTACACAAGTAATCTTGCATTACCTACATAAGGGAGATAGAGCCGGCCGTACCAAATTTTTGCTAGTGTCAATGAACGTGGCGCCAGAGGCGCTACCAAAAATAGCTCTTGGGTTGCTACGACTCCATCACTCGCTAATTTATAAACAATTAACGGCTTTCATGGTCGAACGGTTACCACACTGGTCTGCGACGCAGAGGTCCTGGGTTCGATTCCCAGGCCGGGAATATTTGTATGGCTTACATTTATTTCTCTCGAGAGTTTGAGTGTAATTTGTGATTGTATATGTGTGTGTCCATGGCATCCGTAACACAGGGCTTCTCTAGTGCGGGGCTATATTGAGTGTGTGCGTTAAAATCTTACAGGTAAAAACATTATTCGATATCCTCTTTCGAAACCGGAAAAAATAAAAAGAAATAAAAAATAAATAGTTCAATAAATTAATTTACTAGATTATGGACAGCACGACACACGCATCGCAAAGGATGTTATCAATCTAAAAATTAATACGCCTGTGATAGTAGTAACTACATAATGTATATAAAGTAAGACGAAGATAAAAAGATGGTATAATATATATATGTCTTTTCTATCCTTATGTATGGCCTACATTTATTTCTCTCGTGAGTTTGGATGTAATTTGTGGTTGTTAATGTGCGTGTCCATGGCATCCGCAATACAGGGTTTCCCTAGTGCGAGGCTATGAGTGTATAAGGTATTAAAAAAAATACATGTTGTAAATAAATATTAAATGCAAAAATGTCTTATGGTAGGTCACAGCCTTTGTGTTCTATCGTATTTATGTTCTCGCGGTGAACCGCTTTTGTCTATTCCTCATGGCTTTACAAAAACTAGCTATATTGATATCAAGTCATAATTTTGACGCTTTATTACTTCAGAGCCCTGAGAACGGTAGCCGCATTTCGATAATGGCCTTTGATAGGTATTTTCGGAATTGAACATTATTATAAAGTTTAAAGAGTTTGAAAGAATTGTGATTTCGTTTTGATTTATGGAATTATTAAACAATTCATTATAAAATACGCATTGTATGTACCTATCACTGAATAATTGTCAAAACAAAGTGAAATTGAAAATTTAATAGGTAGTAATTACAAGGCATTTTACGGCAAGTAAAATATATTCGCTTAATCAGCAAACTGGATAGCAATTTGTGTAGCGTTTTATCGTAAGGATGAAAGCCCCAAGTAAAAAAATGCCGTAAATAGTCAACCCTTAACAGTTTACAAACGAAGCAAGGTTATAAATGGCCTGCGACGGTTCGGAGGCGCGGCGATGATTAATGCGGGACCAAATTAAAATAAGTGCGATAATGTAATTTTTATCTTGCCCTTATTTATGACTGTCGCTGTCGACTTTCTTGAAAACTTGCTATTTTGCGTTTATGTTGTTCTTCCTTTGCGTCTTTAGTACGCCTGATGTTACATATTTATTACATTTATTAGAAGTCTTCGTTTTTATTTGACTAATATTGTTAGTGACTAAAAATGAAATATTTGCAAATACGTAAAATCTCCTGATAGCAAAGAATTTTTATAACATCTAAAGACACCCAATTTTTATTAGCATATTCATTACAATTGTGACAAAAAAAGATATAACCTCCTTGGTGCACTTAAAAGAATTGCAGAACGGGGCCCAGGGGCCTCCTTGAACCGGATGTAGTGAAAATTTCGAGAGATTTATTTGAATAAATTATTTTCCCCACCTAAAGTGAAGGGTTGTTAAGCGAATTTATGATTGCTTATGATCTCACTTCTGATGTTGAATGTTTTTTCAGTATATTTCTCAGTATGTACCTACGCATTTTATATTCATTATAGTTTTACCAGCACTATAAGATAATACTCATGTTTTAAAATTCCCTTGAAAGATACATGACATCATCACTAATTCCATAAAGAGAAACCAATGACAATGGGCGAAAGAAACGATTTAACAGGAAATAGTTTATATTCTTTAAACAATTGCAATAAACGGTCAATGTGCTCGGACTGCAAAATATAAACCCAATTGAATCGTATGGCTTGTGAAACGAAGTACACTTTAATATAACCTGTTCAGTATTGTCCAGGCAATAGAAATTCGAAGCAAATTCCACCCACAAAACAAAAGCTGTTCGTTCGAATTTCGATATTTAAACTAAGTTGTATAAGTCCATTTGAAATGGAGACGGTGATTGGTGATTTCGAATTTGGAATTCCGCGCGCGAGCACTGTTGATAGATCGGTGATGGCTGCCGGCCGTGGCAGGCCATCGCGTTTCGTTCGCAGTGCATTTGACCAGAAAAATCGGCGTACGTGGCCTCCTTTACTCTTATTGATATCAGAGGGGTGAGACGTTGGGCCATTTTAGATTTCGGGATAAAATACCCTCTTTGTGCTGTTGTCTAGAACTTTGAAAAAAGAACTCGGGAAGACTCTTTCTTATGTTGACAAACAAATTAGTAAAATATTAATTGTATGCGTCGTTATTTAACAGTTCTTTCTTTCTCATTTTAACACGTAGCCAAGCAAAAAATACTATCTCTGTTTAAATATATATATATTAGTATATTTATATTAGTATATATTTTGAATTTTATGAAATAAATGAGCTTCATTTATATTTGAACGTATACGTTATATTGTCGACAGTTAATAATGTAGGTAACTGTGCAATACTGCGTCTTTGGACAGAGAACAAACGTCATAGTCAGGGTGGAAGAACCCAACGCCGCGGCAGTCGTGCGTGTATCACTGCGAATCCAATTTAGGGTTGTTTTTGACACTCACGTGTCAAATGCAGAGCCAATTTTCTATGTATTTCTAGGATGTTTTAATCTTTTCTTCCAATAATGAGTACTTACATTTTACTCGTTATTTAGCTATCGGTTGGATTTCTATATCAAGTGACTAGCACATTATTGTGTTATTTGCAGATTCAAAATAACGATCTCAATATAATGAAACGAACGAAAGTACAATTTGTACCAAGTAAACATAGATTACGTAGAAATTAACGTGGATAAGTACTTTCGTCTTATAAAAGCAGAATATGGACGGGTGCCTTAGTTACCAATGGGGTTCATCAAAGGGATAGCAAAAGAAAATCCATCATCGTCTTACAAAGAAATGTCAAAGCACCTAATTCTACTGCGACGGCTTCATACCATTCAGATTTCCCGACGGATCCGATATTTGGGAGTGAGATGGAAATAGGGCAGAAATGTAAGGATGAAAAGGACAGATGTATGGTCACGGTCGCGATTCAGATGATTGGTGTACGTGCAGTGTCGACCGCGCCTCTACGTGACTTTTGAATTCTACTTCAAGATCGAGACATGTGGTGGACGATCCATTTTGGTGGTTTCATGTACTCGTGTGACTTTAACTAAGTTTAATATTGTAATAAAAATGTCTAAAGTATTGTAGCACATTACATTATAGCACAGAGCTACAAAAATGTTTTGTGTATTTGCACGCATAGCGTATATTGAACTAAAACTTAATTATAGTTCAGCTACATCTGTAAATAAGAAAAAACTTATGAAATCTTAAATCCGGAACTCGCGATTCGTAAAGGTGGTGTACTTTGGCCTAAAGTCCCTACATATAGAATATCCATGCCTCATATACATATATGTACAATGCTTTAAGCTAGTACCAATGAGAGTCGGGCAGCGTAGTAATTTGTAGGCGTCGAGTCTAGTAGCAACCAGCAACCTCATACTTGGCTACCGTCGCGGTAGGTTGTACTTCGTTCATTCATTCATTTTTCCTCAGTGGGTTTATTAACTTTCATAACAGAACAGAGAGGTCAGCGTTATTTTTATTTTTTTATGGAGCCATCGATCCAACCAGTCAGGTTGGATGTTTAAAACATATTTTCCTGAAATTAAAAATAGTTTATAGCACCATCAATAACTTTAAGCTACTTTTTTTTTGCTGGTAGTAATCATAACTCAATGAGTAATTGGAACTTATATGGCAATGTTATTGTGTTCAATAAAAACGTATTAGTTTGTTTGTCTACGTGACTATAACTATACGTGAATTAAATACACTGCCTTTCTAGAAGCCAGCTACCAGTAAAAAAATACCAAGGTTTTGTTACGGGTGCGTGCAGTAGCTTCCCTACAATATGGTAGCAATTATAACAACACATCTACACCGTCTGAAGTTGACTGCCTGATTGGTAGAGTATAACATTTGAAAAAATAATCGTTACATTTTTATATGCCAAGTTTGCCATTTTTGATGTCGTGTATAGATTAAAATCGTAAAAAAAATTTAAAGATTTTTCTTCTTCACTAAATTAGTTACGCAATCGAAAATACGTCAGGTTGCGGAAACCTGTCCGTTATACAATAGACGTGTTATAACGGTTTTTATGCTTAAAATAAACTTTTCAATTTTGCTATTTAATTTTTATTACTTATAGAATGTAACAAAAAGCTCCTACCATATTTCAGCTGGTAGTAACTAGCTAATAATAGTAAACCACTAGGACACACAAGAGTTCACAGTTACCTTGTCAAACGTAATAGCCATACAAAGGCGGGACTCTGCTAGTATTATGAGCATTCTACCGATTACTCAATTTCATCAATTTAATTGAGCTCTAGTAAAGCATTAAATGTAATCCTATCTATAGGTAAAAAATATACAAAAATATGCAAAAAAAACGAATTTTCGCAAAGTTTTTTATTTTTCATAAAAATACCCGACGCACCGTGAACATTTCGTACGGGAAAATTTTCATTTCGCTGCTTTAAATTTTGCTTATAACTGCATGTCATATGGTCGCGTAATTTAGTTACATTCCGTATAACGAAGTAACGACTAACATTGTGAGCTTCTTTAATGTTAGTTACGTGAGTTGGGCAACCTCTTAGTGTATTAAATACATTTTTGTACTTGTTTTTTGGTCTGCCATTAAAGTGAACGCATGTAAGCAACATAAAACGGGTTAAAGTGTAAAATTGACACTCTAAAGTTCTGGTCACTTTGAAATTAAATAAAGTAATTTAGTATAAGACAGAGGTCAGAAATTATACACATCAAAAGTTTCTAGGGATCATGCACGTTTAGCCAATTTCTTAAAATAAGGTTTTTTTAATAAATTTTTTTAACATCGGTGGATTTTTTTTGGTCATTTTTATAATTTGAATTTGAAAATTAAATTGACCATAAAAATCCATTGAAAAAACCTGATTTTCGGTAATTATATTTGATCCCTAGACGCTTTTAATTTGTGTACAAATAAAATCGTAATTCTTCTAAATTAAAAATTTTGGTGCTATTTATTTGTTTTCGTTTTGGTTAACTTTGGATATTGCTAACTTGGTTGGTGTGATTTCGCATTGCTACTTTTAACTTGGCAAATGAGCTTAGCATACACAGAACTTAATAATGATGAGTTGTGAGTTATTGTTGATGAGCCATGATGATCCATTGCTAATGATACAGGACCTAGCAGCATAGTTCGATGTAAATATTCCTACAATACTAGCGACATACGCCAATTTAATACAGAGCGTATTAAAGAGGCCATTGAACGGAACAAAGGCTCCAAGGTGTTCGCGAGAGATCTGTCTATTGGGCAAAGTCAACTGACGAAGCTAAAGACTGATGACGGTAGCATCATTTCGTCTAAGCCTGAAATCCTGATAAAACACTCTTGAAGAACTATCGGCCAATCTCGCTTCTGAGCCATATCTATAAGTTGTTTTCGAGAGTTATCACGAATCGTCTCGCTCGCAGGTTTGACGACTTCCAACCTCCCGAACAAGCCGGTTTCCGAAAGAGTTTTAGTACCATAGACTACATTCATACGCTGCGGCAGGTTATACAGAAGACCGAGGAGTATAACCGGCCACTTTGCTTAGCGTTTGTGGACTATGAGAAGGCCTTTGATTCGATCGAGACCTGGGCGGTGCTGCAGTCTCTCCAAAGGGCCAAATAGACTATAGGTATATAGAGGTGTTGAGGTACTTATACAAAAACGCCACTATGTCAGTCCGATTACAGGATCAGAGCTCTAATCCTATCCAACTGCAACGAGGCGTGAGACAGGGAGATGTGATATCTCTGAAAATGTTTACTGCTGCGTTGGAGGATATTTTCAAGCTTCTGGACTGTGAAGGACTTGGCATCAACATCAATGGCGAGTACCTAACACACCTTCGATTTGCCGATGATATAGTTCTTATGGCTGAGACCTTGGGAGACCTGAACACAATGCTCGAAGATCTCAGTAGTGTTTCCCAAAGAGTGGGTCTTAAGATGAACATGGACAAGATGAAGATCATGTCAAATGTCCATGTTGTACGCGCTCCAGTTAATATTGGGAGCATTACACTCGAAGTTGTTGACCATTACGTATACCTGGGGCAGACAGTCCAGTTAGGTAAGTCCAACTTTGAGAAAGAGATCTCTCGTCGAATCCAGCTCGGATGGGCAGCGTTCAGGTAAGTACAAAAAATCTTTGCGTCCAAATTACCTCAATGTCTCAAGACGAAAGTCTTTGACCAGTGTGTGTTTCCAGTGATCACATATGGATCAGAAACGTGGTCCCTCACTATGCGCCTCATAAGAAGGCTCAAGGTCATTCAGCGGGCAATGGAGAAAGCGATCCTCGGTATTTCCCTACGTGATAGAATCAGAAATGAGGAAATTCGTAGGAGAACTAAGGTAACCGACGAAGGCTCAGTATTGTAAGAATATCATATTCTTACAATACTGAGCCTTCTGCGCCAATGCGCAAAATAAAAAAATAGAAAAATAGACACACGAAAAATGGTTCCGAATCACATTGAACGTTACACTGTTTTAAGCTGAGATTTATAAAACAACTTAGTTTCTACTGGGCAAAAATGGCGGCCTAAAAAAACCGAACCTTGCCGAAGTTAAAGCAAGGAATGAAACTTTAACAATACTTCGTAATTTCTTGCTTAAATTTAGACAAAATTCGTTTTGTCAATCCAAAATCTTGCTTAGCTCACCATTTTTGCCTAGTCGAAGTCAAAGTTCATTTTGTAAATGTCAACTTTTATGCGTCGATACAGAGGTGAAAGAGGGATATCGTATCATTAGTTGTTGATACTATCGGTCAGTATCGGTAGGTAATCTCGAAGTAAACTCAACTTTCGGTTAACGTATTTATTTTGCATCACTGTGACTATATACGATATGAAAAAAAAAGGTTTTGGAGGAGTCAGCGACATTTGTAATGAATAACGGATTCGTTCTGAAACCAGAATGGTTGTAACCTGGCGAAAAGTCCAACTGTGTCCAAAAAAGATTACCTACAGATAATTATTGGTAACTGTTTAGTGATCCAGGCTCGGAATACGACACCATAACTTTCTTTGAACTTGTACAAATATGACAGCTGATCGGTAAAGGAGTGCGGACGATAATTTTATTGATGACAGGACTCCAAGAGAAGCGTCTTGTACACGATAACGCCAAAGATCATACTGCTGATTAAATCTTCTCTATGTTAAATATCTTGCAGATTGAAATTCTTTGCAAGGAGTTTGAAGGATTGAAGTTCAGGAGGGTTCCTGAATAGATTACCACTTTTTCCATAGTTTAGATAATTTGGTAGCAGTAGAGATCCTGAAATAGCTCGTCGAGGGAGTTGCTGCCACCTTACTTATTTCTGCCGCCAAGCGGTAATGTGAGCGTTACTGTTTTCCAGTTTTGAAGGTTAAGAGTGTTGGTGAAAGGCATTGACTTGTCAACTTATATCTCAGGGTGACCAATATTCGCGACTTAAAACCCTGAGTGGCAATGTAACTGCTATAGACAGACGTGTCGCTTATATCATCAGACACACGACTTGTTCGTTTCGCCATTTGGTGTCTTAAAAAAATATCTACAAGGAGGACAATTTAATACACATGAAGTAGACTAAAATAAGTTCCATGACTTTGTGGATTCCCAATCCCCACTATTTTACCGCAAAAGAAATAAACGAGCAATAGCCGGTAGCAGATGATTGTATATTTCGATTAAATAAATGTTCTTTTCAGAAACACATTTTAGTATAAATTGTTTTATGTAGAACGGTAACTATGGAAAATGTGAACTTAATATTTCCATGTGTAAGTACATAGAACACTGATATGATTCAATTGAGCTGAAATTTCCTATTAACTATAATCTCAAAAAACATTGAAGTCAATTCAAGTTTTAAATAACGAATCAAAACATTTTTATCCAATATTTTTCATTAGTGGACTTCATTTAAAATCCAAATGTCGTCTGCTATAATGCACAAGTCATGTTTTTAAGACGCTTATTTTTTTGCAACTTTTTTATTTTCTAGTCACCCACAAGATTACTCTTGTTACTTCGAGTTGAGGGGGTGAATTGTAGAGCTAGGAATTACATTGGCTGCTAGGAGAAATATTCCGAAACTTACTTTCAACGAAATTTAATAGCTTCTATTTCAATACATAGGTTCTTTTGATTTAGCGCACACTTTCCACACTGACAAAATTGAGCGTTGTTTATTAATTGTATAAATATTGTTTATGATAGGATTTTTAACCGACATAAGTATGAACAAACTTATCAATCGTTTCTGCGCGATATTACCACAGTTTGCTAACCATACAGTTGCGCAACAAATGTATTTATTTGCGTATAGCAATGGCGGGGTACTCGAGGGGGGTCTGACGGGGCGCGAGGCGCATCCTGCAAACACTCTTAGATTGTGGGATCGAGCGCAAAGAGTTGACGTGTGCGTGTTCTAAAATATTTTTGAATACGGTTCGGCGAGTTCTACGAATATCGTTGTATGATATAATGGCACACATAAAATGTTGCCTACCTAACTTATGGATGTAATTTGAAATCGAAGTACAATAGGGATTAAAATTTCGTAGAATTGTTTGACTTGCTAAGTGAAGTAGAATTAAATCAGGGTCATGCTCATGATTCCCTCACTCTTTTATGATTAAATTGTTCATTTGAATGTGTATATACTATGTACTTAAATTTAATAATAGAAAACTACCAACATCTAAAAAAGGTGACACGTAAATATGACACTTTATTTGCTGGTGTACCTGTAGGTACATGTGAGTTATCATCTTATATCTCAGGGACAGGCGCAGTAGCTGTGGAACTGCAATTGTTATGAATAGCTGTGTTGCTTACCACCAGGCGCACTACTAGTTCGTTCCGACACTTGGTATTGTAATAAGAAATATTTGGCAGTGCAACACTTGTAAATCTTCATTACTAGATAAGTAATATATAATAATTATTGTGTACTGATAAGTAATAATTATTGTTAATAAGCGATTATGTTCTAATAATTTACGAATTAAGGTACGACGGCGCAAATACAGACACAGGGGGCAGAATCGCCAAACATCAAAGAGAAGAAATCTATAGGGAAGGTATTATAATACTGTAATATTACCTTGTTTTCACTCAGGCATATTAGAACCGCATCGCTCTCTAGTTGATTTATCTCTCGCTGACCGTGTCTGAACCTTTGTAGCCCTATTATAACAATTCATCGGCGCGTGCAGTTGTGAGACGTTAAAATTTTGCGCCTGTCAACGCGTCACAGTCACGCAGTTTTTTTAACCAAACACCATTTTAGTAACTTGAAACATCTACGAAAAACACAAAATACGTTAATAATATGGATTTTAAAATGCAGAAAATTGTTTTTTAAACATGAACATTGTTTATGAAAGCGAGATATTTTCTCAATATAGTATATTTGTATAGTATGTAGTAGTAGTAGTAGTAGGAGGCATAGGCCCTACTTTATAAAACTTGTAGGTACTTTAGAAGAAATCTAAAAATTCAAAACAACGTTCGCTTGAAAACCGAAAGAAATTACACGAACAGTAGTCGCGTAATCGCGTAACCATTTAAAATATTTAAAGGTGTTCGACGCGTTCTTAAACTCCTGCTAACACAGCCAATTGAAAAATTACCCTGCGTTATTAGGTCTCGGAACGCTACGTAAAAATTCACTTACGCTTTTATTATTGGCTGGAGGACAGAAAAAGAAAAATGCAGTGGAAGTCGACGGAGCGAGAAAAATGTACTTGAGTGAGAATGAGGGGAGGTGTTAATGTAATCGTGCCTTTTTAAAAGTGTAAGCAGCAATTTGTTCGAGTTAGTAAAATGACGATAATTTGTTTTAGGTACGGTCGGTATTACCGGTACATCTGTTGCACCCCGGTTTTTGTTTACTTAAAAGAAAGTAGGCAACGTTAGACTATGATAATAATTAATGACAAATGTTGCTATGAAGCCCATAATATTTCTACATAACAGGTGAAGTGTCTAATATAATGACTAAAAAGGAAAAATTCGTTCGATAAATTGATTCATAGATATGAGCGTATTCTAATACCGAACGCATGCATGCATGTAATTCAAATTAATATACTAAATGCGTCAGATGTACAGTCTTTTCCAGGATACGACAGAGCATATTATTTGCGTAGAAACTAACTCGGTGTCAATATCTGCCGTAGCGTTCGTAAACTAACTCGTCTGAGGAAAAGTTAATCTTGTGCAGAAACCACTGGCTTTGCAGCCGGTAATATGCTCAGGCGTACCTACATCAAATGCTTCGGAGTTGTGCAGTCGGGCCGGAAGTTTAGCGGGTTAAATGATTGCGGTATACCACAAAAGGTAAATAAATATGTTTTGCGAAACATACATACTGTACTTAACTGCCTCCGTGGCCGAACGGTTACCATGCCGGACTGCCACGCAGAGGTCGCAGGTTCGATTCCCGGGCCGGGAGAAATATTTGTATGGCCTACATTTATTTCTCTCGTGAGTTTGGGTGTAATTTGTGGTTGTCTATGTGTGTGTGTCCGTGGCACCCGCGACACAGGGTTTCCCTAGTGCGGGGCTATGTTGATTGTGAGCGTTATTATTGTGAGCGTTGTACGAATACATATAAATGTCTACACATTGCTTTGATTGTACTTTGTTATCATTGTTGTTAAGATTTTCAATACTTTTAATTAGTAATTCTTCCTTATTTTAAAAAGGCGGAACATGGGACAAAATTTGGTCCACGTACTAGATTAATTTTGTAGATTCGCAGACCTGGTCCTTTTAGATGTCGTGTTGTTTACGATATATTGATGATTGTCCGCTAAACAAGCGAAGCAGGAAGCAATCGTAGCTGTATATTCCGCTCCGCTTCTGCCCACCCGCCTATCTTGAGGCCTCGCCAACGAAGTAGGGGTCGTCTCAGCGTGCCCTGAATGTCTGATGAACTCAGCTCCTAAACTCATATCCGGCTTCGACTTTAGGTATTATTTTTAGCGGAAGACTCTCCGAGATGGCTTTAATAACGTGTTTATGGTGACTTTGTTTTCGGCCAAGGCGAGGGATTCTTTATGACGGTGCATCTGGGACGCAAATGCGTTTTGTTGGGATACTGGAATGAAGGTTAAGAATTTGTCGAGAATATTGTAAAATCATTGTGATGAAACCTGCATGCCGAAGAAGGTTCACAACCCTTTGAAAACGTGTGTAGTCCCCAACCCGCATTAGGCTAACGCGGCGGACTATGGCCTAAACTCTCGCCTGAGAGGAGACCAGTGCTCAGCAGTGGGACTTATAAAATGGGTTGATAACGATGGTAATTTTAGTATATCATATAAAAATGCCATCTACTAATATGATTAGAAAACATAAAGAGATATGTTGCAGGGCGGGTACAAACAATTTTTAGAGATACGTATACCCATTAAGACCTCTATTCCCGTTAACGGACCACTTAAATGAAGTACAAAAAATAAATTTCATATGAAATATCGTTACTTATCAAGATCCCCAGAATTACCTCATACAGCTCCAAAACACAAAGGGTTAAAAGATCATATCACGTCCGTTTAAATCTTAACCCTTTGCTAAGGGGTTGTTTTATTAATTTATTTACTCCCGTATCTACGGTATTATACAAATTTTGCCGTAATTGGCCCCATATGCAAAGTTTACTGTTTCTCTTTGATTTTATCTGTGTTTAATACATTTTCTTGGAGAGGGTTCGGTGACATAACTTTCGAGTTACGGATTTGGATTATTGCTACGAAATAGATTTTCATTGTATGACACGATGTGTTACATCGACCTGACATCTCTGTCATGTTGAAGCCTAATTAGCCTCACGTTTTTAAACACAAAAAATAAAAGAGATACTCAAATATAAATCAGATACTTTATTAACAAACTAATTAATTAAATAAATGTGTAACGAAATGATATTTTGTTTAAGTTAAGTAGGTAAACAGTCATTGTCAAATAATAATGTTAATTATGCAATAGCTGTTAATAATAATTTATCAAAGTATATCCGTATCTTGCATGTTTGGTGTAACTGTACATGTAAATGGTGATTTTTTATTAAATAAATAAGTAACCAGGAAAGTAACAAGTGTTTTCACTAAAACAAAGGAAATTTCTGCAATGGCCAACACGGCTTCATCTAGTGTAGGGGCAATTAAAATTAGAATATCTTAATTCATATCAAAGTATCAGGGTTGCCATCTTAATGTGTGGAGGTTCCCTAATTCCGGGTTAATACGGAGATAAACTCATGTGTTTCATTTGGACATGTTTATTTATACTTAAGTGAATGTTATGTTTGTAATTTATTTGCGTTTGTTGTTATACAAGTATGACGTCACAGAGATAGCATTATGTCTTGGTTAAATAAGTAATTTATAAGTATGAAAGAGCTTACTTATTGCTCAAATTTGTATTTTTCTATTTGATTCTAATATAAGCTACAAAAGGAAAAGAAAAGAGAAAATTAACCCACCCCCGGTGAATAAGGAACATGTATCAGAATTTTGCTTATAATACTAGATAAGTAAGTTCTATATAGTTTTTAGTTTCGATATCCGTGGCTAACATGTCGATATTATATTTATACTTTTGTTTTTGTTTTGCTCAGGCACAATAGAGTTAGGTAACGTATATTCATAAAGGTCTGCTTTGCTTTTGTACTCTATTGCTTAAAAACTTTTCTGAGGAAGTGTAAAGCGACCAATCAGGGTATGAATAACATTTATAGCTAGAAATGAATTTATTTATATTTTACATTTATATTCTTATAATTAATTCTCTATGTTTAGTAACATTGTTGATTTCCAATGCGGGATGGTCAAATACATCTTAGTATTTAGCCTGTCCCAGCTAGTTATGTTATAGATGTGGGTGGTCGTCATTCCAGATGCTCGGATCATGCAACTAAATAATCTATTATAAGAAATGGAATGCTGCCCTTTACCTTAAAAAAGATATAGAGGTTTCGTACAGTATAGTATTAAAGAGACTCCACCTTGGTTAAATAAGTAGGCCCGTACTGCCGTGAAATTACGTTAAGTTGGTGATTTTTTTTAAATAAAACTATCTCTAAAACTATTGATATAATCGATTAAAACCAAGTACGTGCATCTCCCACGACCATATGACCAGAGATTTATGCCCTCTGACACCCTACCAATAAAATAGAGGCCAGCCCAGTACGTGCGTCCCTTGCCAAATGTAGGGCAAATGCGATCGATCCTGCTTAAAATTCACTCTTCACCACGATGCAGAAAATTATCAAGTACCGTGACGTACGAGTGTGTAGTTTAGGCGTCTAGGGTGATTAACAGCGAAATCTAGAAAAGTACATACGTTCTGTTTTTTGCTATGGACAGGTACCTGGTATATATAGGTACTGCTGTACCTATATTTACGTTTTTTTTTAATTTATATGTGGCAACAAACATTCATACATGAAATAGTAATTATTTAAACATATTCCTCTTCAAAATAGACCTATAGAGCCAGCGCTTTATTAACATTTATAATAGGTAAGACTTTATGTGGTCTGTGGGTAAGACGGCTGTCACATAGTATTTTGAGGAATTATTTGTAATGATAACATTCTTCTTTCGCATGTTTCTAATTAATTTATTTTGTTAAATTCTAGTAGAATTTTACAAGTTTTGCATTAACCATATCAAGACAGAGTTTAACAAAAGGTGACTAAGTTATTGTAATGTATAATAGGTATATATAAGAGCGGTTACGCACGACGATTTTTATCGGCGATGCAATTGTGAGGCAGTCGCTAATCTTCCACGTTTACACACGCGCGATTTTAAGCAGCGATGCAAACGCGATGCAAGCGCGCGACTGCATCGATATAAACGCGCGACAGCATCGCTACTAAAAGTCGCCGTGTGTAATGACCGTACAAGTTAGTATTTTTGTATTTTCTACCAGCCTTCAAATGGAGTATTTAGGCTTACTTGTTGTATGAACAATATATTAATTAGATAATATGTCGTTTTACCGTTAGTCTTCCAGAAAGGTGAAAATCAAAATATTTGTTTTTGTGATACCAAGTGACGGAACGAACAAGTCGTGCGCCTATAGGTAAGCGACACGCCTGTCCATAACAGTTACAGTGCCACTCAGAGCTTTAAATCGCAAAGATCTGAGGGGTATTGCCACTGCTCCCGTATCCTAACCCTTCTAAACCGGAGCGCAGAAATGCGAACATTACTGCTTAGTAGCAGAAATAGGTAAAGTAGCAATACTTCCCTAGACGAACTCTTTCACAACGAGCTCTACTGCTGTTAAATATGAGAGCAAGTGACGGAACAAACAAGTCGTACGCCTGATCGATGATATGCGTTACGCCTACTTTATAGCAGGTACTCGTATAATGGCAATTGAAACGGGCTTTTAACGCAGAAATAACGCTAATTGTCTACTGATTGAATGTCGCCAAGGAATCGGCAGTCAATTGATTTCTATAAAAAAATATGCTGAGTAAAATCTAAAAAAAATCTCCCGAATTCTGTACTATTGAGTAGCAAAGATTTTTCCGGTCTAAAAATCGATTACAGATGTAACTGTAAAACTCGATGGCACTTGTCGATAAGTTGAGTTCGTCGACCCAACGTTGGATTGGTACGATCCGTATCTCAATGCTCCAATGTCAAGATCGTGGACGACAGGTTCAAACACCTGTCACCATGAATCGATAAAAAAAAAATTGAAATCACGAATTATCCAATAAGAAGGCGGTTTTCTAAACAGTAGCCTAAACGTGGACGAGCAGAGGACACAGTAAAAAGCGAAGAGGTTTTTCGTACCGTGAACCAATTTATTTGATGATTTTATTACAATTATTAATACAAAGATCGAACACTAAGAAAAATTCCTTCGATCCAGATGTTTTGGATGAATGAACCATATCAGCATATCAGGTATGAAAACATTGTGATATTCAATAACTACATGTGATAATTTTATTACCTATGGATAATTTAAAAAGTATGATTTTTATCCGACTCTATAACAATACATGGGGTTACATGGGAGCTAATTTTGACTGCATTTAGTTTACTAAAATCGCTATGTATGTTTCAAAATTCAAACTTTCCTGCAATATGCGAAATTTTACGAAATGCTGATATATTTAATTAAATTTCAGTTTTTTTTCTAATGAGATGTAGTATATAATAATAATAGTTTGTATGTATGTTTAAGACACATGTTTTAAACAGGAAACACTATCGTTGTTTTTGAATCTCGTTCGTCGGCCTTCATTGCCGCTATCGCTACCGCTCAAGCACCGCGCGCAGTCCTGGCGTACCAACGCGTCCGCGCTTCTGGACGCCTTTGCGTGACCGTGTCCATTACAAGATCTCTTTATTGATTATTACCAGAGAGATTCCAATCGTAAACACTTGCCATCTCTTACGCTCTAAAATTATCCACAAACCCAAACAAAAAATCAACACAGATCTCGCAAAAAGATAAACTGCTAAGTAGGTTACATAGATAAATAATAGAACAGCAGTGTTACACGTGTCTTCAGAAGCGGTTTCAAGTTATCCGCTTGTAGAGACAGTTGTTGTTGATGAGGTTTTCATAGTTCGCAGCAAAAAATGTCGTTATTACAAATTTGTACGGTATACATTGCAAGACTAGTTTAAGTGTTAGGTTATGCAGTATATGTACGGTTGCAAGCAGAGATTGGCAAGCGCCTGGGTTTTAACCCGGCGAAAATCGAGGGCAGAAACTATTTACAACTAAATTTGTGGATGGAATTTTGTTCAAATTGAATGATATTATTACAAAAGTTAATTGCTTTCTTATTTAGACGTTTCGGTTTGCCTTTCTATAGATCGATTTACTTGAAAATCGCATTGAAATAAAATATCGAGTCGTCATGTGCACATTATTGCAAGGTGGGTGTTGTGTGGAGTAGCTTTTTTATCTATAAAAAACTTATCGAGTTTTTAGGTATTTGCGATTATTACACATAGGAAATGAAACTATTTTTCCGGATTTAAATCGAATATATTTGTTTTTTTTTTGAAACCTTGGAACATATATAGCGATTGTAGCGTATTAAATTGCAGTCAAAATCGGCTTACATGTAACCCCATGTATTGTCATAGATTCGGATAAAAATGATACTATTTAAATTATCCATAGGTAATAAAATTATCATATGTAGTTTATTGAATATCACAATGTTTTTATACCTGATATGCTGAAGACGCTGGTTTATCCATCCAATTCAGCTGGATCGAAGGAATTTTTCTTTGTTCGATCTTTGTATTAATATTTGTCACCTCAGTCAACTGTAACTATGGGACTTGTAAAAGACCCGAAACGTCGGTTTGTTTGAAACAATAAATATACGCGATTTAAATCAGGAAAAATAGTTTCATTTTCAACTCACCGCTCATTTTTGGTTGCAAATTGTAACGTATACACACACGTACGTTACAAGTTACCATTCATTCGCATCACAATTGAGTATTTAAGCAATCATATTATAGAAACTGTACGTATTATATGTTAGAGGTATTATAATGTTAGTTATGGTTGAACAGTTGTTGAGATATCCGCATGTATAATGTTAGCGGTGCGGGCGGCGCAGCGGAAGCCACAACTGCAGCCCTTTCCGGTCGTGGTCACCTAACTGGACTCAGTACTGTTTAGATAATTCACCTATTGATTGCGTTGATTTGCGTGGGATTCTACCTAGATTGTCGGGTCTATTCTACTGGAACATCAGACTTGAAACTATTTTGTTAAAATAAAACTGTCGAGTCCATCTTGTTTTCTAATTGCAACTTAGTTTATACATTCCTTTTTTTATAACGCCAGGTGATACGACGAACAAGTCATGGACTTGGTGGTAAGCGACACGCCTGTCCATAATAGTAGCAGTGCCACTCAGAGATTTAAAATGCAAAGATCGGAGGGGCACTGCCACTGCGCCCATCGCCCTGAGACATAAGTGGACCAGTCTCAAAATGTGTGGGTTGTACCAAGCATTGTATTTGTAGAGCAGTTTTGGACTCTACGAATCACTGAATGGATGAAGTAAAGGACGTGCCTTCGCCAGGACCGGAGGCAGTACTCCAGAAACTAAACAAAAATCAGCTGGTGGCAGTGCCTACAGCGAGAGGGCCGTAACAGCCCATTATTCTGCGGGACGGACGCGAGGCGGCATACTAACTGCGGGCAGACGTGAGCGAACTTGAACTTTGCGCTATTGATCACTATAACAAGGATTTGAACAAATTCCCACCCGCGAATCAAAGTCTAATTCAGTTCTTGTCTATTTTTGTCTATTTTATTTCGAAATTATCTAATATGTTTCAAAATAGGCTTTTAATCGGTAAATGAAGTTTTGTTTTGTTTCAGAAGACAAACACGAAAATCAAAAGTTCAAACTTATACAATGCTAGATTCTTATTGGAAGTTTTGCTCAAGTATCATTGCAATCGTGGTCCCAAATATGATTATTTCTATAGATTTTCGTAACGCAACTGTATTGATAATTTGCCTTATGCCTAGGAGTTGGTTGTAATGTTTCGGAACGGTACCATATAGAAGTTTATTTCTGATATCAATAGAGGAAATTCAGTCAGTTCAGTGTTTTCACATATATGTCGGTGGTTTTAGCTAGAATCAACAGCGAAACCAGCAGACAGCTTGTCATTCGATATAACTGGTTATGCTCAAGGTGCGTACCCGACCACGCCCATTGCTCGTACGTTCATTCACCGAACGCATCCGTTTTAATATTCAACGACCAGCTAAACACGCAATGTTAACCTATTAACGGTCCCCAAAGTAATAATTAAAAACCATTACGCGAATCGGGAATGAAACCGCAACACGCCGCATCTCCTCAACTGGCGCGCATCCAAACCTACAACTCACTTATTATATTCTATGAGCGCAGGCTATAAACGTATTCCTGAACATATCACGTAGACGACTACTACCAATTTCAACCAATCAGAACGCGACAATTCAACTTAATAGGCTAGGCCACGCCCAATCACGTAACCGCCTATTACGGGCCATGTAACGACGCAGGCTTTTAACTTCGCGATGACGTCCGATCGATCCGCGTCCTTGTCGTCTCTAGAGCGCTGTCCCTTTCTAATTTCCGAATTGATGGTGTACGGGGTGTCTAGGCTGAGTGTGATAGAGTCGCGTTTGGCGCGCGTGCTTGGTTTCAGTTGCACGTCCGAGGTTGAAGGAGGGGGACGCGTGCAACTGTTTTCGATAATCGGCCGCGCGTTCCGTACGTGAAAAGCGGACAGTATCCCGCCAGTCACGTCCACGTAAAAACGGATATATGCCCAGAATATTTATTAAGTGGGTGGCTGTGCGTGACTTTTCCCCTGTGAATAGCTAGCCCCGTAAATGATCACCCACGAAAATAGAACGGGCGTTTGTTTGCTAACTGAAAACCTCTCTGACCGCTTAAAACATCGCTGTTCGCCATTAAAGTTCCGGGACTTGTGATTTTTGGTAATATCTTTTTTGTACTGGACAGACTTTTTCCAAACATTTCTGTAAATAAAATTAAACGAGGACTAGACAAAAATTAATAGGCATCCCGAACTGTAGCAGTGCAAGTGACGCAAAAAAATAATTATGGAACTTTTTTGACCACTACGAACTTAAGCAGTGCGTTTGAACACTCGACGACATTCGAGATGGTGTGTGAAGGAGCACGAAAATATTTTGGCGGAACTGCAGACTTGGACTAAGTAGATATTGTACGGTCTATTGGGTGCATAAGTGAGAATGTTGCCGTACCAAGCGGTGGCAATGGACTACGCGGTGGCCTCGGCTGGGTTCCACCACCACCAGCGGCCCGGCGGACTGCCTGGAGTGATGGGACTGCCGGGCCCGGGGCCGGGGCTCAATCCTGGCCTCAACCCGGCCTTCACCCATTCCTGGTTCGTACAGACAAGCCCGGATATCTGTCGGCAGCAACAAGCATCCAACCAATCGCATCTCGAACCTGGGCACGTTTCATTTTTTCTTTTTATATTTTTTATTTTAGTTATTGTTTTCCGAAAATGTTATGGCTTGTCGATGTTGCTTGTAAAAAGTATTTCACCTCTATTTTATAATCCACACAATATTTTTTAAGCTAATACTATTTATTCTTGAACGAAGTATACTATTTGTTACTTTGTTAAAGAATCAACACGACAAGTCAACAAGTCATTAATTTATAGACCTTATAGATAATTGCATTAGATTTGTTTGCAGTTACTTCGTTATTTTGCTTGTTTATGTTTAGGAGCTTTTAGATTCAATATTGAACTTTAATGTTGTATCGATGTCAATTATGTGTATTTTTTTAACAATATGCTGTTATTTGTTTCTGCAAGTTTATTTAGGTAAGGTTTGTTTAACAAGCTATCTAAAAACAATCACGTCCTGCCAATTAACTCGACTTTGAAAAGGTAAAACGTCTAATGTGCATTTGGAAAATATTACAGGAGATTTAAGGTATTTCTTTTAATAGAAAAATAAAAAACTCAAATTTTATTTGTTATAAAATTTAAATAAAATTTAAGTAATTATTTATTTTCTTAAAAAAATTACTTTAAATCGCTCTCCTGTATATTTCCCAAATGCACGTTAGACGTTTTACTTTTGCAGAATCGAACTCATTCTGTAGGTAGCCATAGCTAGTGATAGCTAGCCCACATAATAAACTTGTCAGAGCCAAGTTTAGAATTGAAAATAAAATCAAAATCGGTCCACAATTGATGGATAAATCGGAAAAAATACATGCAGCCAAACGTATAATCTCCTGTTTTTTTAAGTCGATTAAAAAGTAAAATTAATGTAACAAATCCAGACTCTCCTATATTAAAAGAACCGTAATGGAACAATTGTTAAAATAAAGAACTACATGCAAGAAAATAATAAAGGCATACTTAACAAAGTTAATAATAATAACAACGAATAACAAGACAATAAAGTGTATAAACGTCCAAACGCTAAGCAAAATTATGTCTAAATTTCTTGATCCCTATCTCAATGACATGGTGGTACTGGTTTAACGCGATTATTTTGTACTAGCTGTAAAGTCACCACGATTAACGCTAGAAATTTAGGGAAGCAATATTTTTTTATAGCTGCTTAACCAAATAAAAAAAAAATTAAGTCGTATAGATATTTAGTATAAACAAACGTCGATAAAAATATTTTGTTATTCGGAACCGTGAAACGTAAGACTGTGTTTAGAAAATATGCATCAAATCTATGTGGTAAAGTAACTCTACGTACCATATCCCTGCTTATGGCAATATATTATCATATCTACATAATATGATAAGTAGAGCTCCTTGTGAAAGAGTTCGTCAAGGGAAATTCTTCTACCGTACATATTTCTGCCACCTAGCTGTATTATTCACATTACTGTGTTTCGGTTTGAAGGGTAAGGATGCTAGTGAAATTATAGGCACATGGGTCTTGTCAACTTACGTCTCAGAGTGACGGACGTAGTAATGGTGTCCACCAGATCTTTGTGATTTTAAGCTCTGAGTGGAACTGTCGTGGATAGGTGTCGCTTACCACCAGACGTACTAGTTCGTCATGTGATATCATAAAAAAATGTTTTGCTCTATCTAAAGTATTTAAATCATTATGTTATTAGTAGGAATCTACACTTAGAAAATAATTAGCGTTTTTTAATATATAATTCTAAGTTTTAGACAAATAAATCAAACTCACATCTCAATTAACATTTCACATATAACTCATTTTGTAGGTAGCCATAGCTAGTGACAGCTAGCCCACATAATGAGTTGTTAGAGCCAAGATTAGAATAGAAAAAAAAAATCAAAGTCGGTCTACAATTGACGGAGAAATCGGAAAGCATACATACAGCCGAACGTATAACCTCCTGTTTATTTAAGTCGATTAAAATGTAAAATTAATGTAACAAGAAAGAGGAAAATTCTGCTACCGTACCTATTTCTGCCGCCTAGCAGTAATACTCACATTACTGTGTTCGGGTAAGCGTGCAGGGGAAATTACTGGCACATGGGACTTATCTACTTATGTCTCAGGGTAACGAGCACAGTGGCAGTGTCCCTCAGATCGTTGTGATTTTAAGCTCTGAGTGGAGCTGCAACTACTATGGAAAGGCGTGCCGCTAACCACCAGGCGCTCCACTTGTTCGTCCTGTCACTTGATACCATAAAAAAAAGAATATGTAACTTATTCTTTGTAGGAAAGTTGGTTTCTTTCCAATTATCAATATTACATAATATCATAAAAATGTAGTGAATACGTAGAAAATTTGAAACAATACCTACAACTACGTTGACTAAGTCTAAAAATGAATTCACAAGCGACTCATGCGCACAATACGAGAACCATATCAAAAAAGACGCGTGGTCGGAGCAAGTTACGTATACAAATTAAGATGGTTATCATTTCGTGACAGTTGAAGTGAAGCCACGGTACAATATACAAAATGTTGGATTATTTTCACATTTTATTTAAATTATATTGTGTTTCAAAAAACTTTGCCTAGCGTTTCTAATTGCTCAACTGTAATTCTGCAAATACGTAAAATGGCTTGTATAACAAAATCTTTAGAAATACTATAATTTAAATGTTACAATGATATTATTATATATAGCACGATTCTTATTATTTTTTTTATAGCACGATTCTTATTTTTTTTTATTTTGTAAATTAATACAATTCGATTGTAAAATTATAGGAAGAGTAACGAGTAACTAATTGGCGTGTGTATTTAGGACAAATTTTACACCAGAATTTAGTATTATAATGATTATTTCCAAAAGGAACAATTTAATTTGTAGGCGGAAACAAATTTGTATCTCGTTGAAGAATATGAAGCGACGAATATTGTCATTCGACTTTTATCGCTACAAAGATCAAGTTCACCTTCGTAATTTGCCGTTTTCCCAGAAACATTTTGACTTATTTGCCTTAATGAGACTTTGTTGGTTTTAATATAACAAGAGTCCCAAAGTTCGCATATTTAGAAGTCAAATGTTAATTGGGATGAGAGTTTGATTTATTTGTCTGATAGTATTATCCTATCCTAGCAGTATATAATAAAAACGCTAATTATTTTCTAAGTATAGATTTAATTGGTAAGCGACACGTCTATCCATGATAGTTGTAGTGCCACTCCGATCTTTCAATCGCAAAGATCATAATCAGCATCGCTACTGCGCCCGTCACTCAGAGATATAAGTTGACAAGTCCCATGTGCTTATAATTTCCAGCATCCTTACCCTTCAAAACTGGGCCAAATGAAATGAACTGACGGCAGATATGGGTACGGTGGCAGTACTACCACGAACGATCTTTCACAAGAAACTCCGTACCGGCACTCTATGATGGCTGTTTTGACAGATTACAATAGTGAAGTCAAATCTCAATTGATCTATAAGTTTTTAGATTTATAAGTAGTATTGCAAGGGGTAGCTGATTAAAGAATTTTAATAAAACGAAAATAAAAATGTTTATTTAATATATCGTCAAGTCGGAACTGCTTTGTTTTGCATTGAGCTTTGACGAGAGTGCTGGACAGCGATCCCATAAGTGACGATCGTGTAGATTCATTTTTTTAATGTCGACTTTCGGTAAATCAATGACTAGTTGTGTCGTAAAATTATACATCCATAAATTTTTATTGCACGTTACTATTGACAACAATGTACGCCAATTAGCTCCTTCAACGTAGTTATGAATTATTACGAAACTTGATGAGCGGACAAACGTCAAAACGGCCATCATAGCGTGCCGATACTTTAAAAACGACATAATTGCATTGAGCTAAATAAATTACTTACTTACTCCGTTGGCTCATCGACCTGAAGTGGGTCTTATCTAAAAAAATGACTTAGATCTTTAATTTCTGACGCCAAGGAGTCTAGTGTAAGAACAGTCTGTATCATCTTTACTACAATTAGGCCTGTGTAAAAATCTAACATTACACCGGTTGTAGACGTAACTGGCCGGTTTCATAGGCGGCTGTTTGCCACACAGCGACCAAGTGCCCATAAACTTGAAATGTACGCAACCGCCGCCGACGGTAACAAGTAAAGCCTTGAATGGAGAATGAACCATCTTTGTCAAAGATTTGAAGTTTGAACTTTAAGTGGTGAGCTCTAGAATCATAGAATTTGCGAGATAAGACGCATGAAGTTAGTCAATGTGGTGTATAACTAGTTTATACATATGTGTGCACTTACTGTAGAACAGTGAAATTAAATATCAGTATAATAGTACGGGGTACCCCATTTCGCTATATAATATCATCAATCTCAAAAAAAAAATAAAAACAACTACGGAATTTACAGTGCGATTACCAAATGCTTTCTGTGTAGTTGCCGCCTACTGTTTCTCCATAGAGAAGTATTAACAATACACTAACAGATTCGAATGATTTATATTCAAAATTTTACATTAAATCAGTATCATCGAGCATAATGAAATATACTCGATGATCAATATAAACATTGCGGCGAGAATAGTAAATAGTGACATTTTTGTGCACGGTACTTTTTAAGCACAGACTGTCCATGAACGGATTAAATGAAAAAACAACTTTTCGAACTTTTATATATTTTTTTATGATATCAAGTCACAAGACGAACAAATCGTGTACCTGCGGGTAAGCTACGCGCCTGTCGATAGCAGTTGCAGTGCCACTCAGAGCTTTAAATTCCAAAGATCTGAGAGGGCACTGTCACTGCGTCCGTCACCCTGAGACATAAGTTGAGAAGTCCCTTTGTGCTTGTAATTTCACGAGCACTATTACCCTTCAAAACCGGAACACAGTAATACTGACATTACTGCTTCACGTCAGAGATAGGTAAGGTGGCAGTTCTCCCTGGACGAACTCTTTCATAAGGAACTCTACAGCAGTAGATCAGTAGCAACTGACGTAACTTTTTCAAACCCATTGTGATAAATTAATTTTTTGCCCTTCTTAACGGTGAAATAAAAACTGGCTTTTGACTCAATCACAGGACAACAAACCTTTCACACTTCATCAAAATTTCTAAACGTTAAAAAACCGATAGAATTTCTGAAACAAAAAACTTGCATCCGCACTCTGAAGTATTTTGATTGAAAAATAAAGAGCGTGACTAAATAACATAACATGTATTTGTATCGTTCTGTGTTCAATAGATCGTGAATAAAGACGAATATGGCAAAAGGATACACATAATTACTTTTTAATACAAAGTTTGATTGATGTAGGGACATATTATGTATATACATAGGTCAACAAAGTATTTTATGAATACTAGAAGGGTAATGGACAAATGTATAAATAATCTCTAGAAATTTTCTTTACATTTATTTTAACCCCTTACATAAAAAATATTATGGCCGTTAAAGATATCCATAAACAGTTAGAGCGGTTAAAAACATCGAATAAAAACACAAATCCGCCCATTAAACAGTAACAAAATCCCCAATATTTACGAGAATAAAAGTCGAATTCAATCGTTGCACCTGATTGAACAAAAAATCTCGCCCTAACCACAACGGAGCGGCGAAAAGAATCCGATCTCAGAACTACGTGGAGCAACCACAATTAGTGGTATTTTGGTTACTTATTATACTTATCCGAAATTAACTTTTAAAATTAATACTTAAATAGAATTTGTCCTTCATTCTGTCTCAATGTAGGTAATTGAGTCAAATCTTTCTTTTTTTTGCAATTTAATATTAGAAATATGACGACGTAAGACAGGTAAACGTAACGTAAATGTAAAAAAATACAGTTTTTTGACGTAAATTTGATTTTTTTTTAAAGATGGATGAAAACACAGCTGCGTCTTATACACACCATATGGCTCTAGTACGTTACAGTGTTGCATTATTCGTTGCACGCAGCTAATAAGAGAACTAAGTTTTGATATTTAGATGGATATATTGATAAGTGTACATCATATAGATAATCCAAGTATTAGAGGGGAAAACGTCATTTACATTTTCAAAAAACAATTTCACCTTTAAAAGAACTCCCGATATAAAACAACGCTCTCCAAAAAGTCTACAAAGTCACCATCTGCAAGCAACAACGTCGAAACCAATTTAATGAGCCCGAACGCGATAGTTCAACTGCAAGCGCTTGAGGTGTTGGGTATTGGAGGAGAAAATGTCATTTACTTTTTCAGAAAATTGTTTTGACTTTTTGCCGATTACAATTTCAAACGTGAATTTTATCAATAAAGGTTCAAAAATACAGCACTTTATTACATAAGTGATAAATCACCTACATTGGAATAAGAAGACCTGTCGTTGCTACTTATTTGTATATGTATATATATATATCAAGCGAAAAATCCGTCCTAATTGAACACTTTCTCACAGAGCTAAAATACAAATCTATTGTTGCAGCGATATTGTTGCGCCTTCTTCCTTCGTCACATGATCTCACTTAAAGTACAATGAAAGATATTAGTGTTGATCGATGTTTCAACGCCGATTTTATATCGTGCTATCAAAATAACTTGGAAGAAAAAACGCAATATCAATATCCGGGTTAATATCACAACGATTTAAATCAACTCACAGATTCACTTCATCGAAATTACTTTTTTACCATCCAATACACATGTTTCCATTCATGCAAATTTGAACTTTATCAGTTTCCGACAATGTAGTTCAATTTGTTTGCGTTGGAGAGGATAGCCGGCCCTTTTTAGAATATATGGATCTATTACGTTTTGTCTTGTATTTTTTTATATTCACAGGTTGTTCTTGTCTTATTTGTAGTCTGCTAGAAAAAGAAAACAAAGAAAAATTAGATCCCATTAATCTCAACCTGAAATACATAGATCTAAGTTTTTTAAACGGGACAGACGACTCTACTTCACGTGATGTTAAATGGGAAGTGGAATCCAAACGTGAAGGGACCTAGTGCAGTGTTGACACAACCACTGCCCTAGCCAACGTTGAATTTTATAATAGTATTATGTATGGGATTGCTATAAAGTCTTTTCACGTAGAATCACCACAAATATCGTTCAAAGTTAAATCTAGGTATAAAAATTCAGCTCGTGGAGTCACTTATACTAATGTTAACCACAAGTTACTGTCTTAAGTTGTCCTCGTGTTTTCCTTTTTCCTCGTTACCTGAGAGCACCCTGTGAGGCAGTGGCCAACCTCAATCAGCCGCTCGCTGAGTCACCGCGATTCGTCGCGCCCTCTATCCAGTTTTTACCACTGCCGCTGGAGAAAGGATTGCCTCTATGATTTGGAAAAATACGCCTGTGCCTAAATTGTCCGATCTATAATTAAACTTTCGATTAAACGACTGTTCGATGAATATATTTATTATATTATTTAGGCTACTCAAGCATTGAGCTCCTTGTGAAAGAGTTTGTCTAGGGAAATACTGTCATCTTACCTATTTCTGCCGCCAAGCAGTAATGTGAGCATTACTGCGTTCTAGTTTTGCAGGAAAAGGGTGCTGGTGAAATTACAGGCACATGGAACTTATCAACTGTTGTCTCAGGGTGGCAGACTGCTGGCAGTGCCCTTCAGAACTTTGCGATTTTAAGCTCTGAGCACTGCAACTATTATGGACAGGCGTGTCGCTTCCAACCAGGCGCACCACTTGTTGATCCCGTTTTGTATCATTAAAAAATATATATAATCGCCATTTGAGTAGTTTTTCCTGACTTGTTTAACATTCTTCAGTCACGCTTAATTTACGTTATTGTCATTGTTCACCTTCTCAAATAATCCTTTTTAATAAAATGCATGTCTTAATTAAGTAAATGCGCTTCACAAATTCATTATAATTGTATAATAAAACACTCTCGAACGAATTTTAATAGGATTAATCTTATTATTTATTAATATAGGTATATTTTATATTCTACTAATAATATATATTGTGTATATATTACGAGTGAAAACCTTTATTATGCAATTTGTAAATTTGAAAAAAAAACATCCATTCTACTTTTTCACGCTCAAACCATTAGGTTTTATGTCTACGATTATGCAGAATTGAATAAAAGTTAAAAAGTCGATCGTTCGAAAATAACATCCAATTGATGTTTGCGGTTACGATCTGCTTTTTTATCGCAGGTGTATTTTTCGAAACAAAACAAGAATTGTGTTAAAATAAGCAACACATATTTTTTTTATTATTGAACATGTTTTTACGTATCGCTCAAGTAGAACCCGTGAGTCTCAGACATTCATTTGTTAATATAGCAACTAACACTTCCTAAAAATAATCCGATTTCAATACGAACTATTTCCTATCTATAATAGACATTCGAATATGACTCGATAATAGAGTGAAAACAATCGATCACAGCCGGTCAGCCAGGATTAACAGCAAGACAAGTGTCCCGAAAATGATCCATTATTTCCCCCTTTACCTCATCACCGGACTTTTGTACTGACCCTTGTTGTTCCAATTCTTCTTATAGGGTTGAATTGCCGTCATTCGAGGGAGATTTAACATTACTATATCCGTTAATTTGATTTAACCAGTATTTGAGATCACAGACATTCACAAGGAACACATTCAAAAGAACAATAATAAAAATGCTTATTTAATCTAATGCAGGCGTCGCTTTTACAATGTTCATTTTCACAGAAGAGTCCAACGTTAGTAAATGGCTAATAAAATTACAATGAAAGCACTAACGAACAGTGCGTTGAAACTACAAGTTACCAGACAAAAATACGGGAAAAATATCTCCCGCGCCCCGGGCGCAATCAGCCGTCCCTTCAGTCGATTATTGCAAATAACTATTATTTCCTTCTCCTTTCAATTGGCAGCGAATGCAGCCCCGACGTTTCTCTTTGTATTGCTAATTTTGTCTACGTTAGTTCTATTTACTTAATCGACGATAGAGTTCAAACGACTGTTTTTTTGTTTAAAAAATACTTTATAACTTAATAGCGCATTTTTTAATTTAATACGCTAATTATGCAATAATGGCATGGTATAACCGAATAATGATATTCGAAAAAGGATATGAAATATTTGTAGAAACCACGTTCATATGGGGCTACGAAATCCCCGCATCACTATTTTATTCATCAGAAAATCATCCTAGTAAATCCGGGCTATTGCATTTATGAATAAAACAATTTTCCAGTTTCGCTACGATTTTGGCAGGCAATTTGCTAAACGCCGAGCTATCATTAGTCATCCTCGTATCGACGCTTCTAACAGATTGGTCATTTTTTGTTCCTATTATGTGGGATTTGGCCACCGAAGGGTATAACTAAGAGCAGAGAATGTCGTGTATTTGAAATATACTTCTATGTATTCAAAATCAACAGGTACAGTACATATTTTAAGGCTTCTATTATTGTGTCCTCTAAGCCTATTGTTTCTGGGTGGTGCCTAGGAGTGAATTATGGTGGTTTTGGTACTCATAGTAAAGGGCATTCCCTAGTTTAAGACCGGGAGATTGGTGCGGCTATCTGGCACATTATTGTTATTATAATTTCGTTTAGTGTTCCTCAATTAGCACAATAAATACATTAACAGATAAATAAACGCCACATTCAATCAGCATCTTCGGACCTCCCTATTGGTATTCCTGGTGCGTTTCAAAGGAAAATTGGATATGACGTGATTATTAAAGTCCGGCTAAAGAGCGGCAATTTGGCGCGCGTACAAATCGTTCGTCCCGCAGGGCCCACGGGGCCGGACAGTTCAGTCGGCTTTATTTATTTTTGTCCTGCATTATTATTGCCGACGCAGCATTGGAAGTATAAACCTAATTTCATCATGTGTTCCTGTGAATACTGAAGATAGTCTAGAAGATTTTTTCAGCGTTCTTGCGTATCATTGTTACTGTTAGTAATTTCCGGTGTCGATTCAAGATTTAAAATATATCTCATCTCAGAGAAAGTAATGTTGATGATTAGTATTGTCATCGTCGTCGATAGTTCCGTGTCGATGGAGACTATTCAAAACGTCACGACCCGGGCTTCGGAAATTTGCCGAGTCATATTAAACTCATCTCGGGGGTGCGAGCCTAGTAAAATGTCTGTCCCGCGAGACGTGGCCCCACTTGATTATTTCCGATCTGATACCAGAATATCAGACACTGATGAAATGCCTTGTTCGTAACGTTTAATAATAATCGGCGCAAACAAAACGTTTCATTAATAAAAATACCGAAAGATTTTAGATGAAGTGCTTATAAATTAAGTATAATTTGGTTAAAACTTCAAAGAGAACAAAGAAAGTTGCAAGTTAGGATAATGTACTTGTCACCAGAACACAGAGGAACGCTTCAAAGCTGGAAAAACTTGATGATCACACAATCTTACACCTTTTTATCTAGTGACCTGACTGGGCACCGTTTGACATCGGAAATAACTACGTGACCTCAGGTTAGATACGCTGCCTCTTTTCACTTCGTGTTTTTGGTACAATGATGTTTTTTGTCACCGTCCCACATCTTTTGCTGAGCCCGGGAAGGCTAAGCAAGTCTGTTGTAGGTAGACGGCGTCATGTCATGTTACAATAATGGTTTATTTTGTCCTAAGAACTTGTTTATTCACCATACGTGTCTGATTACTGACGTGAAACATGAAATTGATTGAAATTGTACAAATTACATAACCCCAACAAGTAAAATGTCCGACCATGAATATCAATCAATATAAATCCTATGTAATCAAAGATGGCGTCAATAGTATTCCTTGATTATAATCTGCGACTGTGATACGCCAACAGATAATCGTCAGCAATATTAATAATCTTAAGTCGTAATAAGCCTATGACATTTTCATTTCCTATGTCAAATATGGCGGCGTCACCCCTCGTTTTTATTTAGTTAATTCCCTTCGTATAAATAAGATGTCACGTCATTACATCGTTTAGTTAGTAGATCCCGATATATATCGTATTCTTTAATACGGTTAGGAACCCATCATATGTTAATATTACACATTAATAGTGATAGTTTCTTAAAATATAGTATTTATATCATAAATGTGTTTCTAGAATTAGAAAGAATCGATGTACATTGTAGGCAAATATTCTGGCGATTTATACGAATTTCCTTCTAAGTGACCGTGGGGTCTCCAAGGCTCAAGGGAGCGGACGGTTGACTAAATTCCAAGGGTTCAAATATCTGTTCTTTTAAAGAAAACTAGCCGACCCTTAAGTGTAGGGTGTGAATTTCTCTTTGAAAAGTTTTGTGAACTGGGATCAAATTTAGTATTCCTACATGTGTACTTTTAAGGGATTGCTTAGTACGTTACTAGAACGTTAGCGACTATTATTATTCCAAGAACGTCATGATTGGAGTTCATAATGCATACTTATGACCTTAAGATGTCGATAATAATTCTTTAAAAATTACTAAGAAGCATTGTTGTGGGTTTTAATATCCCTATACAGAATGTAGTGAGCACTCATTTGGTGACAAGACCACTTCAATCTAACAATGTAACATGTCATATTCGTCATTCAGAAGGGAGCTTTATTGCATTTGGGGTGATAAAACGTGTATTTTTTATTTTCACTTGAAGAAACGTGTTTTTATATTTCTTTTTGCAATTTGAAGATGTTCTATTCAATCCTTGTTATTGTAAGACAATTACAGGTTGTAATTGCCTTATTCCGTGCCACTTATAACGTTTTTGTTTTACAGGAATTTCATTTTGAATTTCTTAAATCATAACGTAATAATATAAACGGATGATTACCAATTCACTGCCACAACTTTACTTTTAACAATCTTTTCTTGTGATTCACGATAAATGCTTTCAACCGCAACAATAACCCATGTTTGGACTTGAAACTATTCAAGCAGAAAATACTCAAAAATTCCCAGGCGCTATCTAAAAGTGTGACAACAAGAAGATTAAGACCCCATTATTTGTGGGGTTAATCGTGAAGGTGTCGACCTTTCAACCCTTCTTTAGCCGTTGACAATTTAGCCGTCTATTGGTTCAAGTTTGAGCAAAATCTTTTACTACCTGTATTGAATCTGTGTTTTACAAAGGAATAGGTTTAAGTATACCGTGACAGATGGGAATATCGGTACCATTCAGGATATGTCGTCTTCGAACAAGTATTGTTTTTATTTAAGACTCATGAGGAATTATTGCGTTCCTCATTGATCTTCAACCTTATCAGCATAGCTTACGATGAGACTAGCAATGGTGTCACCACTACTTGAGTTCTCGGTTGATTTCGGTAAAAGAGACCAGATATGGCAAGGTGAACTGTTCTAGTCAATCTATAATCTGAAAGCAAGGAAACAAGCCTCCTATGCAAATTACAACTAAGTGTCATCCATACTAATTTAATGCCGGACTTCAGTAGGTCTTATCTCATCACTATTTTTATCGACACTTCCAAGCTTCGTAAGGAATAGTTTGCATACAAGCGCCGCGGATTAGATGTAATATATTGGTTCGCAGTGAGTAATATTATTCAGTACTCGTACAAATGCTGTCATCTCCAAGCGTCATAATCATACGTACAGAGCTAGAGATGTATTCCTAAGCCCCAAGGGGCCAGCTAATTTTTCTACCCAGGCACAACTCAATTTGTCCCGGACACATTAACCGTAACTACTGCGACACGGTTGCGCACTGACCGGCTTTTTACGACCGGGCCTCTGTTCGATTCCGGCGCAATTTTTTCCTTCAGTTTCTCCTATTTCAATTTCTAAGAAAATTCCTTTTGTACGGGTTTCGCGCGACAAATTCCGGTTTTGTTTCCTCGCTTTAAGGTTTAGGTTCCTGAGAATGACATCGGTAGTTACGATTTCTTTCTGTAAAGGTCTACCAATCATGACTGATCAGTTCGCTCGGAGTCGGATATCGAAATGGGTCCTAAAGATGTGCACATTAAGGCGCGTTTTCGGATATCAGATTTAGGGAAGACTTTGGAGAGGGTCAACGCGTTAGTAGCGTATTGTGGGTTCGATTCCCAGGTGTACGGGGCGTCGAGACACGTACGTGCGCACTTAAAGACAGCCACTTCTAAAATGAAGGGAGGTCCGTCATAAAAATTGGACAGAACAAAATGGACCAGAGTAGACTGTCTCCTTAAAAATATAAACATTTCATCCGTTAAGAAAAAACGAGCGCCCATGTCTTCAAGCAAACAAAGCAGTTTATACGCCAGAAAAGCCAGGTGAAAATGAAACATTAGAAATCGACGACATTTTAAATATTACTGAAAATTCTGGAAAGAGTTGCTTTACTTTGCACATAGAAAATGGAAAGAAAATCTACTCTAAACATAGTAGTAGTCTACCTAAGCTATCTGCAGGCCAGAGCAGGGGACTACTTATCCATTTGGCTGTGAAACTCCGGAATGCCTCATAAAAACCATTACACTCGGCACATGCGAGCGGAAAACTGAATCTCTGTCACCTTTTCGAACACGAATATCCTTTTACTGTTGTTTTTTGAAAACTTCAACTCCATGAACTTGGAAATTATGGTGGAGTCTTTTTATTATCTCTACCGACGAAAATATTAAAAAATTCCAGGTCACAACGTAGACGTATCTATTATGTTACTTTACAATAACAAAAACTGTAGATATGAGGCTATCGTACTGGGCGTTGACAAGAATAATTTATCTTTGGCAACCATAAATTATTATCCCAAGTGAGGTAAATTGACTCTGTAAGATATTATCTCCTCTGAGGGGACGATATTGCATGCCTGGAATATTTCCTTTAGTTAATCAATGATACATGCTTCGGCATAGATGTCAATGTCTTTAGAGGAATATCGTATGGAACTTTCAAGTAAAAAAGGCAAAGAAAAATAAAATTATTTAATATAATTCGACCTAAGTGGACAGGTTCCCATAATAGCCTGGGGCGTCCAACCCTCGGCCACTGTAAAGTTATTTTAAACAATCTAATGCGGCTCCAACAATGGTCCTCCGAAACTGACCAAGTCGACCCTTGGAAAACATTAAATCAAGTTCAATGTGATGGTCGCTTTATGCTTTAACTGTTAGGTGCGTTTATCGGGAAATTCGATCTTATATCGCCGGAAGGGGTTTGTTTAGATTTTTTAAGAATTATTGGTCCCTGTACTGTAGTTTTTTTGTGATAAGGATTTAGTTCGAGCTTAAGGGTTACTTTCAAAGTGGAATACTATGGTTGAGTTAACACACAAACTTACTTTAGTTTCTTTAAGACTTTTAATGTGTAAAAATAGATTTTAAAATTTACTAAAATTTGTCGCGTCACTATGTTTCGCGATTGCTACTCCTTAGAATGAATAGTTTTTCAGACCTAAATCGCGTGTACGAGTATATTTGTTTTTCAAACAAACCAAAATTTCGGGCTATTTACAGGTGCCACGGTTACTACAATTTAATATTAATACAAACTACCATATTCTATACTATAGTTGCAAAAGTTATTAATTTAAGTAAATATCTTATTTTACTTTACCAAAGAACATTTCAATTTACGCTACATACGATTTGCAAAACGACTTTTTTTTACTGAATTTATTGATTAAATGGAAATTAGACTACATTTCCTATTTTATTTAAATCAGTATAATATCTGATTTCTTATCATTGATCTAAAGTTGAAACATCATGAAAAGTGACTTTTTAGTTGACGTTATAAAGTTTTATTAAACCAAACTATTATGAAATGCAAGATGAACTTATTATCATAAAGTAACAACAGCAATTACCTCATCAACACATTAAGTAAGCCGCATAAACCAAACTCGTCGTCCAATTTTGAGACGACCTTACTCAGGTGTTATAAAGCGCGGTCTCGTGGGAGAAGACTGTAATCCGACGATCGTAAAGCAGGCCCATCAGGGGATCGCTTACGATGCACCTTGGCGGCGACGGTTTAGCACCCCTGACCGTAAACTTTTAGCTGATGTGTCTTAACACCGGAAAGAGTTTCATTAGCTACTCTGTTGCATAGCTGGGATATTATCTGTATTGTATAAACAGTAATACGATTTACATCAATATAATAAATAATTAAGAGACGGTCGCGTAGGTCCAGTGATTTGCACTGTGGACTCTAGATGAAGTGTTTCCGGGTTTGATACCCGGTAGGATCAATTTTTTTTAATAACACCAAGTGACGGAACGAACAAGTCGTTTGCCTGGTGTTAAGCGACATACCTGTCTATAACAGTTACAGCGCGACTCACCTTTAAATTGCAAAGATCTGGGACATAAGATAAGAAGTCCCATGTGCCTGTAATTTCACCAGCACCCTTACCCTTCAAAACCGGAACGTAGTAATGCTCATATTACCGTTTGATGGTAAAAGTAGGTAAGGCGGTAAGTACTTCTCTGAATGAACTCTTTCACAATGAACTCTACTGCTAATAATTTGGGAAACGAACTTATCTAAATTCTGGTCTGGGTATTCTGGGGGTCCTGGGGTTGAATTCATTGCTTTGGTAATCATAATACAGGGAATTTTATACCAGCGCCCCAAGTCTGCTAATTTTAAATCATTTCAGTTGTGTGTCGACAGAGTCGAGACATTTTGTCGACACACAACTCGTCGAGCTACTATTCAACTGCCATTGCATTTTTTTGTTATTCCGCTCTTCAATGGCGAGTCGATCACACGTCGTCGCTGTATTCTACTAATATTATACATGTCATCGCTTAGCAAACAACACCGCTCTAGTCGAAAAATGGCGATTTTATTTTTGAACGTTACCCACGTCCAAATAAAACGTGAATATTAATAAAAATTTTGCAGCTAACTCATATACAATTAATTATGTGTCCATAAATAGAGCACTATCAATAATAGATTAGAAAATCTTGTATGCAATAATATTAGCGCAGTTTTTTCACTCCCCTTTAAAATTACTTAAAATTACTAGAGCGGTGTTGTCTGCTAAGCGACAATATTTAATTTTAAGACTGAATTGCTGTTTAAACGAGAAATAATAAGATATGCATATTTCCATGACACTTTTTACTAACGCAACGTCGATCGGTGAATGAATGTCATCACTCACTGTCGTCGTCACATCGTCACTTCACTGGTTCCACTCTATTGAGACTTGACTACTAGTATAACTAGATTTTAGCGGAATAAAAAATATACTTCCCGATAAATAATTCGAGCCACCACGCATTTTCAGTACTAAGTGCCCTACGCGTAAACAATGTTTGATTGATCAAAAACTATTATGCAATTTTGAAACTAGTATACTAAACGTCTTTCCCATAAGTCCTTGTTGGGAATTTGGATTGTAAAACCGGGGAAAACTTTTTCTTCGATGATAATACTATTTTTGTATTCTAGCCCTTTACGATAAAAATGCGAGGTGACTCGAATTATGTGTCCGGGAGTATATTATCATAATTGCAATATAATGTCTGGAGTCTCAACAGAATTACAATGATCAGTGGTTTGAAAAGGGGCCCAATTCTGCTAATTTTCTTATATCATATTTGTTATTCCGTTAAAATCTAGTTTCAATGGCTCTCTAGTTGAGTTTCAACGGAATGTCAGTGATGGCATATTCATACATTCAATTACTAATCAATGTTGCCTTACTAAAACTACTCCATATGCATAGTAATTGCTCCAATGTAGTGCGGCACTGACAGGTATCCCCAGTTGCTCGGAGATTTGATACGACTACCTTTTGAGACTTCTGGCCCTAGTTCGCTTTTCCTCCACCTTCCCTGTCACCATCAAAAGTGTCAGGTTAGTAGCATCTCTACGTGTCACGTGACCATTATAGCGTATCACACGCATGCAAGTTAAAGACAGAAGCTGTGTATTCTTTATCTGGATTTCCTCAAGTGCAGAGACGTTGGTGTGGCGGGCTGTCCACGGTATCCTTCACATTCTGCGACAGCACCACATTTCAAAGGCGTCAATTCTTTACCTGTCGGCGGCTCTCAGTGTCCATGTCTCTGTCTCTTCAAATTTAAATGGGACCATTACTGAAGTACTCTCTCTTTCCTACAAAAAAATAATCATTAAAATCGTGTCACAAATCGAGTAGTCGCGTAACATACACACAAAAAAATACAGTCAAATTGAGAACCTCCTTCTTTTTTAAAGTCGGTTAAAAATAAGGTGGTCTTGCATTAACAATTGACATTGGTTGATGATTGTACCATCTCAGTTAGCCGTGACCATGGGACCTGTAAAAGACCCGAAACGTTGGTTTATTTAAAAAAAAATAAATATACACGATTTAGATCAGAAAAAATGATTACACACTGTAGTGAGTTACGGGTACCTAAGAGAAACAAAGTATAACAGATAGGTCTATAGAAGTTATCAGTCCATGTTCGGCGATTATTTGTTCCAAAAGGAATCTCAAGCGTTCACGAAGAGCAATAAAATGTAAATTTGTATCTTTTAACCCGTTTTAAATGTAAATGCCATACGTCTGACTAATAAAACACAGGACTCATTAGTAACCCCGCCCGTGGGTGTGGCGTGGGTGTGGCTACGAAAACACCCACCTGAGATTCATCATGAGAATTTTTAGGAATATTTTTCCACACACAAGTTTTTGTTTTTGAAATGTAAAATCCATTGAATGAATCGTTTTCCTAGGTAATTTTTGCGCTATGACCTTCTTTAGAGACTAATGATAATTTATTGAAACTATAGTCAAGAAATGTATTTAATATTTGTTAACTAAACATGGTGTTCCAAAAATCTACTAAATTAACCGTTTTCCTTACTAACTTTTGCGCATTGCCTTGTTTAAGACAATTTTAAGACTAATGACAATTTATTGAAACCATGGTCAAGAAATATATTTCATTTTTGTTGACTAAACATGGCGTTCCTAAAATCCACGAAATTATTGTTTAAGACCAATAACAATCAACTGAAACTATAGTCAACAAATCTACCTAATATTTATTAACTAAGCACGGTGTTCCTATCGATAAACAAGCGGTTAAATCGAGAAGCTAACCTTAATATTGTTTTCACAGTATTCTGGAGCTAAGAAAAGAGAAGAGTCGAGATGCAGCTCGATCTAGGCGAGGGAAAGAGAACTACGAGTTCTACGAGCTGGCGAAGATGCTGCCACTGCCCGCAGCCATCACCAGCCAGCTGGACAAAGCGTCAATCATCAGGCTGACAATTAGCTACCTCAAACTAAGGGACTTTTCTGGACACGGTGATCCGCCATGGAGTCGGGATCCTCCTCTTACCAGCAAGACATTGAAAGGTAAGACTGTAACTTAAAACGTACGGATCAAATTTTAAATGGCTTCAGTGTTGACATTGATCGAGGTACCATTGACGAGCTTCTCGTTTTTCAAAAAAATTGCTCTCAGTCATAAGCGATGACAATGACAAAAATATCATTCACGGATTTAGTTACGCATAATGATATACTGTGTACTGTGGCGCTGTGAAAGGGCTGAAGTCAAGATAAGTGAATGAGCTCTAATGATTTGACCCAACACCTCTTATGCAGAAGCAAGCGTGGCTTCTGTTAGCTGTGGCCTAAAACCTCGCCTGAGAGGAGGCCCGTGCCCAGCAGTGGGACGTATAAATGGAATGATGTTGTTGTTGTACTACCACTACACACAATGTGAGAGTCTATATAGAATATTGAGGATGCTCACAAGGTGCTGCGATCTACTAATCACAAATAAGTATCCATCTAATATATGTTTCTCATGTACGAGTATTCCACTTCAGCATAACAAAAACCTTTTTCTATAACTGCCCACAAATGAACTGTTTATTATATTAAAAACTAAGATTGTGCACTTGTCTATCACATTTAAACACTAAGGAACTCGGCTTAAATTACTCTATGAATTCGTTGAACTCAAGCCTTAATGAACATATTCTAGCACTAAGTTAGCCAAACATTTCCACCCTTGTTCAGCAAAACTATGCAAAATGAGTGAGTAGGTTTAAAATAACTGAGGAGGGTCGACAAATCTGATTTGCCTTCATCAAGTCATTGTCAGTGCTAACCCGGTTACCGCTCCCCTGTACAGGCATCACGGGCTGACACTACGTTTGTTTTGTCGCAGTCAGCATAAATCGTAGTACCAATACAATGTATTATAATATAACAATACGTTGAAAATAATAAGTATAGCTTATTTTAAAAACTGATATTTTTTATATAAGTACTTAAAATCAGAAAAAATATAACCATATCATCGTTTTTAAAAATGTATTTACTACATTGATTACATTGTTGCATATATCAAGCATAAGAGCACAATACATTCGTGGGGAGTTTTATTGCGCTATAAAACTTTCGTAGCTATATCCAGTAAAAAGAAAAACGTGAAGCCTAATTTCCAGCAGTCCACTGTACCAATCTATTTTTTTGTGTAGACAAAAACTAACAAAGCTCGGGGTAAATCACAAACATTGGCAAGCCAAGCGTGTACGCAAATAAATGCGCCTTGGGGACTCTGATTCACCACAATACGTCAAATAAATATTACCTATTCTATTGCGAAAAAACAAACGTTTGTTCTACTGAGTCAACATCACACATGGGCTTGATTGATTCAAGAAAAATGCCGTTTTTGAGAAGATTTATTTCCTGCTGTATCTAGATTAAATCTTCAATTAAAAAATGTTTTGATTCTTGTGTCAATCTCAGGTGCTCATCATATTTACATCTTTTCTGACTGAAAAACTGTTTAATACTAAAATTTTATTCACAATGTGTCTACATATATAGAGTCTAGTGTACCTATATATAGTTTTTATTATTGGCTCAAACTTTGATACTTCATATCGCAATCGATATAAATTTATTATAATAGCCTAAGTAACATAAGCACATACCTTTGCCAAGAGCTTTTTTAACAGCACACACTGGCTCTAAATTCGTAACAAGTGTACCAATAAAACGCCCCAAGACAAATCCAATTTTGGCCCCTAATGCGCTTAATGCGACCACGGGGCGAATCACTACGTATGCCACTGTCATTTTAACTCAATTTTCAAACAGTCTCTCCTTCCCACCTATAGATATATTCAAATAAAAATATTCGAGGCAATAAAACATAAGCATTTAGGGTGTCAAAACTGTCTCTCAAAATGTTGCGAGGGTTAAATTTTGAAATTTCGAATGTACTCACGTAGCAATAAAGATTTAGAAGACAGGAGTTTTGGAAAATATACTTCGATGTATCGTAAAAAATTGCCACCTTGAATTTGAGACGTGCTTCACATAAAGTTGGATTTCTACTTGCGGTTACAATAATGCATTGACTCGTTTAAGGAATTCCCAAATTTACGTATCGTGGTTTATTTTTACTGCAAAAAACCCAAGAAGTTTATAAGATTACCCAATTAGATTTAGGAGACATCTGTCAACATTTAAATTGTAAAGGACACCGTAGCTATTTAAAAATCTTAATTCATTCGTTGGGGCTAGACCCCACGACGTAACAATACTCCGCGAATTGGGCCAAAATTTTTAATCTAATCAATTAACAATCAGTGCAAGCGATATACCGCTTGTTAGTGCTGATTATTTAGTGTACGTGACTTGGTTGGTTTATTTAAATTGCGCTGGGGTTCGTTTGACGATTTTGTCTGGCCCGATTAATTGGTGTTTTCACTGCTCGTCTTGCGGTTGCCTAAATTAGTTTACTGTATTTAAGGGTGACTAGGTATTTTCTCTGTAGGCAATATTTCTAAATGGTCAGTTTTTTTTTAAAAACATCAAGTGACAGGACGAACAAGTCGAGCGCCTCATTGTAAGCTATACGCCTGTCTCTGATCTCTCTCTGATGAAGATCTGAGGGGCACTACCACCGCGCCCGTTCACCCTGAGATAAAAGTTGACAAGTCCCATGTGCCTGTAATTTCACCAGCACCCTTGCTGTTCAAAACTGAAACACAGTAGGTAATGCAGACATTACTGCTTGGCGGCAGAAATAGCTAAGGTGGCACTATCCAGGACAAACTCTTTCACAAGGAGCTCTACTGCTACTAACTGTTTCTTGGGTAATTTCAGTATTGGACGGAATTACATTTTTTTAAATACTTATGTATGTACGTACATACAAATAGTTTGTAATTGTTTTGTAAACAAATTTATGAAATTTTTTAAAATATATTTATTTCCTCTATTAGTAAATTAAGTGAAAATACAAGATGTACGTAGGGTGTAGCAGATATACAGAGTGTAACAAAATGGTGCAACAATATTCCAGCTGACGATCATTATGTATGTTATGAAACAAATTCAGCGAAAAAACATTTTGATTTCTTGTACCCGTATGGTTATTTAGAATTGATCGTGGGAATTTGCCATAATAAAGTTGTACTCGTAAATTTGTTACTTATTGTGATTATTAACTATACCATACTCCAGTGAAACCAATATTAAGCTTCCTTCGAATTGAACAGGACCTGGAATCCATTGTCTCACTAAAATACTACCGTATATTTTGTTCGTATAAACTCGATTGTCCCTCCACAGAGTCGTCAGAGTCTTTGTAGTTTCTAGCATCCAAATCGTGAAGGTATCGTCCTTTTCAGTTATGCCATAACGACCAGCACTTTCAGCTTTTTAGGCCCATCTTTATGAGTTTGCTTGACACATACAGCGCAACACGTTATAGGCATACTGCGTAACTTGGTTCTAAGATAAAATTTGAATACAAACTTTTGCGTTACAAAAATACAAACTAGCGACAATCAATAAGTGTGCTTATGTACGTCATTGGCGTTAGAGGAGATGTCTTTTCGAGATACGTTTCTTCAGGAACCTGGGGCTATAACTGATTTACATGAAACTTGAAGGTCAGCTTGACGAAATCGAACCTTTTTTTATTTTATTTTTCATTAAAAAATTAATTTGTGGATTTCATCTCCATCTCATTTGATGGAACTGACTGGATCAAACTGACGATGAGGTCGACGATGGTGTATGCACACCAAAATATGCCTATTCACTCTTGCCTTCAAAAGGCCCTTTATATTTCTGAAGTTTAAAATGGGTATCGTATTAAAGTGTATTACGCTGAGCATTTGACTGACTTTAAAGTACTAACTTTAGCTAAGAAGCAGTAGGACTTCTAGACATACCTAATCGATACTTGGAAGTAAGAAGTAAATGAAAGCGCCATTAAGAACCAGTCTCATTTACCACATGCTTGCGACTATAACACTGAACATAGTACATAAAATAGCTTATTTACATAGCCGTAACTAGATGACAAACTAACTGAGTTATTTTCTGTATAATATGGATTAATGAAATGATAGTCATCTACGCGCTGACAACCCGTCTGACAACTTGACAAATTGGACTCAAATTAACTATTAGGCTGAGATCATACTTGATTCCAAGTGATTGCGATTTCATATATATTCATACCTATTGTATTTTCTACAACTAGAAGTAACATTCGGCGTTTAAAACGTTCAAATACTAAATGCAATTAAAATTTATATTTTGTCACTTTCAGTCACTTCTGGAATAAAAATAAGAATCAGACTACCAGTAGGAGATGTTACTGCAAACAGAGTATAAGCTAGTGAAGGACATGCAAATTTTTATTTGTAGATTGATGAAAAAAGGCTCGAAAACTGGCCTTCCCGTGAATTGACAGAAATATTAGATTGTCTACTGGAAGGCCTAATAAACAACTCGAAATGAAACAAGAAACGGTAGGAAGGCAATATTTCTTAATACTATAACAGGAGACAAGTCAGATAAATTCAACAAATTAACTTCGGGGTAAACACATGTTTCGTACCCCATATTGCCGTTTGGTGGCAGCACGGTTGATTTATTGCCATTAGGGCGATGCATCTCGCGGCGAACGGACGTGTAAGATTTTGATCGGATTTTTTATTTGATGCTAATATTTTGTGGGGTGTTTGGCAGTATTCGTACAGGTACGACTAATTGAATAGGTTATAGTTGACACTTTAGTAAATAAAAAAGCAACATTTACAATATTGAAATGTCGGTGTTTTAAAAGTTGATACTGAAGACTACGTTTTATAATTAACCGACTTCAAAATAAGAAGGGGGTTCTCATTTGAACTGTATGTTTTTTAAGTATGTGACGCGATAAGTGCAATTGTGAACCGATTTTGATGATTCTTTTTTGATGACCCAGAAGTGGTCGCATTTAAAATTGAAGAAAATATTCCACCTCTAAGGGTGGAAAACTAGGGGATGAATGACTTCGGTCGGTTTTTTAGTACTCTGTACTGAGATCGTGTACTTTTTAGTTTCATTAATTAAACATATATTAAAACACAACGGGGATAACAATAGCTAATGACGAGTGACGAATCATCGTCAACCATGACTTAAAAAATAATATTGACGAACAAAACTATTGTTCATAGGAAACACGTTGTTTTTCCTTGACCAGTCCAGACTTGGTGTTATAATTCACGTTCCTTAATACAAGGCTGCCGTAAATCATGGCACGGCACATCTGCCGGCGAAATAGAAAAATAACAATAAATAAAGGGAAAATACGTCCCGTTTCTAGCGAGCGACACACGGGTTAACGCGAAATATTGGACAAAATGTGTTGGGATCCATTTTCACGTTATTTTTATATTGGACATTTTTCTGATATGTAATCCAACAGATTCACTTCAAGAGTTATTACACAGTTTCATGAAGCCAGCTCTAATGTCAATTGCTATACATGCACGTACTTGTATATTTATCTAATGTTTGCAAACCTTTACACAGATAACTTATTGACGTTCAAATGTGAATGCAAATAGTAGGCAAGCGTTAAACGCCAATTAAAAACCGGACAAGTGTTTGCAGGGTCTCGGTGGACAATTTTCCTAAGTTATGGCTCTATCAGGACATAATATGACATGTGAGCATGTTATTAGAAGGTCTCTAACAACCACGAACGTCTAAAGGTTCCCTGTTTAATAGCTGCGATTTTAAAGGAAGTCAATGAATTTGTAATGTTATCAATTCATTACTTTACTAAATCGGCGTATTTCAATGCGTCGTCATCATGAAGGCCGTCTTCAAAAGAACGTTTGGAGGTCAGTTGACGTCAGAATCAAGTTAGTTCGATGCAAAAATCCAAAAAAATATTCTTTAATTTTATCAATCAATGAAGGACACAGCTTAATTCACTGCATTTTAAACGTGTTGGATTCTTAACTCGACAAAGTATAATAAAACATGCTGGAAATAGATTAATCCCTTCATGGTTATCTCCAAAACGAGTTTAGTACAAAGAACTTCACCTATAAGAATTGTACGAGATCCTTCGATCCCCTAAGCCTTTCTTGCGGAATTCCGTTTCGGCTCAATGAGCTACCCTTCACTAATCCCGGCTATAATGAACTGCGCGTGACCCGTCCATATTAAATACGTACTAACGTTTGCTAATATACCAATAATAGGAGAAATGGGCCTGTAACACGCGTCAATAATTCCATAATGAGTGTCGTCAGTTAATTCATGAACGCTATCATATTGTGTAGTTACTTGTTTAATCAATCCATTAGGTTAAGCTACAATTTGAGTTTCAGGTGATAAGGTTAGAGGGGAATTCGGGGATACACTAATATGGGTTTGGTGACAATGAATGTGGTCAATAGAAGGGACCTTAATAAATGCATCTCAACAGAAGTTGCGCTTTATTTTCAATTTATAGTAGTCGATAGGTCAGAATTTTTATACGTCCCTCTGTCGGTGCATCACAATCATCACCCTGTGCCATTCTATATTGACAGTACGTGTTCTGCATGGCAGATCGTTTTCCGGGATTTTGTAGCTATTTTTATTTGGTATCGATCGTTTTCGGGCGCGCGACCGTTCGACCCCGCATCGCTATTTGAAGGGTTGTCCGCCCGTGTAATGGGCTAGTTACAATTCATTATTGTTTCGCTATTGTGATTTTTTGGTATTTTTCATTTAACTCGTTGGCTATCTCGATTTCGACGGTTTACGCGACTGAACAATTTTATTCGATTTTGAATTCGGATTTGTATTTCGACAACCTTGCATTATTGGCATTTTGATATCTATTACATTGCTAGCAAATTGACAACCGCTTAAGTGTAATAGCAGGCGGCTGAAAGTTCATTTGAATCTAGGAAAAGAATGCATTTATATCAAGAGAGATATAGTTAAAAAGAGGCGATCAATCGATAGCCCTCAAGTGAAGAGGTTTAACCACAAAGGGCGGTAATTCTTCATTAGAGATCCCGAGTTCCGGTCAAGAGCTGCCCCAGGGGTTGGCAATCAACGCCTCTAACTTATATTATTTTTGAGGGTGCGTGAGCGTTCGCAGCAAAATTTCTACTCCTAACAAAAAGTTGGCAACTGCCATAACAGTAGTATGATATTGAGCATTACTGCGTTCCGGTTATGAAGGGTAATGGTGCTGGTGAAATTACAGGCACATGGGAATTGTCAACTTATGTCTTACAGTGACAGGCGCAGTGGCAGTGCCCCTCAGATCTTTGTGATTTAAGGCACTAAGTGGTAGTGCAGCTATTATGGAAAGGCGTGGCACTTACTACCAGGTGGGCGACTTGTTTGTCTAACACTTGGCCTCACAAAAAAATTTCTGTACGAAAGAAAAATTTGGATAATTCCTCTTACATCCTTATAAACTCGTCCATATGCCACTATTTGGCACTAATCTCTTCTAAGGAGCGAGAGCAAACTTCCTTAAAATTTACGAAGTAAGTTACAAAGTAAAGTTACAAAGTATTCGAAATTCATTAAATAATCTTGTTAAAAGAAATACCATAACAACTTTTCCTCAAAATATTGTGATTCTTTTAAAATGCCGTCTCAAGACCTCCTAACTACACAATCTTGAAAACTAGTAATTTTTTGCAGACCCTCCGATATTAGGCGTGAGTTTTATTTAATTTCGGCTTGTGAAAATAGCAACCCCCGGTAAATGTTAGCACTGGCCAGACCGCACATGTCCAAATGGACAAATACGCCCAAATTATTGCTCTCTCTTCTCTATACACATAAATCGATAGATATATTTACCGATACTCGGTTTTGACAGCGTTTCCATTTCTATTTATTATATATTTCTAGCTTTAGCGCCGTATACATTTCGAGTTTAGCAGCAGTAGAGCTACTTGTAAAAGAGTTCGTTCAGGGTAGTACTGTCACCTTACCTATTTCTGCCGCCAAGCAGTAATGTGATCATTACTGCGTTCTGGTCTTGAAGGGCAAGTGTGCTGGTGAAATTACAGGAACATTTTACTTGTCAACAGGGTGACAGGCGCAGTAGCAGTGCCCCTCAGATTGTGATTTAAAGCCCAGATCTTTGCGATTTAAAGCTTTGAGTGGCACATCAACTGTTATGGACAGGAGCATACCTTACCATCAGGCGCACGACTTGTTCGTCCCGTCACGTCACTTGACATAATAAAATATTACAAAAAAAAGTTCATTTATAGATGACGCCAAAGGCAGCGTTTTAAATCAATATGATGAATGAATGCTATTCATACTCGAGTAATCTTTTAGCGCCAGTTAGGTGCATTTGTTTTCATATAATTATATTTATACAACAGTTTAAGTACAGAGCACTAATAAAACCGACCTCAAAAGTTCGTGGAATTACATCTATTTGCCAAGTTTTATTGAAATCGGTTACCGGACTGTGAGAATATCCTCCTTTTTTAAAATCGGTTAAAAAAGCGGCAAAGTTTTCTTCATTGTTCTGTAATAAACATATTTAGATAAAACTTTGCGGTTTACGTATAAATACGAGTATTTCGTCCTGATAATAAGTCGCAGTAACAACATTATTCAAGTATTGCATATTAATGAGATATAGGGTGGAGAACACTCATCACGTCTTATTCTCGAATCGACTGGTGGTAATACACAGTTCGATTGGTCAATCTCAGGGGGCGCTTATTAAATGAACCGAGACTCTGGACGTTGCATTTTCGGGTCGGGAGTGAGCAGGAAAAATATATGAAGTAGGACTATACGGATTGTTTGAACATACGATACTGCGGTGAAAGAAGGACGAAAAGGCAAAGTGTAAAGTTTAGAATACCTACAGTATTAAATAAAAAAATATATAAATATTTGTTGAGTGAAGAATAAATTTTCATAGATTGTCTCACAGATGGCGGTACGGCAAAAAAATCCGTTAAAACCAAAAACGAACATCCGCACAAAAAATCGCATAGAAAAATTTGTAAGGTCTGCTGACTTGGTCTGTTGGCAAAACGGTCGCCCTGGTATGGCAGAGTCGCAGGTTCGAGTCCTGTCAGATCGAAGGAATCTTTCCTTAGGTCTGATCTTTGTATTAATAAAATATATAAATACATTAAAACGATAAAGTTGGTTTTTATTGACATTTTTTGCACAGAAAAATTTTCATCGACCTGGTTGGGTTTGAAACCACGTCTATGCTATCGGTTGCGGTGAGAAGGTTATTCAAAAACCTCTCTCCGCTTGTGACATCTAAAGCGGCGAAGAACGCCGAAAGTTAGTACAAAGATCTGTAACAAACACTTATGAGAATTTCGCCGACTCGGTAACTGGACCCGTGACTTGTGCGTGGCATGGGTGCGGGTTCAAGCCCGGGTCGACAAATATTTTTCTGTGTGTTCGATCTTTTTATGCATTATCATAATAAAGTTGGTTCTTATGCCTTTTTTCTGGGGTAAGTAAGTTATTTATATTTATCGACTGTTCCAATCCATTTTAAAGGTATTGTAGTACGTAATATACCTGTAATAATATATAATATAACTAGATATTTATCTACGCACTTACATAGTTATAATTTAATGTTTTTGATTTCTTTTATTATATAATTTTTGTTTTGTTGTGCACGTATTAAACCCGTTATTGTAATTATTGTGTCCTGTATTTAGGTCTGCAGGAAGAAATTGCTGTTAGAAATAAGCAGAACTTCTTTTCCTGTGCAATAAATAAATAAATCAGTTACGCAAAATGTTGGTGTTAGGAAGGTAGCGTAGTGCTTTAGTGCTTCAAAAGTCTGACGTTGATAAACTCGTCTATCATATTTTGTATGCATCAAATGTTTGTTCTGTGACATCCTATATATCATCCCTGTCCTTACCAACTGCCCTATTCGATAAATTTGTCACAACTGAGTTAAAAAGTACCAAAATGTCTACCTTTTTATACATAAATATAACTCATAGATAGAAAGAGTATGGCACGAGCTGCAGTTCAAGATCAATTTGTATTAGACAAAGTTTTCGTAAGTACGACAGTTACAAAATTTAAAAAAGAATAATATTATAAGATTTAATTGCAGTAGAGCCTCCTTGTGAAAGAGTTCATCCAGGGAAGTACTGCCACCTTACCTATTTCTGCCGCCAAGCGCTAATGTGGGTGTTACCGTGTTTCAGTTTTCAAGGGTCAGGGTTCTAGTGAAATTACACGGACATGGGACTTGAAAATTTGTGTCTCAGGGTGACGTGGCGGGCGCAGTCGCAGTGCTTTTCAAATCTTTGCGATTTAAAGATCTGAGTGGCACTGCAACTGCTATGGACAGGCCTGTCGCTTAGTACCAGGCGCACAACTTATTCGTCCCTTCAATAGGTATAACATGAAAATTGATATTAAAACAATAGAACTTTTACCTTATATTGAGTTTTCGTACCAAGACGCGCTTAAAGTAAGCTTATTATAATGTTAAAATTATGATGTTTTAATGGCAGCGTTGTGACTATTCATTCACTCTGTTCGTACTATGACGCGACTTGAACATTAAAGTAATATTGTTCTTATATCAAATTTAGCAATCTTAAAATAGTTACACGGATGCAACGGAAACCATATTATTTTCGACTTTTTTCGTAATGATTAAAAGTTAAGTTGAAGTTATTTATTTACATAAATCTCTTAACGCGATGTTTATTTCGTTCTCCTTGGCGACACTAACAGTTGACACTAGACTATACTTCTGAATTCACAACGTGACTATCAAGACTCAGCTTGTTTTATTTATTTTTCTTCAAGAAAATGCGGAAAAATAATTGAAAACAACGCAATTTTAATATATTTCATTATTACATAAGTTTCTTTTTTGGGCAGTTAAAATTTTGCAAAATGTAAATAATATTAAGTACTTTAACATAAAACTACGATAGGACGATTCGGTAGTCGGAACATCAAAAAAGAAAGAGATGGCATTACACAGTTCATATAGCGTTATTTCTGTCCTACTTTTAGTAAGGAATAGACAATATTGGGAAATCATTCGTTCTATCAGGCACTTTAGCAATAATACATTACTTGGTTGATAGGTTTGTCATGGTAAGAATATGAGGAATATTATAATAAGCTTACTATAAGCTTACTTTAAAATAAGATTGTTTTTTGAAAGATTATGGTAGGCCCCCATACCCAACCTAAATCATGCGCCAATTGTAATACCAATGTAACCTGGTTATATTGTATAACTCGGCCCTTTCGGACCTTTCTTTTTTTCTTTCAACTTTACTTATGAAATAAGATATGTGGACCGGAGTATTCTATTTTATTGCCGTGAACTCTGTCTGTTTTATTGCTGGTCACGGTACATTAGCGGCTTACAACCTCTTCAACAGTTCTCTAAAAGCGAAGAAAAACTATAGTTTCTATACATTTTGATTCAGTAGGAATAATTCGTATGGAAAAACAAATTTTTATTCGTGATTACTGAACGAAATAAAAATGTTCAAGATTAATACTCAAACTTAATTAAGATCTAACGCCTCAACAAATTACAACCATAATGATGACAATATCTGACTTAAGGGTAATAACCACACCGCGCTAGTTATAATGCGAAAATTATACGGAAGTCTTAGCGGCCTTAATAAAAATTTGTTCGGCTATCTAGGGGTTGATGGAGTAAAATAAATGGATGTATTATTTTCCTGCTATACAGCAAGCTAAAAATACAAGTACAGTAAGCTTGTCACTTTATATTTATTTTCAAGTCTATGCCACTTACAATAATAAAAGGTTCAAAGTGCAATATATTAAAATTGATGTACTCTTGACTGTAAAAAAGGAGATACATAATGAAAAGGAAACAAAATAAATAACATACTTTAGTAGCAGTAGAGCATCTTGTGGCGCCAAGCAGTGTAACTTGTGCCTAAAGTTACTCGTTAAAGTAGTTTTTTTGGATACAAATTCACTTTCTAAGTTTTAATCTCATGTTAAAATGTGCCGCATGGGCCTGTTGTTCTTACAAGTCGCATAGCTCATGAGCTCGTTCTTTAAATTTTCACACAGATAAAGTAACAAAAAAGTTCACATGCCACGGTTTTGGGGCACAGGCCATATTTAACGGCGCGATGTTGCGATACTACCGGCCGCATGTTTTATTGCGATTTAATTCAACAAACAAGAGAGGATTTCGCTTTGATACGCCGACTTGCAGGTTCCACAGAGACGCCATACTTCATGATAATATATTGACTACTTTCTAGCAGAGGTTGCTCTACAGTACAAGTCACAATATTTTACTAAGGAGTGGACTTACAAAAAATAAAGTTAAAAAGAACTATTAATATCGAGTTCTTAGATTTTCGCGATTGTTACACATAGGAAATGAAACTATTTTTCCGGATTTAAATCGCGTATATTTGTTTTTTCAAACAATCCAACGTTTCGGGCCCTTTACAGGTGCCATGGTCACGGTTGACTGCGGTGGTACAGTCATCAACCAGTTATGTCTAATATTAATGCAAACTACCCTATTTTTCACTATAGTTTCAAAAGTTATTAATTAAATACTATTTTTAATTTTACAAAGAAACATTCCAATTTACGCTGCATTATGTTTTACAAATTACTTTATTTTAATAATATGAATTGTTGTCAAGTTAAACTTATTGTTAATTAATAATGGAAATTAGAGTAAATTAAAACATAGAACTATTAATGTACGATCATCTACGAGTATTTCATAAACCGTCGTATTATAAAGTTATACGACAAACTTACTCCAGAATGGCCTTATCTCAGACCGATAGTGGTACGTGAGCTTTAAAAATATAAATATAGGCTTACCCTAAAAACTGTTGAAATATTATTTGAAACATGTAAATCATAAAGAAATAGAACCTATATTCTTGTGTTTAATGTTCTCTGAATAATATTGTTTGATGTTTTACTCTATATTTAAATAAACGAAATTGACTAAAAACCGAAAACGGCCTAGAAATACATATATCAAGATAAGAATGAATATAATATTCGTTTAATATACGTCAGTACAGAGTACTAAAAAACCGACCTGAAAAGTTCGTGAAATTGCATCTATTTGCCAAGTTTTATTGAAATCGGGGATCGGTTCACAATCCTCCCACATCCCACAATCCTCTTTTTTTTGAAGTGAGTTAAAAATGTAGAGACTCACGTCATTCAGCAAAAGTAAAGTTAAACAATCTGCGAAAGTTCCTACCTATTTGTTACGTTGTATAACTGTTTTCAATGTAGACTATTTTTTAACAAAATAATATCATGTTCACATAGTTTTGGTACAGTTATAAGTTGTAACTCACATGTAACTTTTAGTCACGTACATTTACATAGACAGCGATATTTTCGTACTCTATACTTTGTGTATTGTTTATATTAGTGTATTATTTTTTACTTTTTTATGATACCAAGTGCCGGGACGAAGAAGTTGTGAACCTGGTGCTAGGTAAGCAACACGCCTATTCAAAACAATTGTAGTGCCACTCAGCGCTTTAAATCGCAAAGGTCTGAGAGGCACTGCCACATCCGCCGTCATCCTGAGACATAACTTGACAAGTACCATTTGTCAGTAATTTCACCAGCACTCTTACCCTTCAAAACCAAAACGTAGTAATGCTCATATTACTGCTTGGCGACAGAAATTGGTGAGCTCTACTGCTACTTAAATTATTTTATTTTTTAGATAAGATTTCAATAATTTATAGAATAGTAAACTTATATTTATGTTTTTAGAGCTCACGTACACTATCGGTCTGAGATAAAGACATTCTAAAGTAATTTTTTCCCCTGATTTCATATCACGACGACTTACAATAGACCATTGAACATGTACAGTTCATATCAATTGAAATATTTACTATGTATTTTTTTAAAGTACACTCCTTACTGAAATGTTGCTTGTCAAAAACGGAGAAAGGGGAATGGGTGATCACGATGTTAAGACATAAATTGTCTAGTTGTCGTCTGTCGCTGAGGCTGCGAACAATTGAAAATTAGTTAAAAAAAAAACTCGTAGCCGCTAATTTAAATCACAATCCGGCAAATTACGTATAGAAGTTCGTGAGAGCTCGCTGCTTGACAATTTCCTTGCAAGCATCAAATCGTAGCATTACGCGCGTCGTGTCTGTATGTTTGTTTGTACCGTCGCGCCGACGTCACGAACTGCTGTCACGATCGACGGCCGGCGCGTGTCCTTGTGCTCAATGGACGTTTTAACCATTATTACCCAAAACTTGTTGCAGTCACTTTCGTTGACAACAACGGTGAAATGTCACAAAATTTTTACTCCCAATATGTGATCCCCGCTTGTCGATCTTCCAAAAGGCAACATTGAATAGAACTTCAATGTAAGAATGAATTTAAACTACAAGCAGTTCGCTGATTTTTGTATATCGGCATCAAAAGTAACAAAAAATATCTTCAACAGGATTAGCATCACAAAGTCAAAAGTAATGTCACGTTAAAGAGTTAACTTACTCTTCAAAATGACGTCATGGGATACATTTACAGGAGTGAGCGTCATCATTGCGTACAAGACTTGATTAAGGACACCCTTAATCAAGTTTTATATATTTGCGTTAATGCTAAAGCTGTTGTTAAAATTCTTTATTGAAATATTTATTGTAGGAAAGTAAAACATACTTTTTGAAAAGTTACATATGTAAATGAAACCCGGTAAAGAAGCTTTTCTTTACATTTGAAGAAAGAGAGGTGAAGAAATAGATTTCTCACGGATGGCGCTATGGCAAATAAGTCGTTAAATATAAAAAAAAGATCTGCAACAAGCACATAGAAAAATTCGTAAGGTCCCCTGTTTGTTCTGTGGCTTAGTTGGCATAGCGTCTAGTACGGTTTGCTAGAAGACATTGGTTCCAATCCAGCCGGATCGAAGAAACTTTTTTTAACTGTTTGTTGTATTAATAATTATAACAAACTAGTACAGTAATTTCACAAAAAAGAATACAATTTCATGGTTGTGAGACATACTGACAGTCAATAAATTAAAACCCGGTAAAATGCCGGTAAAGTTCATATTTGATAACAACTAAGATATCTGTTAAAAATACATTGCTAGTGAAGTCAATTTATTGTCTTGAAAATCTTTAGTTGTAATAAATGTAGGTATGGACAAAACGTGCCCAAATTTCTAATCCAGGTTTACATCAATGGTTTGAAAATATTACACAGAGGCTTGAAAATTGTACACGTCCTGTGGTTTAATGAAACGCTGTCGAAACGTTTTATTATTTCGTACTTGCTTAAAAATACGAATTTATGATGTCGTTGCAGTGAAATGATTAGCATAGGTTAAATCAAAATCTTCACAAACAGTTGTAGGTCCATATTCTGTGGTTCAACTGTAGAGACAGATTTGTAGTAATAATACATACATAGTTTACAATGCGTGCAGAAAATTAAAATGTCGTGACGAGAACAAGGGCTTTCTCAATAAAGTTGTAGCTACTGTGCCGGCCATGTTCGATCCGTCATGCGCATGCGCGATGCTATCTGACGGTGTCGGGTTGCGGGTTGTCTGTGCGCACCCGACTTCTTTATGACGATTGCATCGGCCAGGTTTCTTGACTTTTTCTTTTCTTCATGATATAATGTTAAAACTGAATTCAATATTCCTTGTATATATTTAATTTAAACTGTTTAAGTGTGTAATTTTAATGACTCTTTTAAACAAAGGTATACAAATTCGTATTCTTTTGTTGCAGGAGCTCAGAGCAGACGAACACCCATTGGTCTTGCGATGGAGTTGTTTGAGCAGCATCAGGGTACCCACATACTACAGGTGCGTAACAACTATATTCAGTACGCGGTCAGAAAGGCCAAAAATTTCGACATTAAACCAATTCGTTTGTTTGTTTGTTTACTTTCATAACTCGTTCGACAAAAAATGCTCCAAAAAGCATACACAAAGCCTTTCTATACTCGAACTTGACTTTGTATTGCGCAATCGCTGGCCAACTTCACGCTTTTTTACCGCTTACTCATACAATAGCATGCGCACAATAGATCGACCGCAACACACACCAAAATAACGAAACACCAATTTAATATTTCACCGATTTCACTAAAATTTCATCACAAAATTAATAGAATAGAATAGTACATACTCTGGGGCACTTTGACAGGGTTCTCGAAAAAAAAAAATCTATTATAATATCATTCGATCGCGTAAATTATATCGATTTGTGCAATCGATTCTCCATCATTACAATATTGTGGGTGCTGCGGTTTTCTATTTTGCGGACTGCGGACTGAAAACGGTTGCGTACGTGATTCCTTGAGTCGGCTTTTTATGTGTAAACGTAACTTTGCGGGACAAGTTGTACGTTTTGCTTGAAAAAAACAAAGGACGTGCACGCACGAGGCCTGCAGGTTGTTTGCTGTTGCAAAATTATTAGTTCCATAATTATCCGGATATAGAGAGAGTAGTTAGCAAGGGCACAGTTGGCACAGTTTCATAAACAAAAACAACACGAAAAACACTGAAGGCAAAAACTTAATTTTCGTATCTTCCTCAAATTGGATATTCCGCGTTGTTCCTATTAGTTTTTTATTGCTACTAAGCTGGTGATGACAACTATCAATCAATCAAAAATTTATTAAGTATCGAGAAAAAGTAGATAAAAGCTTCAATAAACTAGGCACACGTACAGAGCGCGGCTGAGTAAAGAATAACAAAACAACATGGACCGCAGTCTATTAGGGGCTTAATCCAAAATTTTATTCTTATTTCACACTATCGTCATCTACCGTTTAGACGCAAATTTCGTACAAAAAAGCTTATTCAGCTTGAGAATAGGTACTTTGTCAACCGTGCTTCTCATTAAAATAAAGATTGAGGCGCTATCGATTTATATGTTGCTAGATGGCGTATTAGTTTTGGTTAGGTAAGGAATACATCAGTGGGTATACGAGCGGAGTCGACACATCTGACTGCTTCCGGAATATAGCTTAGTATTAATCGTCACCACGTTCAATTATTAGAGACAAGGCGATGAATTACATGATTGAAAACTGTTGTGTTGTTCTAATCTTTTACATTTCATACTCAATTCCTAAATCCCAGCAAACTATAATAAGAAGAGCGCTAAACGCCTAATATTATATTGTTAAATTATATAACATTGGGCGATTGATTGAATATAACATTATAAAAATATAATGTTATATTCAATCAATCAATCAGCCTATTGCAGTCCACGGCTGGACATAAGCAGTGGGGAGCCAAGTATATGCCATAGTGCCTGATCACCCGTTTTCCGCATCCAACCACTACCTACTACTACCTTCTTCAGATCATCGGTCCATCTTGCAGAGGGACGTCCTACGTTACATTTGCCGAGGCGTGGTCTCCACTCGAGAACCAGTCTAATCCATCAGTCATCGGTTCTGCGATAGACGTGGCCAGCCCACTGCCACTTCAACTTGCTACATTTCTGGACGATGTCCACAACTATAGTCTTATGTCGGATAACTTCGTTCCGGACTTTGTCATTTAACGAGATTCCCAGCATAGACCTTTCCATAGCTCGCTGAGCGACATGTAGTTTGTGAGCCAGTTTGACCGTTATATTTCCATCTCGGCTCCGTAAGTCATGACCGGTAGGACGCATTGGTTGTAAACCTGGACTTCAGGCACTGCAGGAGTGGTAACGAGAAGACATGAGTTTCCCAAATGCTGCCCAACCCAGCTGCACTTTCTTAGCTATTTCACGCGCGAAGTTCTCTCTGCTTAGTTGCAGGGTTTGCCCGAGGTAGACATATTCTCGGACAACTTCGAGCGTTTCGCCATTAATCGAGATCGGTTCCGGGATGACGAGCTCATTGAACAAGACGTTTTCAACAAGAATCCAAAATCCAACCGAAGACCGACCGATAATGAGGCAGCATTAATGCTGACTCATTATGGCTGTTCAACATTTTCTGCAGAACCTGCAGCGATTCTGCCATTATAACGATGTCGTCGGCAAAGCGAAGGTGTGTGAGATTGTCGCCATTGACATTAATGCCCAATCCGGTCCAAACAAGTGTCTTAAAGAGAGTTTCAGAGCAGTTTTGGAGAGAGAACACTGTCCCTGTCTCACGCCCCTGTGCAACTGGATGGGTCTTGTCTTGTTGCTTTGTACTTAGACGGACATCGTGGCCTTGCTGTACAGATTTCTCAGCACCTCTACGTACCGCCAATCGACTTAGCATTGCTGCAATGATTCCAGAACAGCCCAGGTTTCGATGGAGTCGAAGGCTTTCTCGTAGTCCACAAAATGCTAGACACAGTCGCAGATTATACTCTTCGGACTTCTGTATAATCTGTCGAACAATGTGTATGTGGTCCACTTTTCTATAGCCATTTTAAAACCCTACCTGTTCCGGTGGCTAGAAAGCGTCAAATCTTCCGGTGAGACGATTTGTGAGGACTCTCGAAAGCAGCTTATAACATGGCTCTGACAGACCTATCGCGCTCCTGAGAAATGGTTTTGTCGCCTTTCTTAAAAAACAAGGCTACCATGTTTCTGCTCCATGCTTCCGGGGTAGTCCCATTGGCTATGGCGGCGTTGAATACCTCCTTGAGCTTTCTGAACACTGGGTCTCCTCCTGTCCTGAGAAGCTCAGAGGTTATTCCGTTTTCGCCGGGAGCTTTCCCATTATTAAGCCCTCCCAATTTCGTCTTCGTCCACTTCCGGTAACTCGTCTGTGAAGTGGCGTGAAAGTGTGGCTCTTGCGTCGTTCGCGTTGGGTGGTGGCTTTGGAGCACGCGAGGCATATAGACTGCTGTAAAAGTCCTCGACTTCTGCGAGAATTTCTGGAACTGATGTGACAGTTTTACCGTCGTCAGTTGACAGCTACCCTGTCTTTTTGTAAAGAATTTCGACCCCCGATTCCTCCAATATCTTCTTGTATGAGTTGCGTATTGAAGCTGCGGAGGTCGCGTCTCACCGACTTGCTGGCTTTCTTGAGACGACGGGTATCTGACGAAGCTTCCTCTGGTATCCATCATCATGTCTTCATCAATACCAGAGTCTCAGTCGAGTGTTGGTCTTTCGGGCTCCTCGCTGTGTTCTAAAGTGTCTAAATTCCCTCTTCGCGAATTACCTCTACCACACCTTCAAGGATCCTTGTCAACATTTGCCGTGGTTTCCAGCAAAGCGAAGCGATTGCTCAGTTTCAACTGGAACGCTTCGGAGCCATGCATGGTTTGGAGCAGCGTTGGACTAATAAAAGATCTCATCATACGGCTTCTCTCGACCTTGAAGTCGATATTTAGGGTACCTCTTACGAGTTTGTGGTCGCTACCGGTATTAAACCTATTGACCACAGATATATCCCTAAATATACGCTTCTTGTCCGTCAAGATGAAGTCGATCTCGTTCTTCGTAATGTCATTGGGGCTTTGCCAGGTTCACTTTCTATGGGGCTTCTTCTTAAAGAAAGTGTTCATGCAGAACAGCCCCTGCATGTCCAGGAAGTTTACCAGCATTTGGTCCCTTTGGTTTCGCCGTCCAATACCGTGTTGTCCGATGCACGATTCCTCGCATTCACGCGCTCCCACTATGGCATTGAAGTCCCCCATAACAACGGTGAAGTGCGACTTGGTGGTGTTGTGTAGAGCCTTTCTCACGTCTTCCTACACGGCTTCGGCCTCACTGTCCGAAAATGTCGACGTCGCTGCATATACCTGTACATCCTTGAGAGAATATCTCTCGGCTCTTAGCTTCAGGACATGGTACGCTACCAGAGTCGATACACTGGACACCTCCAGCACGTTGTCGAGAACTTTGTTGACAAGGAACTCTACGCCTCTTTGGGATAGTTGGTCGCCCTCTCGAAAGTAGAATAGGTGGCCAGATTCTAGAGTAGTCGTGTCCTCCCCTCCCCCTGTCTTCGAACTTCAGACAACTCTATCACATGCCACCTTATTTTCTCTAGTTCCACCTCGAGTTGCATCAAACTTTCGTCTAGCCGCAGACTGCGTCCGTTATACGTTGCCATGGTCAATTTGTGGCAGCCGTAACCCGGGGATTCGTCGCACCGTTACCGTGGCCGCTGCCTTGGCCCGGAATTGTAAGACGGCCGGGAACTGGGGGCCGCTTCTTCCTTGGCTTTGACATTTGGGGGTTAATACCATACTCACCACGCTGGGCAAACGGGTAGGTGAGCACAGTACCGAGTCTCGCGTCAACAGCGCTGCTGCCCGCCGCTGACCAGGGTACTTAGGACTCGGCCTGTAGATGGATATACCGTCATCTGTTGCCGGCAGGGTGCACCACGTGCAGAAGAGGACGACTTTTGGGACATTAAGTTGGTGTTTTGCCCCGACACCCCCCTTTTTTGTTACCCACCACCACTTTAATGTTATATTAAAGTGTACTAAATACTTGGTGCTTCAGGCTCAAGCAAGTATCAGTTTTATATGTTAAACGTATTTTTCAAGATTATGGTTATATAGAATATATTATAGTGCTAAATTTGAATACGATATTTTCATTATAATTGGGCGTTTACGTGATCATAGAAATCATGTTGTTTGGGTTTGAATCACTTCACATGTTACGTATGTTTTGATGTACACGGGGCCTTAGAAGGTTAATACGAATCACGTGTCTAAATAAAACTAGCCATCGTAATATTTTTTATTATGGTACCAGTGACGGGACGAACATAAGCGGTGACATTACACAGTTTAAAGAGTTTTGTTCACATCCAGTAGCTATATAGTCGTGGCAACGACTCGTGGTGATCGTTTTTCGTCATCACAGGCGGGTTTGTTTGACTTTTTTAGTATTCACTCGCCACGGCAACGAAATTAATGGTTGATTAACTGATATAATACCTACTACTATTTTTCTGTGAATGAACAAAAATACATTTTTTATTTACAATGTTTTCCCTGATAATCAAAATATTTAAAGTAGTACTACAATAATTTATGATACTTAATTTTTATGAAACTCATTATTTACGATGCACACGTTTTACTTTTCTATGTATGATATTAAAGTACAGGTCTATACCTCCAATGAACACGTCGCCTATTCTATTTTTTGGTAATTTTTTGTTATTTTTGTAAACTGTGATATTTATTTACTAACATTATTTGTTGCGTCTATGCCCAACAGTGGGACTATATAGGGGCTAAATATTAATGCAATACTGTAATTGTTATAAAGGTTTTTTTAATAAGGAATAATAAAACGGACATTTAGTGGGTTGCTAATGTTTGATGAAATGAAAGTTGTTCACTTAGTATGGACTTCACTGACTCACTCAGCATAAATCAGAATCATATCTTATATAACTTGTAGGTATTGAAATAGAATAAAAAAATAAATTTGACAATAGAAAAATTATTCAAGTATGCAGAGACTAAAGTAAAAAATCTGTAAAGTGTTTCTGATTGATTCAGCTTCTGTGAGCTTCACCAAACACATCACTGTATTAAATTATATATACATATATCAAAGTGACACTAGTGGCTATTGGTTTGCTATCTCTTATTTTACAAATAATCAGGCTATTGACTGTGTTAAGGAATTTTATAAGGTTTTTGTTCTTGTTCACAGAGTCTCGATGGGTTCGCGCTGTCAGTAGCAGCCGACGGAAGATTTCTCTACATATCCGAAACCGTTTCTATTTACTTAGGATTATCACAAGTAAGTAACTTTAAACATACTAACGGGTTAGTTAGTTTGATGTAGGGACATATAAAGTATTTCTAACAGTCCACGAGTAACGTCCTCATCTTCTGTATTTGGATCGAAGCATTGTTTTTGGATCGTATTGAAAACGCACATTTCGTGTAGACTCCTCAACCATATAATTATGACCAAAATCAAAATATTTTGTTCTACACTCCGCTACACATTTATGACAATGTCATTAATTCAATTTGGTACAACACTTGTGCAATCTCTCATATTAGTTATTTTTCTTTTAGTTTGAGATTTTGGTGTGTCCTTAAAATTATAAATTTATCTTTCTTTTGCTTCCTGCTTTTGCACAAAATGATGAAAGTTTCGGCATAATAGTAAGTCGCACAGAATTTAGAATCAATTGCCATCATCCAGATCAACCATGTAACTTTTAATTTCGCCTAAGACGCTTCAAATGGCGTTTTACTACGAAAAACTTGCCAGTGTCTAGTCACGGAATAAAAATTTGTTTGGTCTGCTCGTAGATCAGACAGCGACAAGAACAGAAAAAATTACACGATAATGTTTGTTTTGGTTTGAAAGATAGGGTTATATCATTCTTTAAATAGAGAAAGATTTTATTATTGCTATAGAGCCCGAAAAAACTGTGACAGAGGCTGGGACGACTATGGCAAAAAGGATTTAAGCCGGCTTGCAAAACCCCTGTAATACCTAGATGAAATTTGTAGTTATTTGCGATTGTATGCGATATCTTAATGAATTAAAGTAACCTCGATGAAGAGTCCCTGGAACCATAATATAATTTTTCGAATTAAACCTCAAATGGGTCATATCTACCAAATGACGGAATTTAAATTTTCATCGACTATTAGGCGCATAAAGCGTGTATAAGTATTAAAATGTTTTGATATTTAATTCGACGTCGTCCATAAATAAAATTTTATAGTTAAGTTACAATTTTGTGACTATAAGGTATTACTTCTTCTAAGTACTACACGTCAGACAGGCGCTATCGCATGGCGAGAACCTGAAGATCAAACAAAGACAAAAAGATAAATATAATATTATAATATTATATTATTATTTACACGCAAAATAGGCGCCTTGACGTCGAGTTGCGGACACTAGCCCGTTACACCAAGTACCAAGTAGTAAGATAATATTATAAGGACATTTCAGGATGAAATCGATCTTCATCGGATATGAAAAACACGACAAATTGGACCTGTAAGTTCACCTTGAGGTACCTACTTCCGTTAGGTTTCCCCCTAGATTGTTTAGCACATAATAGCAACGCGTCTCATTGACATACACACACATTCCTAAAGAGTCGGTACACAATGAAACGATAGTATCTGAAATTTTCGGCGGCGCTAGAAAGACATCCGGTGGTAACTGCACCAGATCGCAGATAACTCCTTAACACGTGTCGAGTTATGCCTCCTACGTGGCCTGCCTTTATACTTACCTATCAATTTTTTGTCTACTCAGATCTTTGTAAAGGGTTGCGTTTCTTGGGAGGACTTACTTACTTGTTTATCAAAGTAACTTTTAGTGGTGCTTTATTAATACGATGCGTGGCTTACATAATAGTAGTGTGCAGTTGAAAGAGTTTTCTAAAGATTTTTTAAATATTAATTTCGGTACGAATATGAATTTACGCCAGAGATTTTAGTGGCTAATTACCTATATCAAAAGACGAAAGTACTCACTAAATAGTAAATGTAGGAATATTACGCCTGTAAGTGTCTTAATAAATAAAATTAGGTAAGAACAAAATTAAAAGGCACTGAGAAGATCCGAAAACTGGGAAATTCTCATTTCCAACATGGCTGGCTTCGGGGGTGAAGAGAGAGAGAGGCAAAATGGGGGGAAAGGGACGATGCGATATGCCGGTCACGTCCCGGGCAAGGCGCGCGCGTGCTCTTCATTCTAATGCGGCTGCGAACCTTACCACTCACACACGGCCGCGCGCGGTACTCACACCCGTCCGCGCCGCCAACAACATCTAAACACCTTCCCGGCAACGACACACTACCATCCATAAGTCTTCTTCACCACACGCCTGTGTGTGTTCACATATAAAATACATAAACTTCCTGGTAAATAAGCGTAGATACAACTTTCTTATAAGTAAGGCTTGTGTTAGAGACGCTCCTGCTATATTAAATTCTGTTGCGGGTATTTTTTCGGGGTCCGCAGTAAAGACTGATGATAACGTCGACAATGGGAAATCATATTTTTCTTTTATAGATAAAAGAAGAAAATGGATACTTTATTTTTTGTTGTGATGTGTTTCGGCCTTTCCGGGGAAATTATTTACGTGTCGCTTTTTTGTTGATGCCCGAAGAAAGATTGGATTACCATCGTAGGCATTTTTAGCAGGTTATTGAAAGATAAACGCGAAATATGAAACGAATTTCGCTAGTTAAATTGACATGAAAATTCATGATGCCTTAGTACCTAACCAGGGGCTATAGATTCAATTTCGAATGTGTGAACCATTGAGTTGTGTTGTGTGGAACGCTCACACCTAATCGCGATTTATGGAAGATTTCCAGTCACATGCCATCATCCTCAAAGTAGCCCATCAATCGGCGAATCAGTAAACACCATAAAATCCTTAGCATCTTTCTCAGAAAAGACCACCGTAATGTCACCATTGTTTCTGGGATTCACATGCAAGACTTGACTGCGGATACACGTTACTTGAATGTGTAATAGGGTCTCACAATTTATATTTGATAAATTTATTTAAAGAGCTATTTACATAAGCTGTGAAAGGGTCAGTCAAAGAAATGTTTCGAAATATATTAAAGGCTTTAATTTTTAATATGGTAAAGGAGGGTTGTAATAAATTTTAGTGTACTGCCTGTTTACGACGAACTTGAAACTTTGCCAGCTTTCATCATGACGTTTGGAGCCCCGTTAAACATTATTTTCTCCCATTGTCCCATCGTAAAGCCCATCCTCGTTGCATCCGAGGTTTTGTGTTGTTTCTATGAAGCCACCTGCTATGCGATGCTTGATAACAGTAGTTCATTCATATCAAAACGATGACAGTGTACGTGACAAGTTTCCATTGCACCATTCAGGCGTTGCAACTGGTTTTTTGGACGAGTATCACACAACTGAGTTGGTACCTAACTAAGTTTAAATGTTACATTAGGAAGAATAGTACAAAATTAAGTTATTCATTTTCTATTTTTGTATTGCTGAGATTTATATTGGGATAAAGTCGATATTAGGATGTTGGGACTTAAGGATCTTGACCCTAACCAAGACCCTGCTATGTTACAAATTATAAATTTATGTTATAAATTTACAACTTGTAACTTAAATACTCTTTCAAATAGAAAATATAGAGGTGAAACTAAACGCAGATACGAGAGTATATATATTTAGACTTGATCTATCGTAAAGGACTTCTTGGAGAAACCTCATGTAAATTTGTTATCAGGTAGAGATGACTGGCAGCAGTATATTCGACTACGTGCATGCAAGCGACCACGCGGAAATTGCTGAACAGCTGGGCTTGTCGTTGGCGGGTCGGTCATCGGGCGCGGGGCTTAACAGCCCTGCCTCAGGCAGCGAAGAGGGCAGTCAACATGGTACTAATAACCCAGATGGTAAGTCCTTATTCATAGAACGGTAGGTAATTCGTAAGTACTGAATATTTATCCCCCGTTCATTTATCCACGTATGTCACAAACAAATTGTATTGAAGAGATAAGATTGGAAACGAGTCTCTCTTTCCTCGTTTTAGTAGGTCGAAAGTTCCATTTTTATTGTGTCCGTGTTCATTGTATTTAGAACCCTAATTTTAAAACATTTCTATGTAGAAAATACGACGATTACTTAACTATCTCCCCTCAACAAAAACGAGAAAAAACTGTTCAGAATTCAATTAGTTTCCTTCTTTTTGAGGCCGTTGAACCTTCTTCAATCAGCGACAATACCGATCCCAAAAATTTCACTCGCTGTATCGAATCGCTCAAAGCATTCTATAATAAGTTGTGGACCACATTGAAATTAGATTATGGACCGTTCACGGTGTGTTGGGACCTCATGAAATGGTCACTGGGGCGTCAGTGTACGCACCGTTGTACCAATTGATTAAATATTTCATTTCGCTATTACGGGAACGTAACAAAATAATTTATTGAAATTCTGGCGCCACTGCGAATCGAACACCGTATTATAAGTTCTTATGATAACTTAGGTACAGTGACGATTTGTATGTTTTTTTACTAAATTACGCTATTCAAATTAAAGAAATGAAGCTGTATGATCCTGTACTTTCCTTTCAAACGCAAAGTTTTAGTAATAAATACTATTTAGGGGTCAGGAAGTCACTCTTTGGTAAAAAAATAATGAAACACATAAGTAAGTGCACAAAAGTTCACTCGTTCCTATAAATCTAATATTACAATCAAACAGCAATTAGCCCTCGCTCTCATTGGAGGCTAGAGACTAGGCGAGCATCTAGAGTTTTGCACTTGTTATAATAAATAATATAAAAAAAATATTTTACAAATTGGGGAATAATGCAACAACACGAGTGCACGTTACGGGAATTTAGTTACATAAATAATATAAACAATTTCTAAAAATAATGATCCATAATTTGTACTAGATTTTAAATCAATTTGCCCGAAACGAAAAACACATTTGACCCATTTTTTTCCGACATAATGGCTAAGGGTTTTTTAATTTAGTACCATGAATACTTAGCTAGTCGTTTTCAATTTACTCTTGGATGTGTAAAAAGTCGGTTCGAAAAAATCAATCAGGATCGAGGTGGTGTGACAGTAAGCTATTGTATGGTGACAGCCGTGGTGAAATGAAGTCACAGAACAGTGGTCCGTGGATAAGATGCACATTGTCACCTGATAGGCGTGCACTTCTGTTCGAGAGCCTGATCATGCCAAAAGATTGATCCACGTCTACGGTTTTTAAACTTTTCTCGCTGTCTGATGGGGTCGCTGACAAAAATTTTCTTTCGGAATTGATTAGTTTCTCCTGGGGTTTCAAATTGGAGATCCCTTCTTACTTTACAGTTCATATTAGTTTTTGTTGGAGCGCAAGTACTTACTCCTTCTAATGCCAACACAATACCGTAGCATATTTCATAGACTGTAACAACATAATTCTGATGAAACGGCACCTACCGATAGATAGATTAAACTGTTGTCCAAGAGCCTGTGTTTCACGAAAACCAACTTGTGCCAAAGTTAGAACAATAGCCTATGTCCTGACTCAACCCTATTCGCATTTGATACTGCACAAAGGCGTGATTCAACAGCAATCATCACAATGGAAATTGTTAGGCCAATAACGAAGATTGAGCGATTGATGCGGTTTTGTAAAAAATACTTATTGTCAGGCGTTCTAGCTAACACTTTTTTGCTGTTTGAAATAGATTTTGCTGTCTTTTAGGAGGTTACTATTTGCAAAATATAACATTAACTTTACCACAACATATTATGTACATTACAAGGACGATTCTCACTCGGTGGTCCAACGGTTTGCATTGTGGGTGCTGGATGAAGAGGTCCTGGTTTTAATTCAAGGTAGGAACAATTTGGAAAATGAACTTTTCTAAATTGTTTCAGCTACTGGTGCTCTGGGAAATGCCTCAGAATGAATTCCGTTCGCTCTAGTAGGTACTTATTATATGTAGTATAGGGAATTACTTAATATAGTAATCTCGAGTTCGAGACCAGGTAATTGGTGTGGTTGTCTGGCACATTATTATTAAGTTCAAAAAATGTTTAACTTTAATCTATAATTTAAAATCCTACCTATTGTATCCTACCTATTGTATTGTATTCGAAAACTCAAAAAGACAAAAACATATGTTTCTGAATTCAATCGAACTATCAAAAGAAAGTTTTAAGAACCACTGGTAAGTTTCTCAGGGGCCAGAAGCAAGCTCAGTGAAATCAATTAAAGCGTGGTCCTGATCTGAAGGGATCCATCGTTCCTCCAACCATTTAATTAGCCCAGACTACCTATTGCAGGCCATCACTCTCAAATTCGAATCAATTTATTTCCTTTCTCTAATGTAAATTAGAATTTTATTCACAACAGACCCAAGAATGTCATAATTACAACAATTAATAAATTCAGGCGTTACTTTGATTAATTTAATTTACTTAAATTAATTTTGTTTTATTTCATTTAATTTTACGCAAATTAATTTACTTCCATTTTTATAATTACAATAGTTGATTTTCGATTGCTACTCGTATGTAATGCAGTAAAGTTAATATTTTGTTTTCCTTATTCCCATAGTGTCATCGCAAATGAGTCTAGCAGCAAGTGGAGCTCTGTACCGAGGCATGGATCGTGCTTTCTGCATCAGAATGAAGAGTACTCTCACCAAACGTGGCTGCCACTTTAAATCCTCGGGATATAGGGTAAGCAAACAATTCTATAACGAAATATAGAAAATTATATTTCTAATCTATAATTTTAATGTATTACGCTTATCTGAAGTAAAAGGTCTAAGGGAGCAGAAAATAAACGAAATATCTCAAAGTCATTAGCAAACGAAAAAGACTGAAAATTTGTGAACATTTTTATTCTTATCTTCTAGTATTTAGAATGAGAAAATAAATGGACGCTGAATTTTCATTTTCAATCTAGGTTGGAAGAAGCAAGGAGGGTGAGCCATCAAGATACGGAGAGAGTGGTAATTGGCGGGTGGGTATCATGAAGCACAGTGTTGTCAGGCAGGAAACGATAACCTTTAGGGACATATAATTTATTTTAACAATGATATCCATAGTAATGGTAGGCTTTAAAACAATGAAGTATTCGAATAATTCCAATTAAACTTTATAACTGTGACTTCGACACGTTATTTTAGTTTTATAGCAATACGCTCTTTATCTGCCCGATATCACAAATATTATTGGGTAGAATTATTGTAACGCGTGGGGTGCCTCAAGCCACGGCCTGCGGCCCATAATTTTTGCTTTAACTCGGTGTTAGAACATAAAATGCGATTAAATCTCAACCGACCTGCGAATATCATAATAGATAAGTGCGTAAATTTTTACGTAACAGATTGTCGTCGGGGTGTAAATTCTGTTTTTATTTTATAACTGCTGCATAACCTCCTTTCTGTATTATTTGAAGAGGTGGTATTTTATTTATTGTATGTGCACTTTGTTGTTGTTTCATTGCTAAGAAATACTTTCTGCAAAAATATTAAATAATAATGAAAATTACTCCTATTACGTTATATATATTAAAGCAAGAATGGAATGCGCTGTTGAACATTTAATCGAAATACAACTGGATAGAACAAGCCATAAAACGTTAAACTAATCTGTAACTTACAGCTATAATTTCTATAATCGCGATCTAAATGGCTCATACAGTTCGCGCAAGAATCGACAGAGCAATTAGTGTGGCCCGTATATTACCTCCCTCGCTAAGGATAATACCCCACGGGCAAAGCTTTTATTAGGAAAATTGTAAATTAGTTCATCCTTGATACTCACAGTCGATTACCTGAGAATATGACTCCGCACAGTACGTGATTTCGGAAACTCTACCGCAATATAAATAGCCTTTTAAAGTTTCCTTGTTACATTCCAAAACTTTATCTTTCTTATATGAAACACGTTTCGTGTTTGTTGTTGTGAGACAATGAAATCAGAAGTTTTAATAAGATTTTTTTTGTCTGACTTTCAGTTGTTGTTTTTGTGTTTCTGTTTGTTAATATGTCTTAGCTACTTCAGTTAAGTTTATTGTTTTATTAGCATAGAAGATGCAGTTATATCCAAGCCATTTCGAATTTGCAGTTACTTTTCAGCCTATGTTGTGCTCAACACATATATTGACTTTATCGTCATTCTTTCTGTAAACACTTTTTTCTTTGCAGGTGGTGTTGATGCTGTGCCGTCTACGGCCGCAGTACACATTTTCTCACAGTCGGAAGTCCCCACCGGCTCTCCTTGGGATGGTAGCTCTAGCCATTGCGTTACCACCACCCTCGGTCCACGAGATCCGATTAGAGTCGGATATGTTCGTCACACGGATCAATTTTGACTTCCGCATAGCGCACTGCGAGCCCAGGTTTTCCATGTTCCAATACTAAAGTTTTAGTAAAATAAATCGTTATTCTGATATAGAATACAACCTCTCAAATGTTATGAATTTCCGGTATGCATTGTGTGATTATTTACAGCAGGGTTTCGGAGTTGCTCGGATACACTGCGGAGGAGCTCACAGGGAAAAACCTCTACGCACTCTGCCATGGCGAAGACGCGAACAAGCTTAGGAAATGTCACGTAGATTGTGAGTGTTGAGAATTTTAAAAAATATGGTTTTGTACGAAATATGTACTAAATTGTGTACCTTCTGCACTTCTTAATCCTTTTCTAATTCATATATGTAAATTATAGCATATAGGTACCTACCTACAGTGTTTTTCAGATGACTTTTACATAACTTTTATATTCAGCACAATTGGCATAATATGTCTCTTTCTAGATCATTGTTATTCTTGAGACTCACCTCATTGTAACACCTTACACTTCGATCGGATTTTACGATCGCTGATGTATCGTCCCATGACCCAATAATATGTGGTGAAATCCTTCTGAGGTTAATGTTGTAACTGCCGATTTGTATTCAGTTTGTACTCTTTAGAAATCCATGTCAAGAGGACTGGCAGCTCAAGGCGTAAGTGCGGCGTTACGAGGAAAATTTACGACTTGCTCCGATTTGTTGGGAATTTGCTTACAATTTACAGCACCGCACCGGTCCGAAGTTTCTTTGTCTTCTTCCTTTGAATTAATTTTTTTCCTGTACGTTTAGCTTTCATTACCAATCATTGTTTTCAAACCATTCTCGAGTCTTTAAGGTGTCGCTTTGCGGAGAAATGTCATTTATTTCAGCACTAATGTACTAATGTTAGTTGAGTAATATTTCAGTGTTTTCAGATTGATTGAAGGAAACATTTTTACCCGAAATTATATAACTAGTGATTTGATATAAATTACCACGAAACATTTTTATTCAAATAATGTAATCTTTCTCATATACGTATGATAATATGGCTTCTGTACGCATTCGTCAGAGGAATACAATTTAGGCCTGACGCCATGCGCCGGCTCGTCTCTATGTGGATTGTGATTTGAATAATAATTTTTATACCATCATTTTGGTTTCCTTTCCCTGACTACAGACGTGGGAAATGTCATACCTTAATGTCCTTCGGAATAGCTTTTGGTGCTTTTTAGGATCTTGAATCCTGTTTCATTACTTTTATCTTTGTGCGTTTTATGCCTGTAAGACTGACACATGCCTGCGTGTTATATGATTTTATATTATGATACAGCATGTAACGTTACTCGTGTCGGACCAGAAATACGTTCTCAGGGTTGTAGCGATTGCGAAGGAATTTCATTGTTGTGCCAAAGCGATTGCAACTGCCATGCGAATTTTCGTCTTATCTCTTTGTATGTTAAATGACGATGATTGATCAATTAAATGGTTGAACACAGCCTATAACCTGGCCAGGAGTTCGAGATATGCGTAGAAAAATGCCACATCTGATCGTGTCCGGCGCTGCCTGACGAAGCAGCGAGTCCCCCATGATCGGCGACTGTTCTGCACGTCCGTACGTGTTTCTGGGTAACAAAACGTTTCGTTAAAACTTTTGCATTATTAGATGCGAAAGTAAAAGCGAAAGCGAGAATCTAACATGGTGCGAAAGTCTCGCTTTCGCGAACGTGAAAGCGAATATTCGTTACAACCCTACCAGTCAGTATCTGAATCTATTAATTACATGATTCGTAGTGTTTTGTAAAGCCTAGTCTCAAAACTTGCTAATCAATTAAGTTTAAAAAAGAAAATAGCCTAACTCAGACCCAGAATCCGATACTGACTGCCGTCCTTGCGGGTCCGACACGACTTAGTTACATGCTGTACCTACATTTAGCATGTCTTGAGTATACAGTGACTCTTATTTATTACTTATACATTTACTAATCGTGCGTCAGCGGAGGTGCTTGTGTCGGTCGTCAAATGCCCATGCTGTGAAATTAGTCTTAAACTTGTCTTTTGCGCTTGGCAGTCCCAACTTAAGGATTTCAACGATTTCTGGGTCAAATCATCAGCTTTATAGTAAAGAAAATGATGCAAATACAAACGTCTTGTTTGCAACAAAATATTTTAACCCCGAGTAAACCCCAAGCAATGATTAACGATTCTACACGTGATTTGTATCAGTATTTAGGTACGTCGTCTGTTGTATGATGTTTTCGTTCATTTTAATAACGATGGAAAAATCTGATTCAATCAATCGCGAGTCTTAAAGTTGCATCCAATCGAGGTGAGAAAATTCAAGATGGCCGATGATTGTAAAGTCAATCACGATAACGGCGTTAAAGTCAAATGATATTTTTTCTAGCACCTTACCCGTTGATGGCTTTACGCGATCTTCCATTTGAATTTAAAACGTATAATATAGATGGCGATCAAATGTGGACAAATCGGGTGTAGAATAACAAATTTGAAAATTACCATAAAAGTCCGGGTGTTTGTTAGAAAGCGGGTAATTTGGTTACGAGTGACTACGCCATCGGGGTACTTGATGAAGTTATTGACGACATCCAACCAAAAATATATTCAAATTTGTACATAAGACAATAAAATTTAATTCTGAAGTTCGAGACTTCCGACAATAAGCGCGACGTTTTGGAATGCTCGTAAAAATGATGGTCGTATAAACGACAAGAAATGTATTTATTTTGATTACATTACATAGTTGCGATTGAGACATGTTGGACCACGCAGCTAAAGTGAAGTATCACAAAGAAATTCAACACCTCAAACCTTTATCTGCGGATTGAATAGTCTGCATATGTACAATTTGATTAAGTGGTGCATCAAACTGAAACATATCCCAGTAATTAAAATATCAGCATACAAAGTATGGCGCTCAGGTTTCACTTATTGGCGTAGTTCCAAGTGCAATCATTAATTAATAAATGGCCAACAACAATAAACAATGCGACAACAAAACCAAAACGCGACTCAGTCTTAATGACTCACGTAGCACAATACACGTGTTCATCACTCCGACTTTTGTGTACGCGATTGAATATAATATGCACTTGCGTATTACATCTACTTATTGAATATTTTGTTTACAAACGACATTGGATGCCATCGTATGAAATCTACAATGACACTAATTTGCATTACTTATTTTCGACTCAAGGACACAATTAGGTGAGCTAATAAGTCTTATAGCGGACTTGTCGTCTATTGGTACGTTAAGAGACGCCAAAGGCTCGTTAGAGTTCATAAAATAATGGAATAGGTTGTTTTAACAACAAGTATGTGTCGGTCCACGCAAAAGGGTTAAACTAATAAAAAGTCGCAGGAAACTTAAAGTTTCGAAAACGTTTGTTTTTCCAAAGTGTATTTTGTAAATAAGTCCAAATATCCTTGCGGCTTCCAGTATATAAACTTGTAAATGTGTTACATCTATTTAAATATATATATATTATTACTGTTTTGTTCATGTAGCAATTCTTTGTTCCAGTAATGAACAAGGGCCAAGTGCTGACACACTACTACAGAGTGATGAACAAGCTCGGCGGGTACACCTGGATGCAAACTTGTGCTACAGTCGTTTGCTCTTCCAAGAACGCCGAAGAACAAAATATAATTTGTGTTAACTACGTCATTAGGTAAAGTTTATTTTTCTTAATGAATGGCTTGTGAGACTACTTAGTCTCAATTAGGTAAAGTTTCTTAAATATTTTTCTCACCGCCTTTTACATTCGAAAGAAACTACGAAATACCAAAATCGTAGGAAATCAAAAACATTTGATTAATCTAAAATTTATTTCGCAGCGGCCGCGAGTATCCCAATACTGTGATGGATTGCTGTCAGCTGGAAGAAAGTGTACAAGGGGTAAAACGTGAAGAAACTACAGGAGACCCGGAAAATGGTCCACCAGACGCAGATTCTTCTGGTGGCCCTCCTCCGCCTCCCCGACACAACACAGAAAGGACCGAGCCAGCAACTAATGCAGACTCTAGTTCAACAGCGCCTGTGCCTACTTCAGACGTAACTCAACTAACTAGACTGAATGACACCCAACCTCTACCTCTGCACACTCCAGAAAGAACGTCGCCAATGCCCGCGAGGAGATTGAAGAAGCGAAAGCACACCACCGACTGTGAAGACGAAGAACGAGATGAAGACAGACGAAAATCTTCTTCTAACCCCGGCGCGGCTTTATCACCAGCTGAGCGAGACATGTCTAAAACAAATTTAACGATTGCAGAGGGCACGTCTGATGCCACATCCGTTAGGGATTTAGAAAACGCAATGTCCAAGCATTTACCAGCTTTAGATGGAAAAGAAATTTCCCATCGACCCACTGATTTTTCTACAGACGCCTTGTTAAAACAACAACAACAAAAATCGACCATTCAGTGGATAGGAACACAAAATCACCACTTGAATCATTTGAACCGCCAAATTCCTGGCAATCACACGTCCACACCAGCTTCAGCTTTACTGAGACAATTGTATGCCAATAGGGAAAGTGTAATTCGAAGCAATTTTTTGGGCGATGGTAGAACAGGCGGATACTACTCCAGTGACGGCCAAAGTGGACCTTTGCCCACTCCACCGGGTAGCGAAGGTTCTGGATATGGTGAGCAACTAGGTCACAAAGGAACGGAAATAGGCTCTTTAGCTTACGGTGGGTATGGCGACTACCACTCTGCAATGACTCCTCCAGGGTCAGTGTCGCCTAGAGATAAGCAGCAGTACGCTTTGTCGTACGATAATAGTGCCTACTCGGAAGCCTTGAGACATTCTTATTTAGGAGAAGCGCCACTGCCGTTAAAGCCACAGGCATATTCAGCTGTGCCTGGGGCTTTAGATTACGCGTCGTCTATAGATCAGTCACAGTTTTTTCATCCGCCTTCATCTTTTCACCTGTATCACCCTCAGGCGCATTCGGCGCACGCCACTCACTCTCATCAACCAGTAGATAAATCTGCTCCACCAAATACAAACTGGTACTCAGCCGGTTCATAACCACGCTGTGGTTACAAGAGATAGTCCAGAGAGACTAGATTTTCAAAGACTTTGGTTTTGGTGGTTACGTTATGACCTATGATTGTTCAAAACGTTTGTTTGATTTGAGTTCTAAAAAACTCTGTTGTTAAGTTTAGCATTTTTTTTTGTTATCGTTAACTGGTATAGCGATTCGATATTTTTTTTTGGACTCTTTAATTAAGTTAGGGCTGCACGCTTAAGTGTTGTAAATACGAGGTAAAATATTTTAAATTTTTTTAGCGGCAGTAGTTATTGAGAATTGTATACGGATTACAAGACTTTCATGAAATTTTGTATTACCGACCAACTAATTGATTTTCGACATTGTGTAATTAATACTCAAACAATTCTTACAATATTTATTAAACATTGTAGACTTTTTTTTATTTTTGGACATATTATTAATGTACTACTGTATGAATTTAATACTTAAATAATTGTGCCAAATACTTGGTGCTTGTGGCACTGGATCGATGCATTTGCAGTTAGCTTAAATTTTAAAGACCATTTCTAAATAGATTAATAAATTCTATGATTTTAGGTATTTTGAACGATGTCCCGTTCTAAAAATATCCTGACGAGGTATCAGGGACTTTTCTCTTCTACAATATTATCAATCGAACTCTAACGATAGAAACGTCAAAAGTTTGTAAGTTAATAGCATAAGGTTTAGTTCATAATTTTGAATCAGACAACACCCGCGGGCTATAATTATACCTATAGCTTATTTGCATATCATTTAAAATAAGCTTTTGTAAATTATTGTACCATAGTTAGTACCTCACGACTGTATTTAGGCGGTAAATTCCATTACATTAACGCTGTAAATTTTAGTTAAGTGTCGACAACATTTCAAAAAGATTTCATCGCTTGTTAGCTAATAGGTATTCGGGATTGGATAACTGAAAAAAAAAAAAACTAAAGTGAGATTCGTTCAATTTAGATTTAAACTTTAGCCGCATACGGGTGCTGGTATTTTACGTACATTTTGGAATGTTGTCTCTCTTAAATAGTTGTCGACCGTATTAATTAAGATACTTTGTAAATACCTTCGTAAGTAGACTATAAATCTTTTTATTTTTAATAGTGCTCAAAATTACCCTCAGCATGAGTTTAAGTAAAATTAAAATTGCAATGATTAGATAAGTATACCTACTAAATTTCAGGAATAACATATTACTTAATTTTACTTACTGGTCATAGACAAAAGACATTTAAAACTGAGGCTTCGATCATTCCACTTTGTTGTCACTTGAAAGTTTCGTTCGAAATTCAATGCCAATCACCATGGCTCAAGTTCCTACCAATAATCCACAATACAAAATAACTTATCTTTCATTCCTACGAAATGGGAAACCTGTCTCAAATTTTACTGGTACGCCCGATGCACACATAGAACCATGCTGATACGTCCATGAATCTACATACCTACGCTTCCTCGTGGGGTAGCCAGGGACTATAAACCTCCACCCGCTACACTCCTGACCTCGCGTTAGTATTAAAAAATTACTGAAACTCAACTTTTTTCGAAATTATGTTGATTATACGGTACGTTCAAACACAAAGAGATAATTAGATCATTCGTGTATGTGTAATCCAAAGTACTTCCACTAAGGATTATTATAAAAATAGAATCGCTACTACGGATTCCTATGACTGCGCACAAATGTAAATTTACGTGTATGTAATCTGTCCTCCTTAACTAATGTAATCGACATTGTTACCGAAAGTGAGTTAATAACATATCTGTCGTTTCTATCTTATCTATCTTTAAGCGGTTTTTAATATCTCATTTAGTCACAGTTTTATTACTAAGCAAAATCATCGTACAGTACCACGCTGTAAATATTGCACATCGGGAAATTCCAGAAGCCGCGAATATTTCACGATTATTTGCGATTGCCGCGTCTATAACTTATTGCATTAATAACTGATGTATTTATGACAATGTAATATGAAACTTTATTAGTAAATATTTAACGTCAAAGTCATTGACAACGTTAATAGTTTCTTATTTCGTTGTTTTAAATACATCAGTGAATAACACGATAACATGTAGACGCGACAACAGCGTTCGCGAATTCCGGGTTTTCCCGATGTGATATATATCACATCGGGAAAAAAACTAGCACTAATTATGACAAGGAGGGCAGTATTATACAATTTAAACTGTCGTACCCACAGAATAAGATTAATTTATGCAAACTAAGGTCGACATACGAAAAATGTTTTTCTTTTACTCAGTATACAATTATTACTGTAAATTGTAATACAGTGTATGCATAGTGAAGCCGTGGTAGCTTAATGGTTTGACCTACCGCCTCTCAAGCCGAGTGTCGTGGGTTCGAATCCAGGCTCGCACCTTCAAGTTTCTCGGAATTTATGTGCGAAATTTAACTAGAAATTTACCATGAGTTTTTCGGTGATGAAACCTGTGTGGCGAAGAAGGTTTACAACCCTCTGAAAACGTGTGAAATCCCCACCCGCATTGGGTCAGCGTGGCGGACTATGGCCAAAAACCTCACGTGAGAGCAGCCACGTGCCCAGCAATGGGACGTATAAATGAGTTGATGATGATGATATCTGCATAGTTGTTATAACAATATTTAAATGGGTGACAGTTTAAGCCAGCTCAATTGTCCTAGTAGACAACATTTTGAAAGGATTGGTAATAAATGTAATTTTAATTGCCAAATGAAATTGCAGTTAATTGTGATGTTTTATATCTGAATTTCCAAAAACAATATCTGCTAAGAGCGGCTTGTCACTTAAGCTATCACCAGTTTACGAGTTATGTATCTGAAAAAATACAGCAATGGAAACCGATGACTTTTTACTGTTTACCTGGTTTGACATAAATTCAAAGGCATATCTATTGGCAGCAAGGTATCGAGTCAGTCACAAATAAAATAGAGTGAAATTCGCTACACGAAGATATTTCGCATGACAACAAATGCAGTAAATATAATACTCAATCGCATTCCAACAAAGCAATTGTTTTCATGTAAAACCAAATTTGTTTTCTTATTTTTATATTTAAAAAATGTAATGAATTAATAAGATGATTAGGTAGATGTTTTTAAATACAGTAATCGGTAACAATATTTATGCTATTTTTAACTGTGCAATACGAGTGCAAAAATGTTGTTCATTTCGATTTTTTAAAAGCTTCGTTAATGTATCGTACATAGTTAAGATAATTATCATTAAAATTGTAGTAATGCTGTAATTATTATCATTAAATGGGCTAGGCTAAAATGCAATTATATGTTATTATATTTTCGATATTTTTTTTTTCAACACTACCTGTTCATGTCCATATTTTTTAAATGATATTGATATATGAACAAAAAAATTATGAACTTTCTTTTCTCTGAATAAATAACTAAGAATTTTCATATGTTTGTTTTATTTTTGAAAGAAAGAAAGAAAAACGTTTATTCATTAAATTGAGTCACTATACGCACTTAAATCTAATACTTAACACTAAAACATAATGGCTGCGTGATTTTAAATTAGTAAGTGTGTATAGTGGCGCAAAAGAAGAAAAGGATACGACTCAGCAATATGTCTATCTCCCGCGAGACAGACGTTGATTTTCAGTCGTTCCTGTTTCAGCGTCGGGTGAGACCTAAGGAAATGGTACATGCTCTGTGTATCCTCTGCTTTATGCCACACTTCACTTTTACAATACACGTGTGATACATGTAAATATACATAAATATAAATAAGTTAGAAGACCAGAGTTAGGAACATCCGGCATCAGGGCTTACGCTGGTTTTCTATCAATAGATTTTTCATACTTTTTCTAAATGCGAATTTTGAGATTGGCTGTCTAAGTGGAGGAGGCAGATTGTTCCAGCATTTAGATGCCTGATACCGGAAGCTATCCTCAAAGGCTCTTGTTTTATGGAATGGCGTTACCAATAAAAAAACTATTAACTCTGCGTGAATTATAGGAATAAATCCGCCATTTTAACTTGGCATATAGATAAGGTGGACTTTTGTATCTAACAACAGAGTGCATCAAAGTAGAAAAATGCAGTCCTTCTAGATTTCATATTAAGAATACCGTGTAGGTTTAGTAAAGGTGTTGTGACTCCTCGGTGGAATTTTGTAACAGAAACGAATGCAGGCGTTTTGAACACGTTGTATTAATTTTTTTGAGGTAGCGAGAAGACAGGGACCGAAAACTGTATACGCATAGTTCAATTGTGATAAAATAAGAGGTTCACACATTTTTAATCTAATACCTTCAATGAGTAAATGCCGAATTTTATATAATATCTTTAGTCGAAAGAGGCAAGATCTGGCAATAGACTCTACATGTCTCACAAATCGCAACCCACTGTCCACAGTGACACCTTAATTTTTGGCCTGGTTATCAAATTAGACCGATGATCCAAGAATACTAATCCTAAGATTGTGTGATAGAATGCTTACAACCTAGTTTTTTGAACCATAAACTTAGATTTAGTTGGATTTAGAATCAAAAAATTATGATTTGACCATCGGGCAATACTATCAAGATCGGAGTTGATCCTCGAAAGAGACAGATTTAAATCCTGTGGACTCGTATGAATATAGATTTGGACATGATCCGCATAAAGACGACACTTGCAGTATTTCACATTCTTTATGATATTCGCAGAGTACAAAACAAAAAGAATGAGTCCTAATATCGATCCTTGTGGTACGCCTCTATGCACACTCATTACAGAAGATCTGGAGATATGGCCGTTCAACTCCTGAACTTTGATAATTTGAGTCCTATCAGTCAAGTAACTACTGAATCATTTTACTGTGGCTGTGTGAAACCATAGTATGTAAGTTTGGCAAGCAGTAACGGGATACTGATAGAGTTGAACGCTCGTGAAAAATCGAGTAGAGTCAGTATAGTGGCCATACCCTTATCCTGAGCGTCTAGTATATTGTCTACCACTTCTGAAAGAGCAGTTGAAGTGCTGAGGCCTTTTCTGAAACCATACTGCACTTCAGGTAGAATTTTATTTCTATCCAAAAACGCAGTCAGTTGCCAAAATACTATCCTTTCCAGTACTTTGGATAGATAGGGCAGTAAACTAATTGGTCTAAGGTCTTTATAATTATTAGGATTCGAAATTTTTGGGTAAGGGCGTAATCAGAGCGGTCTTCCAGCCAAGCGGAAATGTCGAGGAAGAAATGGATTTGTTGATAATATTCAGAGCTACCTCTGTGTGAGTGTGCGGCAGTGACAATAAAACTATATCCGCATTTATATTATCTTCCCCTGACGCTCCCGACTTTATTGAAAGGATGGTTCTACCCACCTCTATTTCATTTACTGTTCGCTGAGTAAAAATACTACTGTTGTATTTATTCTGCTTAAAGAATGTTAATTGGGAAAGTGGAATTGCGCCAATACATGAGAGAGTTAGAAAATGTTTGTTTATTTCTTCAGGATCAGAAATTTGAGGTGGCAAGGTCTCATTTCGTGATTTACACATCAGTTTTTGGAATTTCATTAAATATTTTCACGCCGTTAAATATTTTAATGAAAATATGGGGCGTTGACGTGTGAGAAGCATTACATAATGAAAGGTATTAAATACGAGTGCGGGTTTGTGTGTTTTTATGCCTAATTATGTACAGTTAGTAGTTACATACACTGCTCTATCTACACACATTAATAGCTCTCTATGTTGTGTTCAGGAATCGCATATCACTGGCGAAATGGCGGCAAATAAAAACTTTTCTCGCGCATGTCACGCAACTATAGTTTTTATTTAATTCATAGACAAACTAGAGTCGGCCCCAACTATCATATCGTCCGATATCAAGTAACGTGTGAAATTTACAAAATTATTTGCTATTGACATTTCATTTCGAATAAAACTTAATCTAGACTGATATTAGAATTGAGGCTGAATGAAATTGTTTTGTTTTACAGAGATGTTCGAAATTTGAATGTCATAATAAAATCGAATTCGATGTTGCTATGAAGCAATAATAACATTTTCACAGATAAGAAATTTTGTTCTAACAAAACAGTTTTATTAAGTTGGTCGTAATTTGCGGTTATTGAACACATCATAGTATTTATGATATGTGTTTAAATAAAACAACGTTTGCTTAAGGCGAGGTATGTAACGCGAGCCTAGATTTTAGGTGAGGTGTAAGCTGTAAATCAATATAAATAAAATAAGAACACGCGTAGAAAATTTGACACTTCCGAAGTCGACAAGTGCCGGTGGCGACTGACGGGGCAGCTGGCGTCGTAGCGCGTCGTTAAATCGTTGGGTAATTTGCAAATTTTGGAATAAATGTGAATTAGATAACTAATAGGGCTTCAGTTGAAAACCAAAATTTAGCAGGTTCTATGTATGTATCGTCTATTATTTGTAAGACTGTTAATAGTAAAGTCATTATCTAAACCATATGATCTAGAAATACAGTTTTTCCTACTTCTCCTCCAGTGACTCATCCTTAATTAATGTGTCTGTGCGACACGTCAGTTCACACCCATATCTAGCGTCGCGTCGTCGTAGTTATGGGAACGGGCGAGTCGCAGCGACCTTTATTGGTTGTACACTACAGTTAGCCTAATTGGGTAAAATATCAGTCTTGCGACTGTGAATTTGAATTAAAACTATTGTAATATGATACAGTTTATTTTCAGTCACAAATTGCAAAATATCGAACTAAAATAAATAGAACGTAAGTAATTTTCAATGCGTAATCATTGACATACCAATAAAGGTGTATGTCCTTGATTAGTATAATAAAAAATAATGAATCTCAAATGCGGTTTGTACACGTCATGTGGTCTGACTGTTTAATGTAGTCTGTGGCTTAGGAACGATTGGGCGACACATGGAGGATTCCGCTCTGCTTTGTAAAGTCGCCTTGAATGTTTTGTTGTATGAAAAATGTCAAAAAGTAAATTACAGATTTTAGCCCCATTATCTTTTTATTAATGATACGATGCCTGATGGTAAGCGACACGCCCGTCTTTAGCGGCCGTCACCCTGAGACATAAGTTGACAAGTCCCATGTGTTATTTCACCAGCACCCTTAGTTAGGTATATGTATGTGCGTGTGATGCACTTTGGTGGCATGGCTTACTGGGCTGTAATCGCTCACCATATGGTTGGTACTGGCAGAAAACCAGCTTTGTTTGATTTTTTACGGTCTACAGTATTATTGCTGAGTCAGGGCCACTTTAGCACAAACTGTAGGCATACATAAAATTTTGTTAATTCTCACACCATTTGTTCGTTTGTTTCTCTCACAGTATGTTTTATATAAGTGTATATTAAATTAATAATAATGTATGTTCTATGTGATTTTGTGTTATACTTTGTGAAGTGATTGTAAATGTTTTGTTTCTGTTTATATTTGTGCTGAATTAACGTGTTATCTATCTACCCTACCATTCAAGAGTTTCAACTGTTTCACAAGGAGCTCTACTGCTACTTAAATTATTTACCTTAGCAGAGCGAAAGGACGTGTGTTTCTGCAACACAAGTACTTTGCTATTTTGACTAAGCGATATTGTAACTGAACGATATATTATTTGCTGATGAAAGTCCTTTATTCCCAGCAGTTCCATGTACTCAGTTCCACGTGGAATAATATCCTTTATTATGAAAGTTCTAATGTATTCCTCACGAAAGAAAAAAATAATGTTAGTGCCTTAAGTCTCGATTAGGTACCTATTGTCGGAACCGCTGTTACTAAAACGCACACAAACAAATGATAAACACTATGAAATCTCGATAACGATTGGTCAGTTTCTAATTTAAAAAGATTGTAACAAATTCTGGATTGTTAATATAATTTAAACTTAACCCAATCACTATATCGTTGAAAGTTCATTACCTTTATTGCAAGTTATTATATATTATAGCGTTTTGATTTAATATTGAAATTTTATTCAACGTGCTGCCATCTACAGCCAATAGTTGGACTACTACAAAAGATTAATATCTGAATGAATTCGATAAACTGAAAATTGCAATCTATTTATGATTAAAATAACATTTACAGATGATGTGAAATATTAACTACGGGTAATATTTTTGGTGCGGCTATAATTTTTGCACTCCAAAACAGCACAATAAGGTCTTTTTCTGCGATTTTAGGGAATTTGCGCGAAAAAATGACACAACCATACCATACAAAACGAAAATGGCGGACTGAGCTGACGTAGGTCTTTCGAGACCCAATGGTGGCACGCGTCAGACGCTAACTAACCACTTCGACTCATCTGTAGAACAAAGGCCTATGTGTAAGACTGCTTATTCTGAAAACATTGTACATTTCGTACGTTGTTCTTCGCGACTGTTATGCGATCAGACTGACTGTTTTTCGATTTTATACTTCCGAAACGAAATAAGATATAAAAAATTTGAAAACACCTATCGATTGGCCTTATTTTGAATAACGAGATTATGTATTTATTATATTTTCGGATGAGTCGATGTATTGCTCTGTGGTATTCCTCTTACGGAGGTGTGATAGAGCCGAGTGAAAATATTTCTTTCGTTCTTATTCACGTTACTAGCTAATGGCACATTTGTGCGTGTGCTTTGTAAGAGAAAATGGCACTAGACTATATTAAACATTCGACCGTATTTATTATAATCCATTATATTATTATAAACCAGTCTTTGTGATTGAGATTCTTATCAAGATCCAATATTTGTGTAAAATTGTATTTTATTATTATATGGACGGACATTAAGTCTTGATTGTACTTATGTCTAATGATAAGAAAAAAAAGTTAAGGTGCAGTTCCAAACGACAATGACGCCGAGTCAGAGTACCAGTATTATGCGTAAAGGAAAAGCAAGCAACACTGGCGGTTCAGCCACGATCAACGTATTTGTACGTAATACCGGTTATTTTAATTGTAAACAAAGGCGGATTTGGAAGATTTTACGGCGGAAAGAGACTGAGAGATTTTACGAGATATTTGACGACCTCAGTGATCAATTAGGGAAATAAACTACTAGTAGTGCCCCAGAGGGAATTCCGTAACTCCCAAGTTAGTGACCAGACAAATAATTCGTGTGGTTCTCCCGTATGTTATTATTTATTATATTTATAGTTTTGGTGCAAGACAAGACGACTGAACGTGCATTCGTTGCGACTTGATTATACTCCGCGGGGCGCTAGGACTAATTCAAGTGTCATGACATTGAGACTGCATCTCGGTTATGACGCTACTGACGCTTTGTCAATGTTCGGAACTCTACCTTTACAGTGCATATAGGCAATGTAAATAAAGCTGCTATTTCTATCAGGGATATGTCTACACATATATCTTATGGTCTATACTACTTTTGCAAACGCCATGCAAAGTATACACATATTTTTAATATACACGCAAAAAATCTATGTCAACATATCTACAGGATGTGGTGCACATTTTTAAAGTTACTTAACGTGGCCTTACTTTTGAAACGTTGTATGTTCACTTTTTAAATTTTATAGGAGTAAAAAATTTCAGCCAAAATGTTTTATATACCACAAGAAATCTGAGGTTCTGCAATTTATCAGTAGATGACCTGCAATCACTGTAGACATGTGAAGTTTTAACAGGTAATGCACTCATTTGCTTGCATATTATACAACAAAAAAGTGGACTATGTAAAAAAGTAGGCAGGACGTTTTAATAGTAAAGCGACGTTATGCGACGTTATACGTTATAGTACTTATTAAATAAAACACTTATTTAAAATTTCGCAAACGTACAAAGTTGTCAAATCTATTATCAGCGTTTACAGAGAAAAAGATGACTAACTGTCATCTTTTTCTGTCATTTTTTTCACTTACTTTTTCACTTACTTATGTTAAAAATACTTATAAATAAAAGTACTTTAAATAGATAGTATCTTCACAGAAATAGAAGGCACTAAGTCATCTTGGAACTTTTTGTGTAAAACGGGATGTAGAAAGGTTACCTAATCCATTATCAAACAAAAAAACATCTATAGAAGTCACAGGTCCAATTTTATTATTGTACCCAAATGTTTTCAATACGAGACTTCTTAAAAGACGCAATAAAAATCAGCTGTTTCTTATTAAATACGTCATAATTATTCGACTTGTTTAACAACAAATACTTGTTTACACACGAGATATTTGTGTATCTTAAGACTAGTTTGTAGTGACTAAAGCTACAAGTTTCGTTACAGAAACTGCACAACCATGCATTTTAACCTATATCGTCGATGATGATTGATTTTTTTTTCACTTTTTCGTATCCTGTTCCTTGGGAAAAGTTGTTTAATTTAAATCAATAAATTTGTGGCTTAATTGATAAAAAGATGCTTATTCCTAAATGAATAATTGTAACTTTTTTATAAAAAGAAAACCGACCTCAAAAGTTTGTGGAATTACATCTATTTGCCAAGTATTATTGAAATTGTTTACGGGAAAGTGCGCAAGCAGGTTTCCAGGAAAAAAAATACTGTCGAATTGAGAACCTCCTCCTTTTTTTGAAGTCAGTTAAAGTGAGTTACTTAACCATATATTCATTCATAGGTTCTATTTACGATCATTCGTTAATTTTTTTTACGCTTGATAATGGAATATAGTAAACATACTAAAACCCGAATAACTTAACTCTTAGGGTCGTATTCTAGAACTCTAATCAATGCTCAAGTCAGGACTTGAGTATGATTCAAAGCACTCGAAATCATACTCAAGTCCCTTCCATTAGGGTTGTATTTCCAGTGCCTGTGTTTCAATTGCAATCCTGACTTGAGCAATGAGTAGAGTTCTAGAATACGACCCTTAGACTCTACCATTTTGTATAGAGTATCCATATTCGAATTTCACATATTTAATTTTATGCTATAAATGCACAATGTAGTCTACGATCAGCTAACTCTAACTTACGACTTATGATTTTAGATTAAGCTTAGTATTCTACTAAGATCTCAATGTTGGGTGATTGCATCTCAAGAATAATCTGGTACTGGGAGAACACGCAGAGCCAGCAGTAAATCTGGAAAATTTGAAATAATCTATTGTAGATAAAAAACTACTGACAACGAAATGAGACCCACCTTGAGGTATAGCATGGACTAAAAACTCAAGAGAGATGGAGTTGATCGATAACCTGTAGGGCTAGCATGAAAGGGCGCGACTTGCGCGAGAGCGACATAAACCGCGAGATACTACTATTCTTGCATAAAGATTCCATGCTAGTCCTACTGGAAGTAGTTTTTATTGTGTAAATGGCCGTGAAGATCAATTAATTCCTTTTGAATATGAAATATAAGTACTCACTTTTTTTCTTGTAATATTATTCAAATATTGACCAAGACCTAAAATTACTTTCTGAATTTTGACAAATATGAGTGTCTATATGGTATTGTGTAATTAACGCTTGCTAATATAGGTAGATGGATGGTGCTAATCCTAAACAAAATAAAAGCATAGTCGCAGTATCCATAAAAATCAGTGCAATAAGCGCCATCTAGTTGACTTGTTTTGTTATCACTAGATTAAAGTAGCTTTAGATAAATTGCAGCTCGTCAACGTAAAACAAATCAGTTACAAAAATAACTATTTGATCCTCAACGTGACATCTGGTGCACCAATAGATATTAAACACCCGACTACGCTGTCCCGTTTCGCGATTAGCAGTCCTCCTCCATGGTTGTAGTAGTGTGTGTACCATGTAGTGTAATCATTGGCAAGTTGCAAGGATACTGGATACCAGATGTCCTACTTAAAATAGTTTTTATAAAAAGAGCTTAATAATTTCAGTATGTCATAAAATAAATTGCTGAGATTGGTGGGCTAGATCAAGTTGTAATACTGCACTACTGAAAATACTGTAACCCCGAACTCGTTAGTTATTACTAGCGACTCTATTGAGTTGTCACGGTATCAAAATATTCACGTAAAGATCTTGTAATCATTTCCTGTAATAATATAGGATTATTCCTAACGATGATTGAAATGAATAATTGTAGTATCTAATTAAGAAAGCCTTTTTTGTATGATCACAAATGAAGGGGCGAACAAGTCGTGCGCCTGGTGTTAAGCGACACGCCTAAGCTGTCCATATCACATGAAACTTTTAGAAATTATAGAGAAATGTTTCTTATTGTTCAACGATGTCTATGTATTAGCGTTTATTATTTATGTTGGGGACCAGCTGTGACGCAGTCTCCTTCGTTTTTCTACTTCATTTTGACAGTTGCTTTCGCTGCGCTGCCTTGTTCGGTTTTGAGTTCAATGTGTTTTAATCTGCACATATGGTGTTTCCATCTTAGTGCCCTAACTTATACAGTCCACTCGCCAACAATTACAGTATTATATCTGTGTTATTACTTAGAATTCTCCCTTTTCATCTTGATATCTCAGGGTTACAAACCTGTAACTATAGGTTGTTTACTTGTTCGGTATCTGAAACTGGATAAATACTTAAAAATGTAATAGGGCGCTAGTTTTTGGATGTGAAAGTCATATTTGTTAAGTTGAACCCTTAGAGCGAGTACATACGACGACTTTTAGCATCGATACAAACACGCCGATATTGTTGCTTATGTTGAATAATTAAAAACGGGCATCGCGTCTGCATCGCTGCTTTAGTCGCGCATGTGTGTATAGGTAGACGATTAGCGACTGAATCACTGCAGACGCGCTCCTAAAAGTCGTTGTGTGTGACCGCTCTTACTAAAAAACCATGTCGTAAAAGACTCAGTGACAAACAACCACTTATTTATTTTTTACCAACTCCCATGAAATGAATGCGGGGTGCAGGGTTACAGAAATGAACGTTGTTCAGAGAACTCAAAGAACCAAAGGCGGTTATTTGTGTGTGTGCATTTAGTCAGTAAGACGTGTCCGAAAGACATACGGCGTCTAAAACGATTATGTTTATGTTAAAAAAAATTAATAAAAAAAAGAAAAATGTTCGTTGAAAACACAACTGCACGTTAGTGACATCGTGTGGCTCTAATACGCTACAGTACCAAAATTGTTAAGGACACCGCGTATCTGTAGAACGCCGGACGGGTTAATACTTACATTGTATGCCATCCAAACGAAATCAATAAACGCTGCGAAGGTGGCGTCCAACTGAAATAATAAAAAAGGAGCTGGTTACTCACTAATGCTGAATTGGTACTAATACCAAATCTCGCAATGCTATGCAACTATAGTATAACATAATCAGGTATGCTTAGTTTGAAGATATATTTAGCATATAATGTGCAACATACATATGGAATTAATTTTAACACATTATAAATTTAACATATTAAAATACACATTGGAGAAGGCGATAACAGTAATTTTATTACACTGTGTATTCACTTGAGCCTGGTGTAGTTCCCAGGTCATGGAACCAGTCTATAGAAGGGAATGGCGAAGCCATTGCAGTTTAGTAATTTCTAAGTTCTTTGTCAGGGTCTGGTTCCCTCTTATGGGCTTCCCACTGACCTTTGCAATTGGATTTCGGATTTCTTGAGTGAACATTCGATTCGAGTGGTCTTAGAAGGCTACTCTTCCGAACATCGGGCGATAGATGCCGTAGTTCTTCAGGGTCCTGTACTGTTCGCAATCCAATTTCTGCTGCATATAAATGATATGTTGATTCCAGGTACCTTTGGGTATGCTGATGACAGCACAGTTGCAAACAGGTACTTGACCAATGCAAGGGTCAGTAGAAAAGAAATCCAGTCTTGTCGAGAGAGACCATGGTTAGTCGATGCCAATCTTATCCAATTTGGTGCTACCAAAACGCAGCGTGTCTTTTCTCCACTAAACAGAGTCCCTTTCACCTGACTCCGACTTTTCGTGATGTATCCATACTGATAGCCGACCGTCTTCACCTACTTGGAATGGACCTGTCATCCAATCTGAACTTCGGCAGATACATTGAATCCATGGCCAAAAATGTAGCCAAGAAGTTTAGCATGCTTTCCAAGGTGAGGCACCAGACTTCACACCGGGACAGTTGCTTCAGCTGTATAAAACACAAGTCCGGTCGTGTGTACTGCTGCCATTTATGGGATTGCTCTGGTAAATACCAACTGGCCTTTGGATTCAATAGATAAGCGTAGAGGCGAAGCTGCAGAGCCTTGAACACCGCCGTAGAGTTGCCGGCTTATGGTATTCTATAGGATATATCACGGAGAGTGTGCAATGGAATTGCATAATTTGGTTCTGCCTTCCCCATCATCGGTTGACTAGATGTGGGCTGGGGTTCTACCCCTATGTTGTGGATATTCTCCGGATTATTTCTTCGCACAAAGCGTTTCGCTTCCACCATTTGTATGGTGAGCGGCTAGGGAGTGGAATTCCCAGCCTGCAGACTTATTTCCTGAATGCTATTACTTGGACCTTTTGAAGGCGAGTGTGAATGGGCATTATTTAGGTGCGCATGCTACATCCTCGACCTTATTGTCACTTTCCATCAGGTGAGATGGAGGTTAAATGCGCATTTATTTTATATACAATAAAAAAAATCCGGTTATGAACGCTTAAGTGCTGGTGAAGCTACTAATATATAGGACTTGTCAATTTCATGTATCAGGATGATGGGTGCAGTGCCAGTGCCTCTTAGGCCAGTTCCCCTTAGGTCTTGCTAATTTAAAGCTATCTATATATAATATAGACAGGATAGGCTTGTCATGTAGAATGTCATTGCGTAACTGTAAAAGCTTGGAGTTTGGAAAATGGTACTACAAGACATAGCTGTTTCTGTTATAAACTAAGTGAACATGACTTGGAACTTTGTCACTGGTATGGGAAGTTATTATATACATACGTCCTGCAAAATCAGACCTTCAAAACAAAATTGGCAGCTTTGTAAAAAGTAGTAGTATAAGTTGTCTTATTAAATTATTTTTATCTTAAAAGTGGCTCCAACTGAAAACCAGCACTACAGCACTCAAGCAGTGACATAATATGCTGAGTTGGATCTGTTTCAGCTTACAATTTGAATAATTAATTCCTTCTGTATAAGTCGTAATAAGCGAATAAATGTTTCTTTCTATCTTTCTAATTGATGACAATTTATGTATGTTTTAATGAGTATCAATAATAATATGTAATGATAATCAGTTCGCAAAGAATATTGAAGCTAAAGCATTTGCATTTGTGTATATAACGAGTGACGAATAAAAAGTAACAATAAAATTATACTTGTAGACATCAAATTCGCAAAGCAATGACGGTAATATAACATGTTATGAATTTGAAAAATAAGTGTTTGTTTTTATTATTGTAATAATTTACAAAACATTCAAGATTACAGAGTTAAAATCATATAATTAAAAGTAAATAGAAAATATACACAACCTTAAACAGCAACAATAGCATATAGATAATGGTCTTGAAATAGAGACATGTCATTGAATCACATGTTAGTGTACAAAATTGCTAAATATGAAGGGAATGACCGTTAATATTATCTATATTTCGAAGAAAGCTATCAAAATTCTTTGAATATTTAGATCTAAGAGGTCTCCACCAACTCGCAATTGATTAGGGGTAACATGTAATTTTGTTCATGCCAACATATTGATATATCATGGTGATACTGGTGTTCTGTAGAGTGAGCACATTTTGTGCATAGTGTACACACTCTGATCTTTCTTGATTTTATTTTAATCATTTAGACTTTGGTTCTGTAAATACTTGTACTGTAAGTTTTCAAGTGTTTTCATTAAATAAATCATGAAATAAGTACAACATTGCTCATGGTAGTAAGTAGTTTTGATGCATCAAACAAAATATTTATATTTATCAGTAGCAAAATATAGACTTACATAAATATAATATCCTCCAATGAGCCACAGTCCGAAAATGAGCTGGAACGCAATAATGAAACCCATTGTGATGAGCCATGGAAGCATGAATCCTCGCATCCATATGTTGATACCGATGATCTGAAATTTCAATGAGTGTGTAATAACAGACTATAATACAAAAGAATTGTACTTCACAAATAAATAGCTGTAACTAGAATTATCTTACAAAGTCATTAAATGCTTTTTACATACACCCAACTATTGATAAGTTAGGTACAGGGGTTTTAAGAACTGATCAATGTCCTTGTTATGAATAACTTTTCTGTTGAACACATATGGATTATATTCTGTGAATAAAATTTGTGTATGCCGTGACTGGATTTTGTTATTAATTAGAAAGTATGGTAATGTCATCTAAGCCACATATTTAGATTTTTTTCAGGTGCTGTATTAGAAATTTTAAGGAGAAAATCAGTGTTTCTGCTTCTTTTACTGTTGTGACATGAACGCTATCCTGAATTTGTGCAGCACACTTCAGAGCATAAAGCAAAATGTAGAATATATAACGTACCATTAAAACGGAGAATATGATAAGTAGAATCAGTATAACTATGAAGATTGTCCCAAACACTTGTAATGCTGCAACAAAATTTCATGAATTAATTGCAAAATTGTCTTCAACATCATAATGATTGGGTTGTGCAAAATAGGTGATACGGGTACTAGTAATCAATACAACAGACACCAAATGTAAACATTCACAATAAGCAAGGTGTATATAACAAATTTCTAAAAATAACTGGTTCAGCACGTAACTAACACCATTGTTAGCCGTATTCATTAGCACTACAGTTTTTGTGGTGGTATCAAGTGACAGGCACAAATAAGTTGAGTGCCTGGTGGTAAGTGACACACCTGACCATAGCAGTTGCAGTGCCACTTAGAGCTTTAAATTGCAAAGATAAGAAGAGGCAGTCCACTGCACTCATCACCCTGAAAAGTAAGTTGAAAAGTCCCATGTGCCTGTAATTGTACCATTACCTTTACCCTTCACAACCAGAACACAGTAATGCTCACATTACTGCTAGGCGGCAGAAGTAGAAATAGGTAAGGTGGCAGAACTCCCATGTTGAAGTTGTTTACAAGGAGCTTTACTACTACTACTTGAAGCCTTTCTGCTATTAAATAAGTGTATAATAAAAATAAAATGGATTCTTAACACACATCCTCTGACATCGGCTTCGAATAGGGGATTCCATAGCTGTGTGGAGTCGCCGCCATCCATTTGATATGCAATGAATGTAATGAGGATGATGCTTATCGCCACGCTGTACACTGCGACCGCGCGGCTGCCCGATTTCACGTCCGAAGACCAGATACATGGTGACCAACACGATTCCAGAATCGGCATGTTTACTGTTCTCTCTCCTCTTTCTCTCCAACAAATAACCCAACACCTGAAACGTAGAACGATCACTCCGAGTAATACAAAAACGTCATTAGTCAAGTAATTATAACAAATTTACAAAACAAAAGTCAAATGAATCTCGCTTTAGCCACACCCAAGGATTAACATGTTTACAGTTCTATAAAAACTATTTTTTTGAATGACACACTCCATAAATGTAAAAGAGAAACAATGAAAACATTTCGGTACATTTTCTTCAAATAATTAAGTACATTTTATTTTACAATTATTAGCTTACAATTAAATACTAACTTGAAGGATAATACGTGCACAGCCTTAGACAACAATTTGGTCGGCTGCGAATTAACGTAGTTAGCGGTAGAAACAAATGACAGGTGGTTGGCATGACAAACGACGCGGTTAGTGATGTATGGCGAAGCAAGCGTATCGATAAACCAGAAAGTATACCACAGAGCGTACAACAGACTACATCGATATGTTGGAACTGCGTCAATCAAATAAGTCCTTTAACTAATTTGGATCTTTTAAAAAATTATAAAAATGCATATTAAGATAACACAAGCTTTAGTAATTAAATTTTAGGTTGATGGTCTTCAGTCTGGAGAGCTCTATATAAAAATACCCTTGGCTAGCAGATGTTACAAAAGCGATTTATATTACATATAATTATGTCATACATAAATCTATAAGTAAAAATAAAATAACTTCTTTACCAGATTCCAAAAACTTATTAGGGATCACTCCGTTTTTGGATTACCAACACTATTTCGAACACTAGTTCGAGCTTGTCGGGGTTTCACTTCTGTGTTGATCGCTTGCGATCACCATAAAAAAGCTATTTTCCATTACAGTACACAAAAAATAAAAGTAGGCGCTTTGTAGTCGAGTCGCGGACACCAGCCCGTTGCATCAAGTTCCAAGTACTGTATCAATGTGATACCCATTATTGTAGCGTTTTTATTTTATTGATTTGATATAAGTGAATCGAGTTATATCGAACCACGTGGCTAATTTTTCATACTTTGCGATGGACCGACTTTGCAACAGCAATACCTTGTAATTAGGCATTGTTTTTCTTCAGCATAGTCGTGAATTCGGTAATTATGTCCACATCATGTTCCAAAATTATTGATATCTAAGAAAACAATGCAATAATGCCAAAATGTTTAACTAGAAGTCGTAAGATTTTGTTCGAAAAGAGTTTTAGAGTAGAACTTTCACTAAAATAAACGATTCAATTGGATTCCAGAACTTTAGCCCGGTAACTTGTTACTATAAACTCGGTACTTTGAAATTGTAATCTTTTATAAATCAATATTAACATAAAGTTTTTAAATTCCATCACTAGTGCGTTGCGCCACTCCTATTCACACAGAAAATAATATTAGCTGAAACGCGTTAAGGTGAATAAAACTTTGTAAAATAATTATTTAGCACAAAATAAAATGATAGTCTTAATTTTACATTATTTCAAGTGGTAAACACTAGTTTTAGGTATATTTTCTTTTTTATGTGGTACATACATAACCTTCACTGGGTCAATAATCTGTACTGGTACAGCAAGATTTCTATGGCATAGTTGTCGCCATGTGTGATAGACGCGCGAAATTTGAAAATATACTTGCCTTTAAATAAACTTACATCATATAAATATGGGCTTCGTAATATTTATTATTTGCGGTCTATAGAATATTTCAAAATGGTTTAGTTTGTTCGGATTTAATTGTTGTAGGCGTAACCAGTTAGCATGTTGGTACAGGCAACGCAAATTAATTCTTAACGGTCAAAATAATGACACATTGAAAGTGATAAGTTTTATTATACAGTGCTTAAAATATCTGCACATGTTCACAAATATTAAAATTTCAAAAAATTTATTATATGTAAAGGTACACTAAACGTTAAATAGAAAACAATTGAAAATAATGCAGGTATTTTGTGTACGATAAACGTTTTGAATTGATTTCTTTGAATGTGTCCTTTTTGTTTATTTTGGCCAAGCAGTAGCTAACTGTACAAAATACTGAGTAGGTACCCAAAACTTCGGTGTTTTTCTTAAATTTGACATACGTTTTTAATAGGATCCATTAAAAATTTGCATACTCATTTGTAATTTGTGTTACTTATAATTTATAAGTAACTAAATATATTGCCTGGCATTGGAGATCATAATGTTTTGTTTAATAAATGAACGTCAATTAAGTAGATAATACTAAAAAAATTCTCTCATAGGGTACATTCTCGTGGGTAATTAATGGGTTCACTATAATCAAAGTCGAGGCATATCTGCTTTTAATAAATTTGCATTCAATGGATACGGTCGTGACTGGCTATCAATGAGCAGTTAGAAAGTTAATAAGGATGCTTACATATAACTGGCGGTTCAAATCCCACTACGTGATAATAATATTATGATGCCTTGTTTTGAATTTGGATCGCTTTTCCTTTTGCGAGTAATTTGCACGCGTGTAAGACGTCATATGTACAAAAGGATCTCTTTCGCTATTATAGTTACCGAGCGCGTTGAAAAAATTAATGGAAATATTATCTACATTTGGCCTTTGTTTAGCAATGAACTAATTATATTTTTTCATATGATTATTATTTTTCATATCCCTCATGTACTTTTTTTGTTGCCATTCTAAAAAAATACTTTGATTTACTACCATAAAACATATTTACAATCATAATTTACACTTACAGCTACACTTATATTCATTTCACATTCACTTTGTTATATTTGTTATTTCAATGAACAATTTCACTCGTAGTCATTTGTTATATTATTGCTTACAAATAATTCCTACATTAAGTTCCTCTCGTTGATTCGGACTGAAAACCTGCGCCGCCGTAGGGAACTTAAGCTTATGTTTAGTTAGCGGCTTTTCACTACTACCTATGAAAATAGTGTTTATTTTTCCTTTTGAATTTTATCTGTAGATATTTGCGTCATATTAGTCAACAAAATAGTTTATCTATCTTTCTATTTATTTATGTAAGCCCGGTTGAGTAGCGAAATGCAAGTAGAAGCTATAATAATGTAGGTACAAGTTTAGCAAAAGTAATCTATGAAGATTCATTAAGAAAGCAAATCCGAATATTTTCCGTCACTTCTTACGCAAACGTCTTCAAAGGCGTTCTATTTTAAAAACGTAAATAAAAGTTTCAAAGTTTACATATGGCTTTAACCCAGTATCAAACAGACCCAAATCTCTTTGGAGTTAAGAGGCAGTTTATGGGTCTTTCTAATATTATATAATAAGAAAATGACGTTGAAGTGATATACATAATTTTATTCAGTAAGAGCGATTACTCATGGCGATTTTTAGCCGCGTGTTTCCATCGATTCAGTTGCCATACAGTAGCGATGCAATCGCCAATCCTTGTAGTGTGAAACTATGGACCCCTTATCATTTCCATCTTCTCTCATTATACGATTCCTAGGAAACGCCCTTAGATTGTAGGGCTAGGAAGCTTTGGAGAGGTAAAGAACTACGAAATTAAAGGAGTGCACTATCCCAAAATAAAATATACTTTTATCTAAAAAATAATAATTTGGAAGTGTTAGAGTGAAGTAGAGCAGGGTGATGTAGCATGTAGGTGAAGATGGAATATAGGAGAAGATGGAGACGCGGAGTTAGAGGCCTCTGCTCTCGAGTAATGAAGATCGAGGATAGATGTGCAGGACTGGAGAGCAGCGAGTTTTGGGGCCAGACAGTGGATGTAGAGCAGAAACGAAGGGCAGCGAAGTTCATGAGGCAGCGATGGCACTGCAGCAGTAGTTGTATAATCACGAACTAAACTCAGATCGTGAGTGTCAGCCTGCAAAAGCTCTAATTGCGAGTTTCACGCATGTAGTCGCATCACGTATCACTCCACTAGATTTCCCCGCATCCACTCACACAGGTAAAAATAATTGCACTACTTGGAGGGGTTCCAAGATGAAGACCAGGCTTAGTGAGAGGAGTTTGAGCAGCTTGATATCATGGGAGGCGTGCAGATGCCGCGGAGTCGGTATAGGGATCTGAAATGTTGAGACTTAGTCTTCAAAAACTCGTCACGCCCTTAAAGCTCTAACATAAGATAGCGAATGGCTCGACAAATGTTCAACGCCATCAGATTCGAATATGGAATTTCCAATTTCAATGGAGGCGCTAAAATGTAAACGGCCAGGTGCGAAAGCGTTCCTTCTGCCAAGATCGTGTATCACAAGAGAGTAAATTCCAGGATATTCTGTAGAAAAATAGATTATAGATGAACAGATAATCAATATGAACAATATAAAATATTAAAAACAAATAATATGGTTCCTTTCAATGATAATGGCGACGATCGCCATAATTTTTAGAATATTTTACTAAAACTACCTGGACATTGGCAGAATTGACCTCAGTGGGACAGAAACCATAATCTAAAAAAATAAGGTAATATGTTTAGAAAGTGAAATTAATAACATAATGCGTAATTAGCGCTAGGAAAAGCGAAAAGCAAAGTTCGGATAAAGTATCAGTGCGATAGAATATGCCAAGGTCTGGAAATCGGACGTCTGGATAAGTTAGTAAT
>NW_020656077.1:332652-420255 GCF_003589595.1 Hyposmocoma kahamanoa
AGAATATGCCAAGGTCTGGAAATCGGACGTCTGGATAAGTTAGTAATTGGTCAAAATGAGAAAAAGAGCTTGTAAAAAAAATTAAGTATTTTAGGCACTAATACTGTATTAAATAAATATTAGTTGTAACTCTTTCAGGAACCAGGAAAATTAAGGGCGTCTGTAGTTTCACATTACATCGTCCACCTTTACACATGCGCGCGACTTGAGCAGCTATACACTCGCGACGCAAACTCAATGCAATCGCGATACAAAGGTGACGAAAAATCGATGCAAATGCGATGCCCCTTTTTTAATGATACAAAATGAGCGACCTATAAGTCGCAATTGTCACGACGCAATCGCGCATTTCACAAAAGCGCGTTTGTATTGCTGGTAAAAGTTTCCGGGTCTAAGTTTAACAGGTCTAAGGGTCGTATTCCAGAACTCTACTCAATGCTCAAGTCAGGACTTGAGCAGACTTGAGTATGATTTCAAGCACTGGAAATACGACCCTAATGGCAAGGACTTGAGTATGATTTTCAGTGCTCACTGCAATACTCAAGTCAAGCAATGCACTGGAAATACAAGCACTGGAAATACGACCCTAATGGCAGGGACTTGAGTATGATTTCGAGTGCTTTAAACCATACTCAAATCCTGACTTGAGCATTGAGTAGAGTTCTAGAATACGATCCTAAGTTTGTGATCTGTGTATTTCTTTGAATTTATTTGCGTACAACATGTAAACGTATTAACGTACGTAATACCAAGTACAATTTAATCGTGTTATACAAGCAGGCGTGTACCTACAATATTTTTGGTGTATTTACAATTGTTATACAAGCAAGTGTCTACACTTAATTTTTTAAAGTACTTTTAGTGAGTAAAAAGGTATGTAACATCGAACCGTATCCATTAATCAAAATACATCTAGACACGCCTATAACATTTTTGTAATCTCAAGAAATAAAACAAACAATCACGAGTTGCTTTCAATAACAATGACCGGACAACATCTTGCTGAGTTCCAAGAACTTTGCTCCGTTATAATATGTAACGACTGAGGAATTGAGTTCGCGGCTATGTTGAGGAGAAAATTTAAGTTAAAATACACAGTGGAGCTATTTTATTATTAAAAGAAAGATATTATCTAAGCGCGTACATAGTTCGACCTACAAACTGCAGGAGTTTACGACCTAGCTAGTCGTTACTTTACAACGAAGTTTTATTAACATACAAATATTAAAAATATACTGCATCAAACTTTTCTTTGCTTACATTTTTCAGCTCTGACAAGTCTGTGGCGGAAAGAAAATATTGTTCACATGCTTTTAGCTCGACACATTGCGATGGAGTTGATATATACTTAGGCATACTTTTGCTACACCAGGATGTCCATGAAAATTCATTTAACAGCGTATGTAATACGATGACAAAATACATGAACTGGTATCTGACAGCAACTGGGATATTTACATAGAAAAAAGAAAAAGGACATCATCAATTTTCGTTATTGTTAATGTTCTTGTTGTGATAAAAGAAGATAACGCCATAGATAAACGCTATTTAGTGAAAATCGGTGAATGTTTGATATCAGGACAACATAAAAGATAGTACGATGCAAAAATGGTATGTGCAATGTCAACTCTAGATAACAGCCGATAAGATGTCATGTTCATTGTGCTAAGTGTTTGTTTTTACATGTTTACGGGGAAACCAAACGCAGGGCAGTATGCATGTTACTACCTGCAAACTAGTAGCAGTAGAGGTCCTTGTGATAGAGTTCGTCAAGGGAAGTACTGCTACCTTACCTATTTCTGCCGCCAAGCAGTAATGTGAGCGTTGCTGTGTTTCAGTTTTGAGATTAAGAGTGTTGTGGAGAAATAACTCCTCCACGGAATCGTAGAAGGGTATTCAAATAGACGGAGGGGAAATTACAGGCACATGGGACTTGCTTCTTACTTATTTCTCAGGGTGACGAGCGCAGTGGCAGTGCCCTTCACATCTCTGTGATTTAAAGCTTTGAGTGGCACTGCAACTGTTATGGATAGGCGTGTCGCTTACCACCAGACACATGACTTGTTCGTCTCGTCTGTTGGTATCATAAAAAAACTAAACATCGTAAAGGAATAGACATGTGAGGTGTTCAGAGATTCGTGAGTGTTCTAGGTGTATCCACAGGTCAAATGACGTCACAATGCATTAATCGTTAATTATTAAATTAATTCAAGGTGTTGTGGCATTGCGGGATTGTCTCTTAATATGTACTCCCGACTACTTTTTGGAACTTTTGTGTGTAACTAGCTCTAATTTATTACAACAGTGTACTTGTTTTTAAAAGTTTTTAAATTGTTATTAAAAATATAACTATGTTCTGATTTGTTACCTTCATTTCTAATCGTTTCGGAATTTCATGAGAGGTATTATCTCTAACTCTGTATTACTTGAAGTTAAGGTAAAATACAGCCTATTCTGGTCTATCATAAAAGGTATAAAGTTGAAATATTGAAAATGTTTTTAAATATTCGTGACGCAATACATTGCGCATTATTTTTATCAATAAAGTTAGACTAGCAATTAGCGTCTATAATATATTGTGACAAGTCGCATGTTTTGTATGTTTACTTTACCGAATTACTGTTCACAGATTTAGCAGCAAGGGACGTAATGAATGGGCGTTAAACATTTGAGTTACGGCCCATTTGACCTAGTTGGTATGTTTTAAATTCAATCCAATGTTTATACATGGCTTTATGGATTTGTTAACACCCACTGTCCGCAAATTATTGGCTTTGCAATAGACATGGTATCGTGGTCAATGTGCTTGTATTATTCGGTTTGTTTTATTTTATTGCTTGTATGAATGATTACATTAAATATTTCAATGCTAACTTTAAATTTCGATGGATATTGCAAATAATAGCTAGGTAAAATGAATGCACGATTATGAGACTAGTAGTCAAACGATCATGTTTTGATCCCATCACCAAAGAATATAATAGCTATCACAACATAGCTGACAAATTGAAATAAGAAGTCCATTTAAAATATTGCAGCATCCCGAGGCTCTCAGAGTTCCGTGCTTGATGCTCTCTACAAAATATATCTTACATGAGCGAAGTCAGTCACAATGTCTTGCATGATCGAGCCCGGTCACGATCGTATACTAAGCGACTTCATACCGGTTGGATCAGTTTTAGATCGGGCTGTGTCCGCGCAACCGCGGGCGTCGATTTTTGTTACCGGCGCCCATGCGAGATCGATTCTTTTTTTTCCCACTACACATTCTGTATTAGACATTACACTTAGTTAAACGTTTATAAATGACAAAAATACTGTGCATCTGTGCTCCATCAATAAATGGATGCAAGAAAGGACGTTTCATTTTAAAATTCTGAAAGAGAGCAGTGTACCTATCTCGATGCTTTTTTTTGCAGTGCAACTTTTGCATTCGAGTCCTGTGTTGTGCTAAAGTTTGGTACGAGTGAAATTGGTACCGGTACTGGTTTAAGAACGTGGTTTCTGGTACTAATTAGTTCAGCAAGTCAAGTTCATTGTCAGCGTATTTATCTTGATTTAAAGAACTGGTAAGTGGAAATATGAAGCTACTTTCTTATTGTTACTGCTCTGAACTTTAAGTCCATGCTTGCTATGCGAATGGAGGTACTATCTTAGTAGGCATATTGTTAATATAAGTACGTTTTACTTATGGTTCTTACAATTTTAAAGATATCGGAGAGAGCTGCTTGAGTAGAAGTCACGTTCTGAGAACTCTACAGAGTGTGTATTGATATACAACATTTTTGTATCAGCAAATACATATTTCTTTCTATTTAACTTCCTGTTTGGGTTTAACAAGTTAGTACTTTTTGTGATACGAGAAGTCGACGAGACTTGGATATGCATGAAAGAAATGTCTATATTCTGAGCACTGATCATGCATCATATTATCTACGGGTGTATATTAAACAATTTTAATTTGAGATAGCAGTAGCCCCTGTGGACGTAGGAAGGGTTTAAATTTTCAACGAAACATGTATTGTAGTAGATGGTAGAGTAGTTACCTACTTACCCTCAATAGTGTACTCACTAACTACAATGGAAAACACTGCGGTATAACTGCCTCCTATTGCAATTAAGATTTGCGTAAGACTCGTATTGAATTTCAATAAGGAACATGATATTATTGACATCCTAACTAAAAAAAAATATTATATTTCAACGTCTAAGTACATAAGTAATGTTCATGGTTTTAAAAATGCTTTCATTATCTGTTTGTGTATGTATATATCTTCATTATTCATCTCATCATAAATTTGAATTGGATGAAAATCTACTTACTCCGTCTTCCAAGAGTGCTACATTTTATAACACCACTTCAAACGCACTTGCTTAAAAACTATAAATAACAATGATTTGTAAACTTTACAAAAAAAGAGTTCATATCCTTAAGTAAGTAGACTAGAACTTAGTTACGTATATCTTATATTTGTTTTGAAACTGTTATTATATAAACCAGAAAGTAGATTTATATGTGATATAATGCAGTTATTATAAAATAACAAAAATTTCCTAGTTAAACAAGATAATATGATAACATTATTTACATAATTACAATGTGCACACATGAAACAATTGACGTCATACATGGTAAAGACCGCCAAGTAAGAAAGGCGGTTGTTCTTGCCTGTCAAAATAATTACCACCAATGATCTTATATTGACAGCGCGATTTGAATAACCGATACGCTTCGTACACAGGTTTTTACATCTCTCAGATAGATGGTTCATTGTGTAGTATTTTTGGCTATCGTAAATGGACAGAACGAACCTACATAAGATCATAAATAAGTCAGCAGTTTACATCACGATGATTCGAAAGGCTATAACAACTTGCATGCTTCATAAATTTGTAATTTTGATCAATACATCGTTATAACTAAAATGACCTGGCTGTGCTACACTGTTAAAAAATTTACGACTTTGTTTAATTTAAGAGTAGGCAAGAATTTGACCCTAGATAAGTACGTAGATCATGTACCGGATACCATAAATAATTAAAATCTTTTAAATGTCAACGAAATTGCATTCCGCGAAAAATGTTCTGACATTAAAAATGTAAAAGTTGACATTTTACAATGGGACAAATTTAACTGAATGGGTGTAAAAATAATGACATTAAAGTGTGTCACGAGTTGGTTGCGTAAAAGCGACATCTGTTACCGTAGGTACTAGAGTGTTATATCTGTGTCACTGTCAACGAATATGTGTGACAAAGAGGTGACAAATTGGCAGTACTTGTTTTCACATGTTTGTATGAATAACACTCGACACTAAAGGCAGAATCTCTTCACTTCGCTCTCATCGCAGAGTCACTAGGGCCAACCTTCAAAAAGGAAAGTGAGTAGATAAGCGTAAAATAAAATGCCACTTTTGTACCGTTCGCCCACTTCTGGCTTCCTTTTAACTGTAAGCTGGTTACTAACAAGAAAGTAATGCCAGCCGAAATAGATTACGAGTTAATCGATTGAACTGTAGTTATTTTTTTACTGACTTCAAAATAATGAGGAGGTTCTCGATTTCATTGTTTTTTTTGTGTATTTTACGCGATTACTCTGACATTTGAGAGCCGATTTCGATGATTCTTTTTTGTTAGAAAGGGGTACCTCAGCAGTGGCCCATTCAAATTTGAAGAAAATGTTCCACCTCTAAACGTGGCAAATTAGGGGATGTATCCAGTTTACTGGATTTCACCCACTTTTCGTTAACTGACTTCAATAAAACTTGGCAAATAGACTAAAGTTCACAAACTATAGTGAGGTCAGTTTTTTATGTTAATAAATCATCTGTGTTTATTATTAAGATTAAAGAATCCTTTTTAAAACTTTCAAAAACGCATTATCTACCTATTTTTTTGTAAGCTCTACATAATTTCATTAATTAATGTTAATAAATATGCAGATTAGTTCATAGTTTCCGTGTTAGGCGAGTACTGTTTGTAAAAAAAATCTCATTAGTTTCATGTAACACGCGCCCTGACGAACGACTCGAGCACTTTTTTGCTAACTGTCCAGAATAAATTATATGCTATTACAATCATTTAAGATAAACATCTTGAATATTGATAAAGCTGTAAAAAACGATACATAAATGTTTTTATAAAGTACGTGTAAGATTCTTGACTACAAACTAACAGTACAAGTATGTTAGAGAAATAGAAAAAGCGAATGATCTATATTTCTCAGAATTGTGCAAAGCAAGTCCTACCAAGAGACAAATATTTTTATTTTATTTTTTATACCACGAACAAGTTATGCGACTGGTGGTAAGCGACACGCCTATCCATAACAGTTGTATCGTAAAGGTTTAAGGGCACTGCCACTGCGCTCGCCACCTTGAGACATAAGTTGGTAAGTCTCATGTGCCTGTAATTACACCTGCACCCGTCGGTAACATTACAGAAATAGGTAAGGTGGCAGTAGTTCCCTGTACGAACCCTTTCACAAGGAACTCTGCTACTATAAATTTTAATGTAGGTATGTATCATATGAACCCAAATGATTTTTTTCTTTTTTAAATACGTCCATACCCACAAGACAAAAAATGCGAAAGTAAATTTTTTTGCACGGTACAAATATTTGCTTAAATTTTTTCTGTCGGAGTCAATGTTTGCATTCTGAGGAATTTGCCGATTTTCGCACAGCTATAAAATGTAACTTGTTTGACAGTTTACAGTTATGGTGTTACAGAGGGAAATAACGATAAATCAATATCTACAACAAAAAGTCGTTTGATAGTGGAATATTTTTAATATGGCATAATAAGAAAAAATAGCAAAACGACGTACATGGCACATTAAGCTCACAGGAGTAAATGTCGCTTAAGAACTGGTGAAAGAGAATTTTCAGGTAAATAAATCTGTGAAAGTATCAATGAGATTGATTTAAGTTTCGTATTAGGTATTAGTTTATTTATCGTTTTGTAAGCACTTAAGTAATGCTAACACATAACTATGCAAAATATGAGAATAAGCGCAAGGTTAACAAATATCTACTTGACCTATTCAGAAGAATCTTAACTTTATTACAATGTTGTAATACAGACTCTATCACAAGAATGCGGCTAATAAAACATATTTTGCACAAAGGCGTACGCACAAGTATTCGTGAAGGAATTTATGAAACATTAGTTAGTAGATTCTTAGATAAGGAACATCTAGGCAAATATTAGTTTATATACGGGTGCATTTAATCGAGAACGTTGTGGTAAGAGTGCGTGGTCAGAAGACTATTATTGCGTTCCGGTTTTGAAGGGTAACGGAGCTGATGAAATTACACATGGGACTTGTCAACTTATGTTCTGGGATGACGGGTGCAATGGCAGTGTCCTTTAGATCTGTGCGACTTAAAGTTGTGAGTGGCACTACAAATGCTACGGATAGGCGTGTTGCTTACCACCAAGTCGTGCGACTTGTTCGTCCCTTCACTTAGTGTCGTAAAAAACAGGAATAAAGGGGCTAGCATTTAAAACTTGATGAAAGTAAGTGAAGCCACAGGGGTTTGTCAATAACGACTCTTACCCATGTAATGCAGTAATTAAATAAATATTAATGCCCCAATGGGAATATTACGGTATATGTGTACAGATGCATAATCAAGTCAAATCAAATAAAAAATCTTATGTCAGACATTGCCCGTACCGTGTTAGTTACAGAAAATTCATAGCCTATGTTAGTAAAAAGTTTGTCAGAAGAAGAAAAAAATACATTAAATTATACACGCACTGGTCCAGCATAGTGAACTATGGTTGTTCCTTATGCCGTAAGAGATCTTGGCTTTTATGATGACCCCTACATTTATGATCATCACGGCGTATGACTTCCCATAAACATACAGATCAGGGGTCCTACTACAACCTCTTAAAACAATATTACTTTAACCTTACATTGACTTTTCGTACCATAACGCGCTTAAAGTAAGCTTATTGTAATGTTAAAACTATGATGTTTTATTGGCAGCTTTGTGACTATTCATTCACTCAATTGGTACTATGACGTGATTTTAACATTAAAGTAATATTGCTCTTATGTCAAATTTAGCAATCTTAAAATAGTTACACGGATGCAATGGAAACAATATTATTGTCTTAATATTGATTTGTAATGATTAAAAGTTAAGTTGAACTTATTTATTTACATAATAATATGTCTCTTCAATATTTTGTTCCTTATTATGTTCCTTGGCGAAACTAACAGTTGACACTAGACTATAGTTCCGTTCACAACGTGATTATCAAGACTCAGTTTGTTTTATTTATTTTTCTTCATGAAATTGCAGAATAATTATTAAAAGCAGCGTAATTTTAATAGATTTTATTATTACATATTTTTCTTTTGTAACAGTCAAAATTCTCTGAATGTAAATAACATTAAGTACTTAAACATTGTACTACGTTAAGACGATTCGGAACATCAAAAAAGAAAGAGATGGCATTATATAATTCACATAGCGTTATCTCTTTCCTATTTTTAGTAAGGAATAGATAATATTGGGAAATCATTCGTCCTTTCAATTACATACTTTTGCAATAATACATTACTTGGTTGACAGGTTCGTCATGGTACGAATATGAGTAATATTATAATAAGCTTACTTTAAGCTCAGATTGAAATAAGATTGTTTTTGGAAAGGTTATGGTAGGCCCCTAGCATTTCATTTAGGACATATTTAGGACTCATAGTCCTTTTTTTCATTTGTGAAAAATTCTTTTCCTCTAAACAAAATGCAATTGATATTTATGTCATAACAATGCTTGGTTTCAATAGTATAATTCTGTAGGTTCGATCATCATACGGCAGTAGGTGTTATAAAAAATACCGTGATATGACGATATTGATAATCACTCTTTTGTTAATTAAATATGCATAATCATCCCAAGAAATCGGTATATTTCAATATGATAGAATGAATAAGTATCTATTATCAATCGTCAATTATAATACAATTCCATACATATGACGAGTCTTTTGTGATGGGAAATGTATAAACATTGTTCGCATGCAATTAAGAATCATTCAGTCTTTATTTGTAGGCATTTAATGAGCTGACTTTGCAATAAATGGTTATTGCTTTTCCATCTAATTATACCAGACATTTAGCACGTAGTAATATATCTCTCGCAAAATTACTATGTGTTATCATGTCTACGTATTTATTTATTTATGTCAGCCAATAAAACAAGTATCTGTATATGTTTATTCTACGTTATACCTACTGTCGAGTTATGCCGGTTTCAACGGAAACGATACGAAAAAAAACATGAACAATATTTTGTAAGATGATATTTCATTTATAAAAATGTGAGAAGTAGAACAAAGGCTCGATTACATTAGTCATTTCGTTTCAAGGCACGACAAAGCGGTCGGGACCACCTGGTAGTAAATCGAGATGTAGTATGTTACGTAAATGGACATGTTTTTGTCATATTTCAGTTACGAGCGCGATAGGACGTAAAACGAAATAAAGTGGCACATTCGAGTGTCAGAGGTGTCCTTAGCGCCCAGTTACACGACGCGAAAGTTTTCGCACGGCAGCCGAGCGCCCGCCGCGCGATTACCGCCTAGTTACCACGTTTTCCCATACATTACTGGTGAATCTGAATTCTATTTGCTAGGCAACAACATTTAAATTCCTCAGAACAATAAAACCGCGCGGCACGCGCGGACGTCCATAGAGCAAAGACAAACCAGCTAGACGCTCATTTAAGTCACAATATAAAAGTTAAATATATAAATAGAGCGTATTTTGCCATGACAGAAGCACGCGATCGCTGCGCGGCGTGAGGGAGATGAAATTCGTGTTGAACGCGGTTGTCATGGGCACACACATAGACAACCACAAATTTCCCCCAAACTCACGTGAGAAATAAATGTAGGCCATACATACGGCGCAGGACTATTATTTTATGAGTAAAGTATTTTGTCTTTTTTATTTCAATAACACCTCACGAAAGAATTTTCTATTTTGTAGTTTAAATACATATAAGAAAGTATTTTGTATTTCAATTAAGACATAGCATGTATTTTGCCCCACCCTGGTTATAGGAAGTACCTACTTTATATTTTTTATTGTACAGACAAAGAACGTTTACTTAAAGTGTGTTCAAGAATGCGGTATATTTGTCTTCATATATGTATGTACATAATTGAGAACAGTACACTAGAGTGTGGCTGGTTTTTATAAAATTCACTTTGCAATCACTATGATAATTTAGAATGATCACACCCAACGGTTTGCATTTTGGACGGGTCTTTGGCATTACGGTGCAGTTGGACTTTTGTTGTGACGATGGAAATTATGTCTCTGTCTGAAATCAGTGTGTCATTTAACAGCAGAATAACCTAAATTAATACAAAATATGATCTTAATTTTTAAGCGATTTCAGAAAAGGCAGGTTCTCAATACGTCTGTATGTTTTTTTCTGTATACGTGTTACACGATGATTCCGATAAATTTGTGAACCGATGTTGTTTATTCTTTTGTTGGAAAAAGGTACCTCAGAAGTGGTCCCATTTAAATTTGAAGAAAATATTCCACTTCTAAGGTTGGCAAACTAGGGCATGGATGACTTTTGAGATCGGGTTATTTTATATTATGCCAAGTCACATTTGGTCGTGTTCTATAAAAACAAAATGATTTATCCAAGCTAACTACGTTTTTCGTAATTATTTACTAACGACGTTTTTCAAGGGAATGGCGATCGCTATTACTTGTCAATGTCGTCCTAAACAAAAGAAAAAATCAAAGAGCATTTATTTAGACAATTTATTTTTGATACAACCAGATTCCCAATATTACAAAAACTCATGTCTACAAACATAAAGAAAGTCTACTATTTGAACTATGACCGAAGGTACGAACTATTCATCATTCAATTAAGCTGTCGCACAATATATATTAATCATAATTTCTTTTTGGGGGCACTTAACAAGCATAAACCTACATACCTACGCAATAACATCAAGGTTACGAAGAGAGATATCAAAATACTACCTCCATCAATGAAGCAGAGACACAGTTATCTATGACGCAAACTTGAATCATCAATCAAGCAAAGCATATCATTAACAAATGATTGTTTAAGTTTTTGCAAACTCCCAATTGACACACACTTTAGCTCGAATTATTCATTCTCGAAGCGTTCGCGTTAGTGTGGAATTGACCGCAATTTAGGACATATTGAACTTGTATATTATGTTTACTAGGGAACATAAATGTTCACATTAGATCGACACGTGCAAATCTTTACATAGCTATGTTACTGATACAGCTACGTGGTCGTCGAGCTATCACTTTTATAACAGATCTAAAACTACAGGTCCCGTTATTTTCTGCACCTTTTTCATGATACGAAATTATCGACGAATAAGTCGTGCGCCTGGTGGTAAGTGCCACGCCTGTCCACAGCAGTTGCAGCGTCACTCAGAGCTTTAAAGGATTTTGCAAAGATCTGAGGGACGATGCCACCGCGTTGGTCGCCTTGAGATATAAGTTAACAAGTCCCATGTGCCTGTAATTTCTCCCGCACCCTTACCCCTCAAAATCGGAGCGCAGTAATGCCCACATTACTGTTTGGCGGCAGAAATAGGTATAGTGGCAGTACTTCTCTCGACGAGTCCTTTCATGAGGAGCTCTACTGCTACTTCTAAGTAATAAAGTTTACTACCAGTACGGGTAATTTCTTTGGTAGGTACGTATTTCAATCAATCTACAGTAACATTTAGAATATAAGAAGTATTTATCTAATTTGATTATTCGTTCAAAATGTGTCTCTTTCGCTGTCCTTGGACAAAGAGTAATTATGTGTAGCCAACTTCATGAAACAGGCATCGAATAACTACTTTTTGACTTAGCTCTTTACTCAACCCTCAGCTCTCACAGTAGGTAGAACGTAGAGCAAAAGAAGCAAAAGACCTTATCGTCCCCATGAATCTCGCCACTATCCAGGGCAATCTGATCTCTACACACGGAACAACAGTCATCACCGGCGAAAGTGAAGAGCTCTTCCAGGCCCGCTAATTAATAATAAATGACAGATAACAAAAATAATTAATTTCGTGTACATTATTATTACTAATTCCAGAACGAAAATAAACGCATAACTTGTTAAAGTACGAAACGTATGTCAGTATCAAAATACAGTTACGTTTAGATGGTATCACGGCACATGCGCCTTAACAAATACATTTAGTTTCATGTAGTTTCATTTGTTTTCTTCGCAACTTTAAAACACCTCGACATGGTCTTCGCTGTTCCTCATTCGCGAGGAATTTTGTATTTTTGCAAAGCATCTGTCACCTATGATTTGCAGGTTGTCAGCGACTTCTAAATTGCTTTAACAAACATTTAATTTTCATATGTAATTAACACCTTTTTAGCTACTACATTTTATACACACACTACTACTACTACTTACCGGAGTCATTTTCTATTACCATATAATATTAATAAGTCTTCCATGTTAGAAGTATATTTAATAGATGCGGTATGGCCACAACATTCCAACATCATCGAAATTAAAAATAATCATTAATAGTGTCACCTCCACGTATAAACAATCAATAAAAAATTCATAAATACATGACATAAATGAGCGAACACGTCAAACATAAATTATGTCATGACAATGATATCACTTTCCAATATAGCCAGAACTCTAAACATTCTTCCAGTGGTCACTGAAAGTTTTAATTATTTGTGAGCATTAACATTAAGTAAAAAAGCAGATATATATCTATCTTTTTAGTGTTACAGAAATAGAGAGAAGACAGAGAAAATTCTTGTCTCTTTTCTGGACAAAGGGGGTTTTAGACTTCAGGTGTTATGAAGATATCACTGAACATCACATTATCAAATTGCAGAACGAAGACAAACGATCAATAAACATCTTCTTCAAAACATCATATAAATTATTTTCCTTAGTTAGAATTTTTACCAAGGCTTTAAATAGGTGCTTGTGCCCGATATTGAATTTATTCTGTTTCTTTTTTAACGATACGTTATTTGCAGACTCATAAAATAGCTACCATATAAAAATGATAGTTCTTTTAAAAGTGGTGGCAAGTGTTATCCAATTAAACCTTAAATCACTTAAACCAATAAACGATTTATTTATCAAAATGTCTAAACAACAAACTAAACTGGGTATACCAGTTTAATATGATAATGTTTTACATAAAAGCGTAATGTACTGCCATTAGACATAATTGGGTAAGATGCGAGTTGGGTTGACATGACAGCTACAAGCTACAAGAATCTGCGTACGAGAAAGCAGGAACTTTTTTAACCATATATTGTGAGTTTGTACGATTTGATCAATACGTGACTTTAATAAAACCTTTTTTGGGAATTTATTTTTATTTCCTAATTTAGAACTCCATAGGTTTTGTTTTATTTTTATTTGTAGTTGTTTAACTGACGTTATTTTTTAAATTAGCGCGAAAGTATAAACGAAAATGGAAATGTTAAAGTTAGGTGAGTTTGATATATTATTTGAAGGTGGAGAAAACGGAATTTCGAGTTACATTAAAACTTGTCGAATACGAACTATTGCCACGCCTCCCGTATTCACCAGATTTTTATCTGATTTTTATCGATTTGCACCAAATGAGGAAGTGATAGTTGAAACAAAGGTTTATTTTTTAGTTTGAAAAAAAATATTTTTTTGGTGGGTTGACGAAGTTGGAATATCGCTACTCAAGGTATATAGCGTTAAAAGGAGATTACGTAGAAAAATAATCCATAATTTAAAAAAAGTTTTTTCGTCGGAGATATTTATTTTTAATTTAATGGGAGAACTGGTGAATGAATGAATTGTGCGGATTCGAGAAAGTGCCCGCTTAAAAGAACCTCAAACAATTGGATCTCCTAATATCGGCCTTTTTACCGAAGAAATTTATAGGCCCATGGAAAGATGGCGGGCTTGTCATTGTCTCTGAGGACTTTCAAAGAACAGTTTTGTTATTTGTCTATTAGGGCGCTCCCTCACCGCGAACATTCGCCTGTAATGTGGTTTGAGTGTAAGGATTGTTCCACAGACCATACCATTGTTCTCTCGGAGTTTCGCTGATTACATGAAACATGTAATACTTATACAAATTTGTTCAAAATAACGGTGAGTAACAGTGACTTCGGACTAAGATACTGGCGCGTCTGCGACACACAAGGCACCAAATTGCCTCATTAAATGAATTAAATAATGCATAGATTTAGTAGTTCGCCATACGGTCAAAATTAAGGAAATATCGATGCAAGATTTATCGACGAGATTTGATCTCTGTGTTCGATTTATCATTTGAAACTAATTGAATCGATAGAAACCAGTTCGAATCGACGATCCCCTTTGTGAGGCCGACATTTTTTACAGGCCTACTACTAATAAAGAAATTATTGGTGCCGCCTCGTGATTCTTTTTTCGGAAAGAATCATTGTTTTATTGTTCTATTAGTAGCTTTGGTAATGTCGTTAACGTACTTTGAAGATATTTTTGAAGGCAATTTGTTCGTTATATTATTGTGTATAATATAGGAAATGTGTAGGGTATTTCTTAACCTTACTTTCTCAAATAATTTATTTACATTTTACTTTGAATGTATTCCCATATTGATGAGTGTAAATGAGTGAATATTATTTTTCTCTACCTCTACCTGTATCAAGACACCTATACCACTGTTAGGCACGGATCTCTCAAAAGACAGTTTTGACCACTCAAAGGCCACCATGCAAATTAATATGTATTAGGACGATTCATCCTCTTTATATTTTATTTTATTTTATTCTACAAATAGATTATTATCATGCCAGAGCAGCCCAATGTTTGACATTTTCGGATGAGAGAATGAGCATGAGCGAGATGAGGATATCTTGGGTTAGATTACCGGTAGAATCAGGTTAGTGAACGAACTTTCATTCTATAATTCTAAATAGTTTCTGTGACGTTTTTCTGGGTAGTGAAGTCTAGTCACTGTGGTACACACAATACGTAGGTTTTCCTACTTTGAGACCATCCAGTATCTTCAACTAATTTTTAATTATAGTTCCGTCTCTACCCAACTTTGCTTATTTAGTTGCGCGGTATTACCTGCGCAAGCAAGCTATAGGGTTTACACAGACTTCATCCGGTGCTCTAAAGGTTTAGTGACTAGCCTGGTCTTTTTTTTATACACAAAGTGACGGGACGAACCCTGGTAAACTTCACACCTGTCCATAACAGTTGTAGTGCCACTCAGAGCTTTAACTCGCAAAGATTTGAGGCGCACTGCCACTACGCCCGTCACCCTGAGCCATAAGTTGACAAGTCCCACGTGCCTGTAATTTCACCAACAATGGTCTCAGTGGTACACCATTTATTATTCTATATTATTATTATTATACTATCTCAATCACAAAAGCACTGGTTACAGGCCGGTCTTTTGAAGGCCCCTTCGACAATTATTAAGATTATTGTATATTTCACCTTCATATTCGCCACTTTTGGATGTGAATGACAAAATGTCGGTAGAGTTCTTACTATTTTTATTTTAAAACGTAAATAAGTATTGAACTGCCCCACACGGTTTCAACAAATCTAAAGGTCAAGTTGCAAGTTCATTTAACTCTAGAGGCCGTATATAGTTTGTGCTGTTTTGACGTTTAAATGCAAATCTTTTGGTACAGCTGTTAAGTCATATCTTCGGTAATTTGTACCTAATGTCTGCGTCGTAAGACACATTGTATTTAACTTAGGGTAAAGCAAATGCACGAGAAATTGTGATAATGTACTTAAAGTTTTTATACACTCAACTAAATATATTCTGGTCCTTATGGTAAGCGAATAAGATTTTAGGCCAGGGAAAACTATATGTGTTTAAAAAAGAAAAGTGGGAGGTACAGAACATTAATTAATTTGCTATGCCAAAATAAACTTAGACTCTTCTAAAAAATTCGGTAAATCTTTGTATCTATGTTTATATTTTGATGGTCAGTGTATATATATTTAGTTGACACGATGGCTATTGGCAGGTAAGTAACGATAATAAATATTTGAAAAAAGTTCCATATACTTATTGTGCGAAATAGTAGATCACCTAGAACATGCTAGTAAGTAGCACGGAAGAACTACCAATCCACCACTATTAAAACATTACGACAAAACCCAATTGCGTGAATCTCAAATCTATAAAAATGTAGCAGTCTTATATTGAAAGATTAGTAAATTTTTTATCGAGGGACTAAAACGAGCTTATATATGTATATACCCGAGGTGGTTAAGCGAGGGTGTCTATTACTCCGAGGGTTTATATTGGTTTTTAGTCTCGAGGTGAAAACTTTACTTTTCTCTTCGAGTGCGAGAAAAAAACTTCAAACGTTTTCGCCCTACAAAATAATAAACTTACAGACCAACATTCTGAAGCTTTTTTTTACAACAAACACACTAACGTGGGAAAACAATATAGCGCCACCGTCTATGCAGACAAGGCATGGAACTAAAACTGAGCGTACCACTGGATGTTTGAGTTCGATCACTCGACGATTTAAAGATGCTCCATATTGCCAATATAAAAATAATTAATAATAATATTACTTTGTAGATTTTAAGACTTTCGTGTTTATTCACTAAATGATTATCACTAGTATCAGGTTTCTTACCACGGTATTACTTCTTTTTATTTTCCCGATATTTCGGAACGGTTGCACGCTCCATGTCATCAGTCAACCCGTGACCATGGAGCGTGTAACCGTTCCGAAATATCGGAAAAATAAAAAGAAGTCATACCGTGGTAAGCAACCTGATACTAGTGATAATAGAATCAGTACTTGGTTATCGTCGGTAGCAGCTTGCGGATCACATACACACTGTGATTTTTGGTAATATAACATGCAAAGGTTATGGGTTACAGCCCAGTAGTGAGTAGCTGGCTTTACACATACATTATTTCGATCAGTCTGATATTGAAATGCAAAATACGTTGGTTCATCAATCAATGTATTTGTCGTTACTTAAACTTCATTCCTTCGGTGATTGCTCTTTCGCCATCAATAAAATCAACAGTTCGCATTGAACTTTACAACTTCATTGATTTGTGACATTGAAAGCAATGGCACCTTGTACGCCATTATCGAATACCGGAAATGTAGGCACAACATTATGTCTGCGAAAGTTCCTAAGTATGTTATTATCATTTATTGTACAAAACGAAGTCTTTATATTCATAGCTTGTCATATTATACTTTACGATGGTCTTTAAGGAAATCATTGTAAAATCTTGAGACTAAATAAATTATCAATTTGCATATTTTTCGCTTTCATATAAAATTCAATATACAAAAGTACAATCTACGATTTGCATATTAAAGAGTCGCCGAAAGGAAATAAGAAATAGTTTGAAGGAAATTTAAATCAATATTAGAACTCTTATATCCGCGGGGATTAGAAAAAAAGGGTAATTTGCATTACTAATCAAGATGTTTGGCCAACTAATGGTAAGATTTGTATGATAAACTGGCGACGAATCGATCAATTTAAATAAATTATGAGTTGAATCCGTGTCGGACACAGATTTGTTGGTTTCACGTTGCTCCTAATCTGAATTTAAAAAAAAATCGCTTACTGATTAAGCACCTGTGAATATTAGAACTAATTTTATGTCTTAATAAGGATTATTATCAATTTTACATTTGGTCATAAATCCGTAATCCGTAACCGTATCAGTCAGTTCGGCTGTAAGTCAATGGTTCGGCTGATAATTCAATCATTAGAAATTTAAAAGAACTCTGAATAATAATTGTTTGAAAAAGATACCGCTGCAAAAATCTGCTGCGGTCCGAACAGACTCGTTGTGCATTCGAATGTTGCAACTTTTCAACAATTATGCCAACTAACTGCCTCCGTGGCCGAACGGTTACCATTCTGGACCGCCAAGCAGAGGTCTTGGGTTGTATTCCCAGGCTGGGAGAAATTTGTGTATGGCCTACATTTGCTACTCTTGTGAGTTTGGGTGTAATTTGTGGTTGTGTAAATGTGTGCCAATGGCATACATGGTTTCCCTAGTGCGGGGCAATGAGTGTGATGCGTTATTATTATTATTGTTATATCTATTTTAGACTCTCGCCTCTCTCAAGGCCTAAAAGATTAACTTTGAATTTTTTAATGGGAGAGGCGGTATTTCCCAGCAATGGCACAGTTGGCCGGGGTCAGGGACTCAGGTTCAAGAACCGGCGAACAATTATTATTACTATTTGTATAGCCTTTTATTAAAAAAAATCGACCTCAAAATTTGGCTTCGCTTTCTCTATGTTCGTTGCCGTGGTCTCCTTAGTGATAATTGAAACGCATAATATTGTCGGGGATAGTGCAATTACGCGTAATTAGCATTTGATTATGAGTCTTCATTTCGGTAACTTAGTGGCCAATCCGTCCAAAAGTCAAAAGTCAAAGTACGGCAATAATCATGGCAACCAAATTAGCGTCATTTATGGGAATCTATTGTTATCAGTCCGAAGACAACATAAATTAATGCTTACTGAGCAAAAATGAAAGTCGTAACCCTTGAAATAACAAAGTAATAACGTTAAATTCCTGTCCTGTGTAATCCAATTTACGGTGTGTATATTAGTCCAATTTATTTCCATTGGAATAACATCTATGTGCCAAGTTTTATTGAAATCGATTAACGGAAAGTGGGAAAAATTCAATAAACTGGATTAATTTCTTACTCTCCTCTCCTCCTTTTTTGAAATCGGTCAAAGGCAAACAAACTTTGCCCTTTTCATGCGAATTAAAAAATGATTAACAACCCCAGCCCCTACTACGAGTTGTAATTTATCAGTAATTATAGTTTCGGAAACGGGTGACCTATAGGGCTAGCACGAAAGGGCGCGACGTGTAAAGTATAACAGAGATCTCTATGCGAGAATAGCAGTATCTTGCGCTTTATGTCGCTCTCGCGCAAGTCGCGCCCTATCCTGCTAACCCTTTTGAAATTACTATCTATTTGTAATATTTCATGCCCTTTATGCGGACAAATGCAACTTAAAAAATCTAAAACATTTTGAGGCTTCTCCAAACACTTTGCTGAAGGTCTAAAATTCGGACCGTATAAAATTTCTAACTACAAACGAATAAGGGACACGTACGTTTAGTAGCAGTAGAGCTCATTGTGAAAGAGTTCGTCCAGGGAAGTACTGCCACTTTGCCTATTTCTGCCGCCAAGCAGTAATGTCAGCATTACTGTCTTCTGGTGAAATTACAGGCACATGAGACTTGTCAACTTATGTCTCAGGCTGACGAGCGCAGTGGTAGTGCCCTTCAGATTTTTGCCATTTAAAGCTGTGAGTGGCACTACAACTGTTATGGACAGGCGTGTAGCTTACCATCAGGCGCAAGACTTGTTCGATCCGTCACATGGTATATTGACAAAAACAAAAATAAAAACGAGAAAAAGCTTATCTTTTCACAAATAGTAAATCTGAAATAAAGTCGTTGTTACTTAAGTATGTAATATGTATAAGTAATTTTAATCCATCATCATTACCCGCAGTCAAGACCACGGACAGACCGTCGTGTGATAAATTTATGTATATTGTTCAATGTGTTATTATTCACTATCACTGTTTCATTCATCATTGCTATTAGTTTGCAATCTTTTAGGTACTCAACCAACAGAACCTTACGTATTTCGAATTTGTTTAAGACAGATATACAAAGTTTCCACTACATTTCCATGTATTTTTGTAACTAAAAGTAGATCAACGTGAAAATTAAATAGCATGGTGAATGAATTTTGTTGGAATACAATTTTTATGCCACTAATCTACTATTTTTAGCATAAAGACGAGGAGAGATGATCATGATTGGTTTCAGAGAGGCGAGTATTAAGTTAAGTTTCCCTAAATAATACCAAGTGCTTAGGTTTTGGCGATCGTTACACGTAAGAAATGAAACTATTTTTTCAGATCTAATTCGCGTAAATGTTTGTTTTTTCAAACAACCAACATTTCGGCCGGATTACAGACCCTTTATTGACTGAGTCAACCGTGTCCATGATAGAAATCCGAAAAAATATATTCATATCCTTAAAAAAATTTGGAATTAAGTATTGCGATATTTTGAAGTGCAAAAATATACACATATTTTAGCAACACTATTCACAATCGAAGCAGAAAACAAGATGTATTTAGTTTGCTTGGAAGTTATATTACAGGTGCCGACAAAATGAGTTACGTTCAAAACACTCAGTGTGTGTACTGTCTAGTAATAATTGTTTCCGAAATCAAGCGTCACTCAAGTGGTTATTAACGTCACATTAAATTGAAACATCCACTCTAACACCTAGATCGTATAGTTGAAATTGAATGCTCCCACACGTGATGAGTAAAAACTTTTTTTATAATGGAGTTTAAAAAAAAAGCACTGCATCGTCGCCCACGAGGTAAGAATCCAATATTAGAGTGTGAGCGCGGTTTTACTACGTCTTTAAATAAAACAGAACCAAGTAGGTAGGCAAAGAAAAGTAACCTACATACATTCTTAAAAATATAAATGTCGATTTTTGGGCAAATTAGGTGGTGGTGGATTGTTCATCGCACATTAGTATAAAATATAGGGTACATTTTCAGTACAGTTATAATAGATTTACGATTTATGATGTTTTTTTGACCATTTAGGAAGTTGAGGCCTTAATTTATATAAATGAAAGATAGACATCTTTAGTACGTCGTAAAGCGACCTTCGTCTAACTGTTGAACACTGGTCTTCATAATGAAAGGGTTAATTAACAAGATTTTAAATAGTGTACATGCATTTGATCATTGACGAGAAAACCGAAAGATCGAAAAAACATCTCTTATAACCTCTCGTGCTTTTATAGGAGTCATATAATAATTGATTTATATGCAGATTTGTAGTGTCATAGTATTAAAACAACTATCTAATTGTGACATCTTACTAAAATATTAAGGTACAGTTAATATATTTTTTGGAAAGTCATGAAGATTATTATCCTTGTTGTGTAGGTGCTAGATTTTAGTAAGATTTCGGCCCTTTATGTCTTTTTTTATGATACTAAGTGAGAGACGAACAAGTCGTTCGTCTGGTATTAAACGACACGCCTGTGGATAACAGTTGCAGTGCCACTGACTGAGTGCACTCCGCGCCCATCACTCTGAGGTATAAGTTGACCAGTCCGATGTGCCTGTAATGTCACCAGCATGCTGACCCTTCCAAAGCGGAATGCAGTAATGCTCACATTACTGCTTGGCGGCAGAAATATGTAAGGTGGCAGTACTTCCCTGGACGAACTCTTTCACAAGGAGCTCTACTGCTAATAAAATATCTTATAGGGCAACCGATTCTATCTATGTGTATGTATGGCCAGAATCATTGACATCACCACGATATAATATGACGTCGTCGTCGTGATACAGTTGATGCCCTAAGATACCTGACCCTCTAACTGACGATTTGGTTCTAAGTATAAGTGTTGAGAAAAGTGTTAAACAAACGTAACCTTTCATATGGGAGAAGTAAAATTCATTTTGGTATGACTATTGGATTATTAGTGAATGATGTTTTAAGAAACTTTTTAAGCCAATTTGAACTTAAACGCATCCTTACTTTAATAAAGAATACAGATTTCAACCATAAATGCGTAAGAAGGCTCTTAGAACAAAAAGATTGGCTTGGGGGTCAGGAATCTTAGGGCATCGATTGTACATCAAAAAATTTCCGTGTATAACATACTACCCGGTGCCCGCGACTTCGTCTGCGTACAATAAGTACTTCGTGTAGTTAGTTCTAAAGTTATTGATTCTCCATACAAACGTTCATCCCTGTTTCACCTCCTTTAAGATTTATTTCTGTGACAAAACGTAACCTATGTCCTTCTCCTAGGTTCCATCTTTCCATCAGCGGTTTAGGCGAGAAGACATTGCAGACTGAGTTACTTTCACATTTATAATATTAATATGGATTTAATAATAATATTTACATTTTATTTACTTAGGTGACCGTATGTTAAGCGGTTTACCCACTGACTTCGGGGAACGTGTTTTACATTACTGTATTTTATTCTTGGGCTTGGTGCCAGCCGACTCCAATTTTCCGGGTGTATGAGTTTTACTGGGTATTTGTTCCTTTTTCGCGCTATTTTCTGTTAGATGTGAAGTCATTGAATTTAATGTTAGAATAATACCTATTGCTTTTTCGTAATTCAATTTGAAATTTCATTAGCTACGTAAATGATTGTTGGTATACATTGTCTCGTGTGCGTTCCATTATTATTCATGCAAAAGTTTCTGAAGTATAAGCTCCGTATGTTATGCACAGGTCTCCTCAAAGGTGACGGTTAGAGTTATCTTTTGTAGAACTAAAGAAGAAACTTTCTTTCAGTAGCTTTGCAACGCATGCCACTGAAAGCATAGTATACAACTAGTTTTTAATAAACCTAATCTGGTGGGAGGTATTTCCTGTAACACGATATTCGTGGCTCTTAATTTTGTTCACTGCTATTGAACGTACTGTCTAACACTTAAATACAACCAATATATTATATAATACCATGAACACTTTAACAGCGACTAGTTATTAGTATTTATTGGCATGATTTGATTGATTTTCACGTGCTTTCCTCATTTTAGATTGAGTCAGAAAGAATATGCAGCGTTTTAGAACGTCGTTGAAACAAATTATATTGTTTCATATATGGTAGAATTTATTTAACAAAATAACTTTCAGAATATAATTTTGATGGTGCTCAGAGTAGTGTCCCCAAGTGTTGATAACGTTACTTATTATTATAAGTACTACCTAGTAAGTAATATGTAATACTACTAAGTATTTATAGTTACCCGGGGTATGAGTATCAACTTTTAGAACGGTGACTTTGGGATGAGATCAGGTAACCGATGTGCATGTGCAGCATTTCCTAATTATATAGGTAATCATTCATAGAATTCCTGTTAGCTTACTGAATATCTCAAGAATCCAACATCACTGAAGTAAGTGCGGTATACAGGCTATGAATTCGTGTCCCACAGCTGAGTACCTGGTATAGTCATGGTTAACATTGCTGGTATAATGCAGACTTTAACAGTTTTGTGCCTATTATAATGGCATAATTATAACTAATACAAGTCCATTTGTAGGTGTAAAACAGAATTTTTCTTTGAGATCATGAGTCGATGTAGACTTCGGTAATATGGCTTAGTTTACATCGTTAAAGTGTGATTTAGTAATTTGAAATAGACTTTTGAAATGAAATAAACTATGAGATTAAGGAATGTCGAACCCTACAAAAATAAAATAAACTGTATATAAGTACTACAAAAAAAAAATTTAAAACATAATTAACTACCTAGTTTTTATCAAAGTTTTCTTATCTAAGTTGCTTGAAATTTGCCAATTAATTTTATGCCGAAACAAAATGATTATTGAGAACAAAAATGGACTAACCATGATCTCAGTACAGAGTACTAAAAAACCAACCTCAAAAGTGCGTTCAATTACATCTATTTGCCAAGTTTTATTGAAATCGGTTACCGGAAAGTGCGGGAAACCGGATTCATCCCCTAGTTTGTCACCCTTACAGGTGGGACCACAACTGAGGGACCCTCATTCCAACAAAACAAGAATCATCAAAAACGGGTCACAATGCCGGAATCGCGTAAAACTAAAAATTAATTACACATTATGATTTTTTTTGTATTATTTCCTTTTTTATTTTTATGGTATGTTTTTTATGCATGTAGTCATTTGTGGTATGGCATTTCTCTTGACCTAAACGTGAATTTGATGGTTATCGATTGCCAAATTATTATGGCGTCGTGCGTTCGGCGTATTGAAATTCTAACGTCCCAGAAACATACAGATCTAGTAACATTTTTATTCTCAAGGCCAGTTGAAGACTTACTTAACATACAACGTGCTTTTAAATCATGAAATAGCCTAATGGTTTGACCTACTGCCTCGCAAGCTAACTAAAAACTACTAGTCTACTAGAAAATGTTTAGGTTCAACGAATTCAATATATCTTATTAGTCACTTAATTTTTTTTATGATCTCAAGTGACGGGACGAACAAAATAATCGTGCACTTGGTGTTAAGCGACACGCCTGTCCATAGCAGTTGCAGTGCCACTCAGAGTTTTAAATTGCAAAGATTTGACACTACCGCTGCGCCAGTCGCCTTGAGACATAAGTTGACAAGTCCCATGTGCTTCTAATTTCTCTCTGTGCTCTCTTTACCGCTTGGCGACAGAAATAAGTCAGGTGGCAGTACTTTCGCGGTTGAACTCTTTCACAAGGAGCTCTACTGTTACTAAAAATTTACAGTCAAGATCACTTTGAGTGGCCTGTGTCAAATTTAAACCCTAAGTATAAAGGGAGACAACGTCCGACTCGCCGTTTTTGGCGCAGTTTCGTAGCTTAGGAAATCATAGTGGTTATAGGAATAACAAGCAAATTGTGTTCCATAATGGAATGAAATAGATTGATATATAAACACGATTTAATCCTACAATTTGTCTTTTTGTACGTCAGAACTGAAGCCACGGGACCTTCTTTTTGCAACGGGAAATGTTTTATGCATATTATCCACTATCTAACTCTGGGACTAACTCTTCAGGTGGAGGGTGTACCTACTAAAACTCACCGACTTACCCTTTTGGCTAGGTGTTGTGGGCGCCGTGAGATCTCACGTATTCACCACTACGACCTCTCTGGATAACCCGGTTTCCGGGGGCTCGCTCGGTCCTTCCGTCAGATCCCCGTCTCCTGTCCGCTGGCCACACTAGGGTATTAGGCGAGCAGCCAACTGCGTTCGCCTTTTTCCTCAAGCCACGGGACCTGACTGCTGCATGTATGAACCCCAAAGTGTGGGAAGTTTGAAGTGAAGTTTCTGATTAAGGACATTCATTTTAACTCCAGGTTATGGAAAACGACGTTAACAATGAGTAACATCGATTTACATAACCTGCGGTTGCACACAGCCGCAACACGAAGCCTATTTGGCTCAGGGTACCTATATCACGTTACGTAGTCAACTTGTCACTTGTGATCAGATTTTATTACTTTATAGGTGACAAAATATTAAGTGTTTAGCTATAATAACTTTAAAGAAAATAATACAACATACAGATTGCAACAATTAGGAGTGCATTTTGATTTAGGAGTTCATCAAAACACAGACACAGACAGTACAGACAGACAGACAGACAGACAGACAGACAGACAGTATATTCACAGAAGTCTAAATAAATTATTTAGATTTTTGTGAGTACATTGTTGCCGCCGGGCAGTTGAAGCCGGGAAGCAAGGGATTGCTGGATATAATAAAATATTCATAAGTATTAAAAGTAATATTTGACATTTGGTTAATATTGCCAATTGTTTCAAATTATGCAGAGTAAAATCTATTATATTTTCGTTATCGATCTTGTCACTAGAACTCATAATATCATTTTCAATAAAAAATCACTACAACTCATGATATCATTTTCAACAGAAAATGAGACATGAAAATGACACATGATATTTATTATTTGAAAAGTCGTGTCCGTCATCTTGGATTTAGAAATTAATGTAACAAGCACTCCCAAACACCTCGAAAACTATACGATACGATATGATTATTGATTTTAAATGCAAACTCCTGTCGGCCATTTCGGATCTAGAATTTTTTTTATGACACCAAGTGACGGGACCAACAAGTCGTGGCAAGCGACGCCTGTTCATAACAGTTGCAGTGGCACTCAAAGTTCTACCTCGCAAAGATTTTTTTAAATATAGCAAAATATAATTTCGTTACCTAAAACTACAAATAAATAAAATTATTTGTCTCATCTTTCTTGTTTATACGGAAACTGATGAGATTTTTATCTATGTGAGATGATAATGTGCAATCTCTAACTGCGGCACATGTAGTATGTACCATTTTCCATTCAACAAAACACTACAACAATCACACGTAAATACTGCAACCCTGGACGGTATGTTCCGAGCCAGTGTATCAGCTCGGACTCGCACCCATCCCGCCGTCGCCTTGCACATCCCGCACGATTACTCTGTCTAGACGTCTCCGTCTGTAGGAGTTGGTTAGATTGTGATATTAGGCTTTAGTTTATTGTTTGTCCATGATAGTTTTTTTTTCACCTCAGGTATGTTCTCTACAATATCAATTCGTCGTAGAGGTTCTTCCAAAATTAAATATTATCTTGCTGCTGCCTCAAACTTGGCGTTCTTGATCAACATTACCTGACTACATTCATCGAAACTATAAAAGGAAATAATAATAGATTTAAAGGTTTAGACACAGATTACCTAATATTACTACGTAACAGATACATGAGTCTCATACAAAATCAAAAATACCTGCGCTAATAGCCTACTAAATTTGATTAATGTTACCAGGCGCTCACTACGTGGAAAAAAGGACCTAAGCACGCGCTCAGAGAGAAAATAACGTTTCCCGTCGTGTGCTGTCGTGCGAAGCCGAATGCGCTAAGGTTGTACAAGGATTGTAATGTAAATGAAAAACTTGTCTGAGACTTTGAAATTACAATTATTTATTTAGTACTTTCATTATTATATTAATTATTTTATTATATCTATCTACGAAATTACCATTATTTATTTAGTTATTTACTCAATTAGAGGTCGTCGTTTTGAATACACTGCACTGCCGGCGACACACTCAGGGCGCGTTCCCATTATGTCGTAACGTTTTATTTATCATTGGACGACTGTCGTGTCTAGCCTGTTACCGTTTCACGACTATCTGTGGTGACTGTGTCGTGGACGTTTATTTTATCGTTGAACGACTGTTGTATCTAGCTGTTCCCAGTATATCGTGACGACAATTTGTCGGCTCGCGGCAGCCACTATATCGTTTCCACGACAGAATCGTTTGAAGTTGCGATTATCTGTCGTCACATTTTTATCGTGTTGTTTTATTTTTCGTCGGACCACTGTCGTTCTAGCTCTTCCTATTGTCACGACAGTCTGTCGTCGTAACGATAGTTAATCGTGTTGTACTATATTAGAACAACTTAATTTAAATATATAAGCCGCGATACTTTAGAAGTCTTAGAGGGAGTGAAATAGGGGATGAAAGTTTGTATGGAGAATCAATAAAATCAAGAAAATTAGTATAATACAGTAGGCAGTACTCGAAGTACTTATTCTACAGAGACGAAGTTGCGAGCATCAGCTAGAAAAAAAAAATGATTTTAGACTAGTTCATCAGTTTGGGAGCTACGTTGCCACAGACAGACAGACAAAGGCTTTAAACTTATAACTCCTCTTTTTAGCGTCGGGAGTTAAAAATTAACTCCCTGTATCTGAAAGTAATGACATCTGGCATCGTAGATGGCAACTAACACGAAAGCGCCTATAGCGCCCGCCCGCCTTGTTATAAACCGCCCAGAGGATGCCGCCCAAAAAGATTGTTGAGAATTTAACAGATGTCGCTGTTGGTTTTAGTTTAAATGTTAGATAGCAATTCTGATTTTATGACCTTGAACTCTCCTATTTCTCTGTAGTTGGAATATGAAATTAATTTTCAGTTTTTTTTTTATTTTGTTACAAAAGTGAAGCTTCGAAACTCAATAAAAATGTTTTAAATGAAATCTCAATATGCGGAATTTCATACTCTTGCGTCTTGGTTTATGGAGTTCTTATATTTTCGTTGTAACCTTATCGATTTGTTCTTTTTCAGAAGCTCGAGTAGGCGACGCTAGCATGCGAGAGCGCGGCGTCACATGACTGCCCCATGGCGTCCGACGCGCGCTCTCGATCGCCGCAAGATGGCGCGCGAAGAAGGCGTGACTTCATCAGGTTCCCTGTATTTACCATTTTAAATTCATTTTAGAATAAGTCATCTTTGTTGCTTCAGTAATAGAAAATAGTCAAACATATATAGTTTATCTTGGCAAATATTGTATCATCATAAGCTGCGTTGACAGATGGGAACAGAGGACTATGAACCATCGCCATAAATTACCTCAAATTACGATGCTATGAAATAATTATTACAAATTGTCAACATTACTTCGAGGTCGCGTTGTCGCCAAATCACCAACATTAACCTATTTATAGTCGCGGCGTCTTCCGTTCGTCTGACTGCCACCTGCTATCCTTAGCCAGAGAATGCTTACTTTTTAAACTGCACTAGAACCTAATGTATTTCTTATCTAAGTAGTATGTAATAGTTTCAAAATGTTGCTGGTCACTCACTGATTTTCTTGATCAATTTACATCAAACTAATATTAAAAGATTTCAATATTTGTAAGGTTACTACACTGGTAAGGAATATCAAAACTTTGAAAACTGAAATTAGAAAAACGCTAGCTGTTCAGTAACTTTTGTTCTTAATAGTACATCGACATTTTGGATGAATAAAACTTTGTTGTAACTGTTGAACCGTAGGAGAGTGGGTCGTGGGGAATCCTCCCGGAATTCAACGGCGGATCGCGGGGGAAGCTTGCCCGCTCTAAATCTGTCGCACTCGCCGCCAAGCTTTTCGGCGTGCGGACGCTCGGACGTACCCTAATCTAAATATAACGGCGTCGTGTGCGCAGGTCCCCGTACGTGACGCTGGGTGCGGTGCGGTACGCCGTCCGCCGCGCACCGCCCCCGCGGGCCTGCCCCTGCCGCTGCTGCTCAGAGGAAGCGGTGGCGGCGTGCCTTGGTCGCGCGAAGCCTGATCGCCGCACGCTGGATCGCTTCCAACGCAATCTGGGCCGCGGCGGGCGCGAAGAGCGGCCCTCCCGCCAAAAACGCTTGCGGGACCTCACCGAGCGCTTACTGCGCGCCCATACCACACCACTGCATACACCTTCTCCCCCACCACCACCACCACCGCCTCCACCACATTCAGCCCCCGTGCTTCCTCCTGTACCACCACCAAGATCTCGACATCGTCATAGTCCTCCGCGAGGTGTCTCCGTTGATCGCTACGATGATTTTGATGCTAATAAAATCACTCTAGTTCGCGTCGAACCTCGTTCGATAGTGGGATCTTATGCACAAAAAACTATACCATACAGAAGTGCATCTTTTTCACAAGGTGATTTTGCTCCTGATAAGTATTACAGAGGCATCAGTCGACAACAACCTTCAATTTTTGACTTTGGGAAACGGTCAGCAAGGGCGGATTCGGAAAGGGCAGGAATTTCAGCATCAATTCGTGATGCCGAGTCTACAAGTGCAACAGAAGAAAATGTAACTGAAGGTGGGTCGGTTGCTTCCGTAGACTCTGCTGTTGGATCCGACGAGGGCTTACTGGCGCACGCCTCTCCAGCGCCGCGATCGCCTCCACCGGATGCACCACATAAGCAGTTGGGAGCGCGGTCGCTTACACATCCTTTGCCACGACGGGTACCGCCAGTACGAGAAGAGGGCCGAAGCGAAGCTAGTGGCAGTCTTCCTGCGCTTATGGCACCACGTGTTTTACATGAACTGCGCGAAGAAAGTGATGGTTCACAGGCCGATAGTGCTCAAGCACACAGTGAAGGCACTTCACCACTTGAACCTGCCCAGCCTTTTACTTTTCCACCTCTTCCAGCTCCTCCTCCAAATGCGTGTGCGAATATAGACTGTGAGTGTATAAACTTTCCAGTTGAACGTGAAGATTCAGCTAGCGCGATTGCCAGTTCTATTCCTGTGCCTGTATATGAGTGTATTGTGAAACAGTGGTCGCAAGAGTTACCGCAGGAGGAAACGCAAAGATCGGATGCTGCATCAGATGGGTCATTAGATCGTGACAAAGAAGACGAAACGATTACGAGTGAACAAGTAGCCAATTTGTTAGCTGCTGTGAAAGATAGGGATCTCACACCTGCACCAGCCCCTTTAAGCGCCAGAGAGCGACGCAAGCCATTAGACAAAAGTAAGAGAAGAAAAGGAATTTATATAACTACTGCTAGTGATGACGGAGGGGAAGAGGAAACAACACCTACTATTAATGGTTGTAAGCGTGAAAATAGTGACGCTTCTCTTCAGGAAATGCGCCTGTCAGCTGAAACTAGAACGTCGTCGTTACTAGGTGATAAATCTGACGACTCTTGTACAAATGGTCCACCCAGTCCTTGTGAAGCTCCTATAATGATGTGGCCTCGTTCGGAAGAATTACGGGCTAGACGAGCTAGATTCTCACAGCAAAGTTCTGATGAAAGAGATGAAGATTCTTATCGAGCAAGGCGAAAGTACGGGGTAATTTCTAGAGGTGATTCCCCTTCAGAGGCTGAAAGTGATTCCTGTTCGAGGGATCGGACTGCTTCGCCATCTCCTTACAGTCCTTCAGACGTTTCTGAACTTGAGGTTAGACGACAACAATTTTGTAGAGGACCCTTTGGAAAAACACTTGAAGCACCAGCGAGTAGGTCAGTTGAAGTAGGGAGAAGAAGTTTGTCTGATGCAACTGTTCCTAGTCGTAAAACAAGTGCTGGTGCTGCAACCGTTGGGACAAGAACAAGGGGTCCAACACATGTTAGAGCAACATCTTCACCATCCAAATTAGCTGGAGTGAAACCAGGAGCTGATTTGCTGGCAGAACTTCTTCGAGGCAGCTCAGAAGCTCTTTCCAACTCATCAACTTTTGACAATGTTGTACTCACACTGCATCAGCACAATGTAAGTACTTTTTACTTGATTTGTAGTTTGTTATTATTAACCTCGATTGCGTGTAGTTAGAGCAACAAAGTTACAGATATACTGAATTTTGCTATTAGATGTTTATCTTCGCGGAGAATAAGTTGTGTTATTGCCAAAGTTTATTGGTGGTAATTTGGGTTACAAGAACAATTTCGGGTACAGATTATTAAATCCGCGATCAAATTCAGGGTCGGGTGATATTTTTTAAATACATTACTCGCATTTCCCAGCGTTTTTCGGACCAATGTCATATGACTCACGCGCACGCGACAGCTGTTCCAGACACATTAAAAATCTTAAGGGAGATTCAGTAGCCATTTATTTATAATCTACGAAACCGAACTTAGATTCTGAGTGAAAAATTACTATCTATTTGAATTAAAAGGAACGCTATCCCAGGGAAACCAATGTAAACGTTAAGAGCAACTTAAATCTAAGTAATTCTTAAATCCGCTTTATGAGTCTTATGTCGAATGTATTTTCGAAGGCTTTTTTCATTTGTTAATTCAATATAAAAATTATTTAAATACCATTTCTGATTCTCTTACACCTACTAATGTTTTATTTTGATCTTTGAGCAACACGTAATAAATTCATCTTGAGTAGCGCTCCATGACTCATTGTGGCAAGAAACTATGTACTGTTTCTTTATATACTTTTGAGTAAATGTGTTTTGTTGCCCTTGGGGTCCTTTCTATTTTTATTTCACTTTTCAAAGAGTGTTTACGGTATTCTGTAATATTTTGCTTTTAGTTGTATAACACGTCTGTGCTCTAGATTTTCATTTCAAATGAACTGGCTGTCGCATTAAACTATACAAAATATTAAAAACATGTTTGTTTCTCATAACGTTGAATGACTTTCTATCTTTAGGCCAATATCGTGCACATCATCGATTCAAAGTCAATTGCGTGCACGAGTATTCACGTAGCTCTGTTTTCCTCAATTGACATAGAGCTCATTAGTCAAATTAATTGTACTCGTTGTTTGTATGTTACACACCCTATTTTAGAGGTGTCCTTGGGATTTTTTCTACCACACATGCATTCCTGGTATCTTGTATGTTAACCTCACATTTGTAAGAAGTTGAGGAGTTGAGACGGTGACATTATTGTCTTACTAAAATAATGTTTGGGCTATCTCAAACGATACCTAATACTTTATTTACGAGTGGGAACATGGCCTCTTCTATTTTAATGGTCTCGTCTAAGATTTTAGATGAGTACAATTATTAAACACGTGAACAGCGAGCTAATGGAGCCGATGGATTCTTTTATTTTATCGGGATTTATTACAATAGCGTTGCAAGATTCACTTAACGCTGCGGGAATCAATGGCTACCTGTGGGGCAGTGCCGCCGTGCTACACTGAATTCTAATGTTACAATCACACTTTAAATTCAGATGGATATCTTTACTAATACTGAACTACGTAAACCATCCTATTTTCTTGATTCATCATCTCCCATTAGCTTTCCGGGAAATATAAATGACATCATAAAAATAAGAACATTTATAATTTTTTTTTTATATTGAACAGTCAAATCTTGATAAATGTTACTAAATTTACATAGATTTTCAGGATTTTTAACCACTTTACTAAATGCAACCTAGGAGATGCCTGTGATACTTCATTTGACGTCATAGGGATGATGTAAAGTCTATAGATATTTAGTGTTTTTGATTTTTAAAAGTAAAAGTTCTATGTTATATAGAACTTTTTATTCTATATATCAATAATAATAATTGGTAAAGTACAATAAAAGCTTAGATACTAGAAAGTACAATTAGGACATTTCAAAATACATTTTAGAAAATTTCGGAAAACGTTTATCCTATCGTTAATTTACAGGTCTCAAAGAAGTAATAACACTGACATGTTAATTCATTGCCTATGATTAAAATTCATACTCTAAGAATGAATACCCGAACTATAAACGTATTCTTTAAATTATCGAATTTTTTTATCGATATACCTCATAGGAAATGAAACTATTTTTCCGGATTTAAATCGCGTATATTTGTTTTTTCAAACAAACCGACGTTTCGGGCCCTTTACAGGTCCCATGGTCATGGTTGATATACCTCATCTAGAGATGAGCAAATAAATAGCAAATGCAGTGTAATAAAGTAACCTTTGCACATTTTCGCAAAAAATTATGAATTTTTGAAAATAGAAATGATTTTCCGCTCATTTTTTAGAAATAAACATTAATTTGGTGTCATTTTTACTTTGGTTTACTTACTTATGCAAAGGCTATTCATTTAAAAGCGAGGCTTATAATTTTTTTTTATGAAATACGTAATGCACATCGTTACAAGGATAAATTGTGTTCATTTTCATGAACTGTCATTGGGATCACACTAGATTATTTTTAGTACAGTTATAGTGTCACAGTTTTCGTTCCAAAATGTCAGGAGAATAAAAAGAAGTCGTGCTGTGGTAAGGAATCTGGAACTAAAGGTAATAAATTTAAACAATATTAAAATTGATACAAAATTGACATTTTTCACTTTGTGAGCATGTGATATTAGCAACCAGTGCAGTGTTTTCGTTAACTTCTCTTGTGGGTTCAGTGCGCTTAGCTTTTTAGCTCTTGGGGTTGAATGAAATGTCGTATAGCAAAAAATTATCCTGGCGCAAAAAACTATGGAAGATACAGTTGTTTCGGTGACTCTTTGTATGATTCATATGTAAAATAGGTCAGTGGCGGAGCCGGCATGCGATTGTTTGTGTATGTTCGTTTCTAGGTTACTTCACGTTTGAACGCAGCTCGGCGTGTAAAGGCTCAACCAACCCAACACGTTATAATATTATTGTTCCCAGAAATTTGGAATCAGTTTAGTGATTATCTGAGCCGCCTTGTTATTGTAAGCATCATCAGAAGTTCTTCGAATCACTTTGTAATCTTTGCAATCTTAAAAAATGAATAAGAAACCTTCATAGGTTATTCTTGTAGCTACTGTTACAATCAGTTATTTAGCTGCTGCAAGTTTATTTTGTGGTGATCTCATTAAATTTCGTATCGTTGTCGTGTTCTTTTTCATTCATTCGATGTCCATAAAGATATCGATTTATAGTATCTAATGGCCACTAGACTAAAAATAAAGCAAAATGATACGTTATTTTCTTCTTCTTCTTCTTTTAAATGTTATGGCTCCATCGAAATAATCAATGATTTTGCCAATGTCAAGTAAAAATAACTATGTTCGGTAGTTTAATATTATTATTAATCTGGACGCTATTTGAGTAGTCAATAGGTATGTCATTGTGACAAAAAAGTTTATTTTTACGTAAACGTAAATATAAGTTTGGTATATAGTTTTTTTGGTGTTTTTTTTTTTTTTTTTTTTTTATACCTGACAGGCGAATGACTCCACTCCACCTGTTTAATTGGGGTTGCCATTTTTTTATTTTCTCTCGAGTTTAATTAATATCCGTACTATTTTATTTCAAGATTGTCCAATTGCATAAACAATACTTCGACGACATGCCAATTTATTCCTGTTTATATAAGATGCTGCCTATGACAGTTCGCTTATTTTAGCTTATATAAAACACTTTTCTTGTTAGAGTTCCGTAGAGAAACATTAACGTTTTCTCTTAGAGAGGTTACACACGGCGACTTTTAGCACCGTTGCAAACGTATTGCATCGATAGAGTCGCGTCGTTGCACCGATGCAAACGCGCTGCAAGAGCGCGACTGCGTCGTTACAAACGCGCGATTGCATCGCTACGCTTGGCATTTATAGGCGATTGCATCGATAAAGTCGTGCGTTTGCACCATTGCAAACGCGCTGCAAGAGCGCAACTGCATCGTTACAAACGCGCGATTGCATCGCTACACTTGGCATTTATAGGCGATTGCATCGATAGAGTCGTGCGTTTGTACCGTTGCAAACGCGCTGCATTGTTAATTTCAAGCATGCTAAAGATTTTTAATCAATTTCTGCCTTGTCAAGAAAAGGGAACAAATACGAAAGGTGTAATCCAAACTGATATTACAGTAAATGTGAGTGTAACGCAAAAACGAATTTTGGTGAATATTGGTATTGATATAAATAATCAAATTTTGAATAATAAAATACCTGAATAAAGTAACGCAGTATTACTAAAATAATGAATCTATACACATTATAACCCTATATATATATATATACGTACATTACATGGTACACAGTTTATACACATCTCTCATGCTCTCTTTTGCCGAACTCAATGTTTGACTTTATTAAAATTATTTTGCTATGAAAAACATAATAGCGATTGACAACAATGTTTACAAAAAGCAACAAGTCTACCAGCAGCACGACATTGATGGTAATTGTGAATACATTGATTTATAATATGGCAGCTTTCTTCAATGAAAAATCTTATCGACGTGTATTTGCTCATTTTATATTGTCTCTTCATTTATTGTGCGCATTTGCCATCCATCTCGCCTGTGGTTAGTGATGTGGTCGATCATGGAGCATGCACACCTGAGTACATATACACACGGCACCTTCACACACACAAAGATAATCGGAAACACTTGACTCCACGCACACCTTTATTTCTTACTTTTAAGTTTGTACTTTTAAGTTTATACTTTTAAGTTCTGTACAGAGTACTACAATAGAAAATCTCTTTTGATTGTGCTTATTGGGAAGAATTTGGCTTCTATGATACAGTATCATACTAGTTTGGAAGTCAGAGAGTCACGATTTTGTAATACTTAATTTATTTCATAAATAAATATTATTATTATTATTCACTCTCACCTTGAAAAGGTCCAAGTTATAACGTTCAGGAAACAAGTCGGCAGGCAAGGAATTCCACCCCATAGCCGTTTGCTACATAAATGTGGAATCGTAACGCTTCGTGTGTACCTTTAGCATATCCACAACATAGGTGTGGAACCCAAGCCTACATCTAGTCTCTCGGATTTATAGATTTTTATTTTTGATTAGATTCAGAAAACATAAGGGTTTCCGAAATGAAACTAGGAGGATTTATAGACATGTTCTAATATAGAAGTGCTACGGCATTTCAAATGGTTTGGCATTCTCACGTTAATACACAAACAGAATATTTAAAAATATATAAATATTCGTCAAACCTGAATCAACCTGGGGCATTCTGTGTATCAGCATTTAATGTTTTAATTTATCGTCAATTTACAAATCAAAACTTAATAATACTTAAGTAATGTGTCATAACGGCATAAAGTTCACATTACGCCCAAAAAATGTGTCACTTTGATTTAACATCTTAATAATTCTGCCCTGTTTGTTATAATTTATGTTATTTAACTTTTGTGGCCGAACGGTTGCCATGCTGGTCTGTCACGCAGAGGTCCCGGGTTTGATTCCCGGGCCTGGAGAAATATTTGATAGCCTGCATTTATTTCTCTCGTGTGTTTAAGTGTCGTATTCTAGAACTCTACTCAATGATCAAGTTAGGATTGCACTGGAAGCACAAGCACTGGAAATACGACCCTAATGGAAGGGAATTGAGTATGATTTCGAGTGCTTTAAACCATGCTCAAATCCTGACTTGAGCATTGAGTAGAGTTCTGGAATACGACCCTAAGTGTAATTTGTGGTTGTCTATGTGTCCATGCTACAGTGTGTTATTTTACTTTAGTTGCGGGCAACTTCGTTTTATATTCGATTTAAATAGGTTGAATACTAATAAATTGTACTAAGAAGCACGCGTTTAGATATTTACTTTTATTATGGAGATATAATTTTTTTTTCGAAATGTCACTGAACTTCAAGAAAAATGTTTTTGCCTTTTTTCCCCCGAAATATGTGAAACTTTCCTTTGAAAAAAATACAAATTGACTGTCTATTTAAAGTTTATTAAATGTGAAAATCGTAAGTCCTTAAGTGCACAAAAAAGCGAGATAAAAAATTGTTATTTTAAAAATATATTTACATAAAATTAACCGTACTAAATTAGCATTTTTTTACCTTCAAAATATACTACTACTAGATAGCGCGTTTCTAAGGTTTTTTAGATTTCTATGGAAATAGGGTTCTTACAAAATGTATAAATTTTTACCCGACTACGTGAATCAATGGATGGTTATGTGTTAAAACAACAATATTGATATATTTATTTTGAATATGAATAGACTTGTACGTGGTAGTAGATACAAAGATATGAACTTTTTTTAGTGTTAGTAAATATAAAATTTTATCCATACAACAATTCAATTTCCTTTATTAGGTTCAGATAACTAGTCCATAAGATACATTGACTGAATTTTCGCATTATGAAGTCATCAAGTGAAATAAATTAAATTGAAGTAATTATGTCGAAAATAATTTAAAACAATATACGGTATATAGTATTGGCATATTTTGTTATAATATTCACGTATTATGTATTACGTATGTGTATTACGTTGTGTGAATAAAGATAAATTATCCAGGCAATTTCTGAAAGCTCATACATTTTCCTCATTGTCGGATATCCGAATGATTTCGTCTGTTGCTAGCGTGATATCAGCAGCTTCAATACTAATGTTTTTTGATGGGTAATGATCGTCACGAACATTTTCCGTGGTAACACTTAGAAGGTGAAGAACTTTACCAGGTATAGGTAGAGATTTTTTTATGTTTGTGACGTGTACTAAGTATCAAAGAGGATAAATAAGCATCAGACGATTCCAGTGCACGGTGAAACAGATATGGTCATTTTCTGATCCAACTTTCGTGTATGGTGCTCGATTATGACGTTAAAGCTTGTTTCTTGATTCACCGACTTGTTTCGATAACATACCTATTGGTAATGTGCTACACTAAATGAATAAAAAATATTGCACTTTGTAGACTGGATAAATATTCAGTGACAACCTTAATACAAAATTTAAAAATTCAATATTTCTGGTCTCTTGTGTTTGTCGCATCTGGATTTTTTTCATGGTAGTACTTATTGCTGTAATTAATAAATCTTCGTTGAAAAAACGTACTAATACGTACAAAGTCTGCAGAAAAAAATGGATCAAACCATAGAAAAAATAAATTGTGCTCTAGGATAGCTTGATATTTTTGGACTTATTGGCGCTTTTAGTAGTTTTCTATTATAACATGAAGTATTTAATGAAAAATCATTTACAGGTTAGGAGGATAATCTCTAAGGATTTTTACGATTTTTAACATTTATCTAAAACTATGACAGATATAGCCAGGAGAGTTTAATTTAGAGCTTTGTTTGAGTATTATCTTTCTAAAAAACACATAAAACGATAATGTCCGCAACTAAGGCAATATAACACACTGCCGGGCACAAGTAAGTATATTTATCTCGCTCGCACCTTTAGATTATTTTACAGTTATTCTTTCTATCTAACGGTGCATTGGCTGGGGTTGAAAATTGTTAAAAGCTTTATAACGTTTATTTTCCTTCAATTTTATACTTGCCTTCGTAAGTTCGTCAAAACCCGGTACAAAGCTCTTTCCATGTTAGCAAGGTACTGAGTTGTATGTACAATATGTGTCCAATTTTTCGACCTTCATCAAGGGTCATATACGGCTCATCCCAGAAATAGGCAAGCACTCAAGTTTTACGCCCAAATTGAGGGTAAAAAGTATTGCTATTAAATAATGCTAAGTTTTGTTCAAATTTAACGATATTGTTATAAAATGCTTCTATTTACTTAATTTCCTTATTCACATTCATTTAAAAACACCACAAATCACGGCTATTTGGAAGTTGTACTCCACTGTTTTAAATCAGACAGATCTACAAGTTTTTGGAATGCCAATATCCGAAAAATGGCCTCTGTAATATATTGTGCCACTTTAGAATCGGAAGGTCGGGTCACTTCCGCTGTATCACCAGTCCTCTCGAAGAAAATAAAATTAAGAAGTGAGTAAAGTAAGATATCAATATATAATATTGCGCTTTGCAGACAGGATAAATGTTCAGTAACAACCCTAACACAAAATTTAAAAATTCAATATTTCTGACCTCTTCTGTTTGTCGCATCTGGTTTTTTTTTGTGGTAGTACTTATTACTATAAGTAACATAATTGCGTTGAAAAAAAATGCAACTATGTACAAATTCTTTAGAAAAAAAATAACGAAATCCTGGAAGAAAAATAATTGTGGTCTAGGAAATCTTGATATTTTTTATTTTTTGGATTTATTGGAGCTTTTAGTAGTTTTCTATCATAACATGAAATATTTAAAGATAAATCATGTACAGGAAAGGAAATAATCTGATTTTGTGGTTTTTATGGATTGTTCTCGATTTTCTAAGTTTCTCTAAAACTATGATAGATAAAACGTGGAGAGTTTTATTACGAATTTTGTTTGAATAAAATCTTTCTAAAAAACACATAAAACGAGGATGTCCGCAACTAAAATAACACACTGTGCATGGCACTCGCGATACTGGGTTTTCTTAGTGAAGGGCTATGAGTACGTGCGTAAAAAAAAATTAAGTAACGCATTATTGGATTTTGGTAACTTCGAGATATTGGTACATAAAGTCCTTTTTTCTTTGAAAAATGTCAATAACGCCGATTTTACTTAACAATAAAACTCAAACTAAATAAGGTATAAAAAACCGCTTATAGGGGATTGTAGACCTTGTTTCGCTGATTCCGGATGTGTCAATAACTCAGTTTAGCTAAAAAGGTCTATTACGTTAGTTTAGATAAGGAAGGCAGAATTGAAGTGCGATTTATATACTCTTCTTATTGAATCGCATTAGCACTGGGTTCGCGTCAATGCTATAAACGCATCATAAAATTATTCCAATACGTTTGTAAGAAATCCGCCCAATTGCACAAAGGGGACGGAAGCAATGTTGGCCTGGTGCCAATAGCACCGCGATCATCTCGCCGGTTTTTACAGCAGTTCGCCCGTAGGTGTGTACTGCTGCTACGTTCGCCTAACATACTAATGAAGCAAGTATTCATTATATACTTTGTGTGATCGTAAACAATCTTAATTTAGGTGTTTGAATATTACGAGTTTAGGCACACTAGAATATATGAGTACATAATAATGCTAGGTGAATTTCTCATATATTAACTGGTCAAAGATTTATAAAAATTGTAAGGAAATAAGTACTTAAAATCTACTACTAGACCAAACGTTCACAAATTGCTGCTGTAAGTATGAAAAAGCATTTGTCGCGCACTCGTTGGAATACCAAATCAACTACAAAGCTACAAAGTTCACTTGTCATGGCTCAAAAGCAAAAGCTGCACTCACTAATCGCATTAAAACAGTTTGCTTTTTATTTCACAGAAATCAAGATCTAATTTAATGATGACCGTCTGCCAAGTTAATTTTAGCACGTGACTTTTTTTAGTTTTCCATTTTTGCTCGATGTATTAACCGTCATAATGTATTCTTAGTAAATTCTTATTCCTACGTCAATGAGGATATTTATTTACGCTCGCCATTCACTATTTTAAACGTAAATATGCGAGAAAAGATTTTTGAACTAAGCAAGCACTGCCCAACGTCTGCACGTGTGTTTTGGCAACCGTTCGGAGTAATTAGTCTTGTGAAGATCTCTAAACCTTTGTATAATGTGTGCGGTACTGCTACGTCAATTTCACGACGTCGGCAGATTATTTGCGAACTCTTAAATCATTGGCTTTTGTATCAACACATAACGAGTACATAAACACTGTTGTAGCCTGTATCGAAGTACTGAAATACGAATTATCAACAATTTTAGACAAGATAATAATATGTTTCTTTCAGTATACCTTTATTTATTTTTCTAATGATAACCACGTGAATTACATGGTCTCAAATTACAGAATTCATTGTACTAGAACTATCACAGTACAGCAAGAGTCTCTCGGGTTATTCACAACACCCAGACCACCACAAATTTGGAAAAAGTTTGTTTCTAAATTTGATCCTACCGAGAGTCGAAACCCGGATCTGTTCATCTAGCTCCCACATTCTTAATCGTTGGGTCACCGAGGTTGTCTATATATTCTTAACAATATGTTATATGTAAATAAGTAAACTTGCTCTAGGCCCAGTAATTTTTTGTGTCTTAAGTCATAAGAAGATTTAAATGCTACCACCTGATAGGTAAGACAACGTTTCCCTGCTGCTCTATTTATAAAAAAAGGGATAACGTATACTACGTCCTCGTGGAGTATACCCAGTAAGAGCCTGAGAGGCTTCAGCTGGGCATCAAAATTAAACTTGCGAATACTGTAGTATGTGTAACGGCATACTGGCCAACCCTACATTCAAAGTCATCAGATCGCTATATCGCATGGTACAAAATGTAGGTGATCATCAGTATTTATGAATTGATTTTTTTATGGTTTTTAGTTGATTGTATTCAGTGGTACTATGTTCCTATGGGTGTGGCATATTCCATTAAGAATACATCCTCTAATAAATGAAGAATATAAAAATAAATCCCGTATATTTGTTTTTTCAAACAAGCCGACGTTTCGAACCCTTTACAGGTCCCATGGTTACGGTTGACTGAGGTGGTACAGTCTTCAACCAATGTTCACGTATCAATCAAAGTTAATGTAGCGTAAATTGGAATGTTTTCTTTGTAAAATTAAAAATAAGGTATTTTATTAGTAACTATTGTAACTATAGTGAAAAAATAGGGTGGTTTAATATTAGACATAACTGGTTGAAGACTATACCACCTCAGTCAACCGTGACCACGGGACATGTAAAGGGCCCGTAACGTCGGTTTGTTTGAAAAAACAAATATACGCGATTTAAATCCGGAAAAATAGTTTCATTTCCTATGTGTAACAATCGCGAAAACCTAAGAACTCGATAAAAAAATAAGTGTTTAAAAACGGTGATTTAATCAATATTTTATTACACAGGCTACGATTTATCTAGACCTTAAATGTACGCAGCAAAAGCAAGAATACCTTGCGAGGTATTAAAAATTTTATTACATTTTCATTAATAATAACGCTTTAATAGCTGCTGAACGATGTCATATAATTCGAAGTTGCTTAATTCACTATCTTGAGACCTCCCCGCTAGTGTTTATTTGTCGCGCGACGTCTGAGCGTAGGTACACGTGGAGTCATATCATGGGTTCATGACCAAAATTCGTATCGACTAGTAATCAACGTACTTATGTTAATGTTGCTAATATACTACACTGTTGTAAATTGTGCTTGTGAAATTTGGTAGGTTTTTTTTATAATATCTAGTAACTTAAATCACAAAGATCTGTGGGGGTACTGCCACTCCGCCCATCACCTTGAGACATAAGTTGACAAGACCCATATGCCTGTAATTATCACCAGCACCCTTACCCTTGAAAACCGAAACACAGTAATGCTGACATTACTGCTTGGCGGCAGAACTAGGTAAGGTGGTAGTACAAGCCTGGACGCACTCTTTCACAAGGAGCACAACTGATGCTAGGTAATAAGTTCATGTTAATAAGCAGTATCGATGGTTTTTTTTATACTTTTCACATACTCTAGAGTGTAATTTGCTTTACAATTTATTATTGTACTTTCAATAAATTCTATCCTACTTCCTTTAACAAATCTTTAAAATCTACGGCAATAATTATTTTTTATCATATTAGGCGTTCTGTTTCAGTGGTAATAAAGTTTGATTATGGATCGGTACCCATGTACGCAAACGTGAATTAACAATTTCCAAGAATTGTTCAGACTAGGAATTCCGTAAACATGTTTTAATAACATACTGCCAAGTCAATAATGTCTACCTTGATTATGTTCTTTACGCAAAATCATTGCTGTCGTCAACAATTAAACATGGTTTTCATTATAACATATTCGTCCACGTGTAAAGGGTAAGATTATTAAGATCATGTTGATTATTACAAGAATTTCAACGTTAAAATGTCTCAGTAAGATTTGACTTGAATGTAGGCACAACAAAACCTCCAAATGAAGCAATGTATTTAACGAACCCAATAATCACGATATAATATATATAATACTCACAATAATACTCAGTATTACTTCTTTCTATTCATTAGTGTTTGTTACGTTACAATACGCGTCTAGATGGAACAGCGGGTGGTCCGCACGACAATAAGTGGTTGAGACTATTGATATGCCATTCATTCCCTTTATTCGCATTTGTGTATGGAAAGTGATTGCGCACCTGATAATTATGGGTATTTTTGCTAGCGAACAAACTTATGAGAGGCGGTTATTTTAATCATAGGAGATAATAGATCGGGGACGCCTACTTATCGTAAGCGACATTTTTACCTAAACAGCTTTTTTATTGCAAATGATGTTTTAAACTATAACAGACAAGGACACGTCGACATTTCCCACCAAATTACATCAAATAGCAATTATAGTAAAAGCTAAGTTTATCGTTAGCTCAACTGTTTTTTATATTTTAGAGTAACCGATAGAATAATTTTAACAAAATATTAACGTAAGCGACCCACGACCGACTTGGTATCGCAACCGACATAGTACATCATTATTTCGTCTTTTACTAAAAAACGTGTTGCACCTTGTTGCATATTATTAATCGCAAATGTTGCCTTGAACGCCTTAAAGGGTCTAAAATATTTCAAACATCCCTTGTATAAAAAAAAATAGTTTAACGCAAAATCCATTATTATTCAAATCCAATATTATTGTATTATATATTAAAATTCGATTTAGTATTACATTTATTTGACTGTAGAAATGTTAATAAAACACCTTCTCCCGTAAAATTAGTTTTTTGTCGCTTATACTAAGTTGGAGGTAATGGCTCGATATCTGCACTGATTTGTTTCTAGAGGAAGATAGAGGGTATGGAGGACAATATTGAAGACAGATCCGTGGCTGCTATTGAAGGAGACGGTTTAGGACACAGTCTACCACACGTCCTTGTACGGTTTTTTTAACCTTTTTCATCATCGAGGTGCGATGATGTGTTATCCTTCGCCGTTTAAACAGCAAATGAGACCAAAATAACTTAGTGATGCGGAAGCGTCGGGAAACAAACCGTGCACCTCCGGATTAGGCCAATATTCTCCCAATTATCGCCTCTGTCGCAATATGTCAGTAGGTGTTGTTTAAATCGTGACGATTTACGAAATGCGAGGCAAAATGTTTCTGTGCAAGCTAATTACTTTGCCACTGGATTTACCGATACACCTATTAAATAATTGAAGTCACTACCAATATTCACCGAGCCGTGGTGAAATGAATGCTAATGAATAAAATGCAAATGTGATGAAATGCTCCTACGCGTTGAATTTCTTTTCTCCATACTAATCAGTGTATTCATTCTTCAAGACGTACTGGTAAATTCTGCGCGTCTTTTAAATATACGACGTTTTAACCTTGCGTTGTTTAGCAGCTTTTCTTAAAAGTTTTTTTTAGGATAGGTACCAAGTGACAGGACGAACAAGTCGTGCGCCTGGTGGTTAGCGACACGCCTGTCCATAGCAGCAGTTACAGCGCCCCTCAGAGCTTTAAATCGTTAAGCTCTGAGTGGCCCTGCTACTGCGCCCATCAAGCTTAGGGCGCGTTCCCATTATGTCATGAATACAGATAGTCGTGCAGTTTAAAGTGTCGTGGCTTATATATTTAAATGAAGTTGTTCACTCATAGAACAACTTGATTACCTGTCGTTCACGACTTTTTGGACGTTTCGATGACAGACTGACATGACAAGGGGAAGACCTAGTACGATAGTCATCCGACGATTAATAAAACGTCACGATAAAAATGTGACAACGGATAATCACAGCTTCAACGATTATGTCGTGCAAACGACAAGGCGGCTGCCGTAAACCGATAAATTTTCGTCACGATCTAGTGGGAACAACTAGACACGACAATGGTTTAACGACAAAATACACGTTCGCTATACAGTGACGACCGATAGTCGTGATATTGGAACAGGCTAGACGCGACAGTCGTCCAACGATAAATAAAACGTTACGACATAATGGGAACGCGCCCTTAGACATAAGTTGGTAAGTCCCAAGTGCTTGTAATTTCACCAGTTTATACTGGGTGTTCAAAAAGGTGAAACCATGTCAACCAGTTACACGCACTGGTTGACCTTCCTAAAAAACTATTGGGGTGCTGGTTTAAATCACGGACACATGGGACCAACTTATGTCTCAGGGTGACGGGCGCAGTGGCAGAGACCCTAAGATCTTTGCGATTTAAAGCTCTGATAGCACAGCAACTGTAGTAGATAGGCGTGTCGCCTACCAGGTGCACGACTTGTTCGCCCCGTCAATTGGTATTGTAAAAAAATAAAAAAACTTAAGACTATTAATACAAAGATCGAACACTCAGAAAAAATTCCTTCGATCCGGCCGGATTCGAACCGACGTCTTCAAGTGTATACCGTGCTACACGCTATACCAACTAAGCCACGGAACGAACCAGCGGACCTCACGAATTTTTTCTATGTGCTTGTTGTCGAGTCTTTATATTTGGTTTTTCGTGGCTTAGTTGGTATAGCGTCTGACACGGTATACTAGAAGATGTCGGTTTGAATCCGGCCGGATGGAAGGATTTTTTCTGAGTGTTCTTTCTTTGTATTAATAATTATACCAAATTAGTGGAGTAATTACACAAAAAAATAATTGAATAGCAATTCAATAAAAAATTAAAAAGTTAAGATTATTATTTTAGCACCTGGTAATTTATTCAAACATCAAAAATAAAGAGGATTGTACGACAGTCGTGGACAATTTAATCAATATTACGTATTTATAATATATACGTTTAAAGTATATATATACGTTTACCCCGCTAGACTCTTCTGATATAATACGGATTTTGTTTAAATTTCGTCCAGGTTAGACTACGTACGCACAAGTAACCATAAATGCAGTTGTTGATGAACGAAGTTATTTGCGCAAGTTCACACCTACAGAACCGCTAGTAACGAGTCATATAACTTCATAGATATTTATGAATTTCGGGTAATACTGGAGTATGCAAAGCATGTCGGTGGTGGTTGAGCGTGCACTATCTATTTCAGAAATGAACCGAATGCCATTGCCAAGGAATTCTGTGCTGTAATTACGCAATATATATGTACGTATATACATATTATGTATGAATGAGATACAAATTATTTTTAGATTAGTTGTCTACGTTATGTTGTAAATTCATTGTTTTGTCGGTGTATTGGTAAACAAGACAACATCACATACGTTGCTTTGACCCTAAAGTAAATAACTAAAGCACTTGTGTTATGGAAATCGGAAACAACGACGGTACCACAAACACCCAGACTCGAGAGAAAAGTTAATTTTCTACACTGACCCGGCCGGGAATCGAAGTCGGGAACTCAGCTATCGCGACATCATGATAACTGCTGTGCAAGTCACTCGACCACGGAGGTCGTCGAGAATAAACAACAACACACAAGAAAGTTGGAATGTGAAATTTAACGTGATTCGGAGGCAATATAATATTATTTATCTAAACAAGCTAGAGGACTAAAAGATTCTATTGAACATAATACTAAGATGATAACAGTGATTACGTTCGCTTGATTGATCACAATGACGTAGATTCTATATCCTATTCTTTGCAATTGACAGGACCAATATCGGATTTGCGTCAATAGTGTCTCCACTCTTTATATTTCCTACACTTGTGTTAGGTAACTAACATCTACGTCTTCTTACAGTTTTATGGGCACACTTGTTGTCCACAGTTGCCCTTACGTTGTTTAGATTTCATATTTACAAAACGTCGTCATTATTTGGCGATCCCAATTCTACTGATGAAGCAATGATTTATATATCCGAGATGATCTCACGGTGGACAAGACGACGTCGTAAACTGGACCTATAAGTCACCGTCCTAAATAATTTATTACAGCTTGACATCGGTTTGGACTCACTTAATTCCACGACGCTTGACATTTGGCCTATAATTTTTGGTTAATCAATATTATGATGTATTTTTGTTACGCGTTTTTTATTTGAAATTTGATTTTTTCGCTTCATGATCAAATATAAATTTTGCCTTGATTATGGCGCTACTTAAACAATGGCATGTCAAGAGGACAACTTTGCACCGTAGCTAAGGAATTTTATTTCAAAGATAGCTCGCGTAACATTCTTTTCGCGACATAGTTGTCGATAGATTATTGACGGTTCGAAGGAGATTGTTGTCTACTGTGTGTAAATTTTATTTATTTATTTTTATTTCACAATCATTATTATGATGTCATATTTAAGGAAAAATGAGTGCTAAATGGGATGTTTTGCGTTAGTTACATATCGACAATTGAAATTTGAAATGACGTAAGGAATATTTTGTCGTAAAGGAATATCCCTCCTACAAAATCTCGTCGTCTCGTCTGTCCCTTACTACAAAATCTCGCTTACGACATTTCAAAATTCGATACATCGACGAAATGATTACCCTTATATCGTCTGTGGAAATTTGAAATGTCCTAAGAGACATTTAGTTGTAAGGTCATTTTCTCTTACGATAAAATGTCCCATCAACGACAATGACATTCAAATTTCCACTATCGATATGCACATTCCACTCTCACTCTTACGACCTAAATTATACTTTTAATCCGAAAAATATCTACAGAATAGCAGCGATTTAGGCTGGAAAAACTTCCAGACTAAAACGTACTTTTTATTAAAAAATATCTACAAATCCTCACGTGCCTAGTGACTAACGAGTGTCTAGGTACTAATTCAGAAGAATTATAATCGACCTAGTTCATTAAAGGTTGTCGTCAAGTAAAACCTCGTTAAATCAGTAGCTATGTAAATTAGCTCCAAAGACAATTAAATCCTTAAGGGGTTGAACCCTACAGAGTTCGTACTTAGACTGTTTTGTACGGATATCGACCGCCTCGCGCGTGCTGCCGCATATCTTAAGCATAATTTCAAATATTATATCTTTAATTTATTTAAAAAAATTGAAACCTCATCAACTGTAGGGCAAATTAAATTATAATTATGTACACGCAGTGTAACGTTTTCACAATATTTTTTTCACTTCTCATGCTCTAAAAGTGGCGGGAGTAAAGTGCATCATTTATTCCCGAGGGTGTAAAAAGTACCTTGTTCTATAATTTACATCGAGTGACCTAGACAAACTCAAACAGCCAGTACTTGGCCTACTTTGTGCCAAAAGGTAAAAGTTCAATACGTGAAACACCACTTAAAAATTAACATAAAAACAAAAAAATACAATTCTAGTTCAACATTCTAATAATTCATCAAAGTAAATAAACCTACACTTTGATAGAAATCGCAGCGCTGCGGAAATTCAATAAAAAGAGTGCTTGTATGTGGACTATTTTTCATTACGAAAATGTTACATTGTAAGACTAAGCTCGATTTTAGTTCCGTGACATTTCCTCATAGACGGTAGCGCCATATTATTTTCCCGCGTTTAATGCGTTGAAAATTAAAGACGTTCGTGATTGCCAAACTCCATTAATCGTGACGTTTTGTTGAGGTTTCTTGTATCTGTGTCTGAGAGGTAAAAAAAATATAATACTAAGTGACGGGATAATAGCAAAAATGGGTAAGATAGCTTCTCTGGAGGAACTCTTTCACAAGGAGCTCTACTGCTACTATAAATCCGCGAAAACTTCAGAATTTTGGTTCAAAATCATCGAATGTTGTAGAGTGTAAACGATTAACATAAATAATTTTATTTTTTTCTCGCAATTGAAGACTTCAGGATTAAAAGCCAATATAAATCCTCGGAGTAATAGACACAGACAGTACATTTTATCGAGGGACTAAAACGAGCCTATATATACCCAAGGTGGTTAGTCCGAGCTACACAGCCGTCCACCAGTTGGTGGCTACATGGCTAAGTGACAAATAGCGAAATATACGTTTTAAATGGAAAATAATAGGGCACAAAATTCTGTTTTAAAAACAGTAAAATTATTTAACTTGTTCAACTTATCGGAACTTACTCTAACGATGCATAGCTGAAATATCATCAAACAATTTCAATATTCAAAAACGGGGTTATGGGTTTTTAAGACATCTCAAAAAAATATTTTGTCACTTAGCCAGGATTTAGTTAACCGTCGGCAGTATAGCTCGGGTTAACCACCTTGGGTATATATTGGCTCGATTTAGTCCGTCGATAAAATGTACTATTTCTGTGTGCAATTTATTATAAAACAGTTCTGTCACTAACCATGAAGATCATAAAAGAATCATTCGATATCACAACAGAGCGTCTCAATGTTTATATACCTACCTGCCGTGAAAATGTTTGAGAGACTGCCAACTTTTTTGGGTCACGAACACTGCGTTCGGTTAAGTATAACTAACAGTTTAACGATTGCTCGTTATATCGTAGATGGGATTTGTTAGGAGTTGGCGAGCTTAACCTAAATTTTACTATCTTATACGTTTATGTTGAGAACTCATCGAATATATAACCAGAAATAAAGACGAAATGTGATTTAATTTGTTTGAAAAATATTCTGCCAAATCATTACGGTGACAACTGCGTTCCGATTGGTCAGCCCGAATTCGAAACAATTGACGGGTGAATCGACCAGCTTAACTTGAGCTTTGATATAATGGACGAAAATTTAAAAATTACATTTTTAATATTTAATCACCCATGAAATGTGATTCCGTTTGTTTTGTAATTAGATGTTTTGCTGTTTTTCCCGCACCACCGAATGGAACAGCCCCCCATTGCTAGAGATATTATCTTTATTACAATAAATACAGAATATTTTTGGAATATACGGAGACGTATAAACAGGTCAGTTGTTGGCGCTGTACTGTTTCTGTTTTGTACTTTGTGATTTCATCGCAAACGAGGGTTGATGTTTGAAAGTGATATGGGGCCCATTTGCCTGATGAGTTGCCAGGGATGGATGATCCTTATCTAGTCTCTATTTCTGCTTGTAAACTCGATGTGTGAACTATATTAGTAGCATCACGTTTCGTATCCGATATTTATTGATAATATCAAATTAATTCATATTTTGACAGCGAAAATTCTTAACAACTGAAATAAGCAAATTTATCTCAGATACGTCATAGGTAAGAACTGTATAGGTCTTTTTAAAGTAAAAATTACCTTAAATGAGAACCGTATCCAGAAATAGGACGTATAAGAGTATACTCTTATATGTCCCATTACGTATTGTTTATAAACAATATTTTGCAATTTTTTTTTTTTATCGTGGCTTTTTACGGGCGGCATGACGAGGCTCTTGTTTTAATAAGACTATTTTTACGATCAATAACATTTCTCAAGTTGAATCAGTTTACTTGTACACCAATTTGCGACATGAACCCGGTGTGTATTGTGTTGATCGGATGCTCATAATCCGGGGAATTTCCTAGTTTGAGACCAGGTAATTGGTGTGGTTGTTTGGCACATTATACATACATACACTTTACGTTCTTTTCCGTGACATGACATCCACAAGTAATGTGTCCCAGACTTCCGAACACGTACCCACAAACATAAAAAGTATTATAAGCGACGAAATGTGTTATACCCGACTGAAACACCTTTTTTAATAAACTTTTCATCACACTTGCTCGCAAACAGTGTCACGACATGCAGATAAAGTCGACCGTAATGTCCTAAATTGTGCACGCGGCCTTTTTCATTACATTGTCGCCCTATGGTTTTTAACGTCAAGATTAAGCAAAAAGTTCCAATGCTCGAAAAATCTAAACGTATATTTCGCATCAATTTGAAGTATTAAAAAACAACATTTGCAATTTAACTATTTTTATTTCGTGAATTCAAATTCTGCGGTATATATAGAATTTGGAAAATATTTATTTTAAGTTTAGCAAGTACATTGTGGTTGCTTGTGTCTGTGCCTTCTTTTATACAATTTAAGTCGAGTTGTATTATCTACGAAACAATCTTTAAAAAAAAAAACAATAATCCCCGTCTTATGCAAAATCCGTGAATGTCCTGTTGTGATGCGATACATAATCATACAAGAAATAAATTATCGTTATATCTATTTCCTTGCAAATGTGATGAAAAACATTATATGTAGCAGGGGCGGTAAAATTACAAACCTTGAGTCATTCGAACAACCCCTCGTTAGTAATTTCTTATTTACCGCCCGTACACAATGTACTATTACAGAGGTATTTCTTTCAAAGAAATTGTAATTAATCTTTTATTTGACAATATTTTGTGTTTATTTGTATATGTTTTTCAGTTAAATACATGTTATTGTATAAGTTAGTGACAATCATATTGTGACATTGACATTTATTATTATATTCTTTTTTAAGAACAATAGCCGGAAGACATATTGCAGAGATTTCAACTCTACATTACCTACGATCCTGACATATCGCACATGTAACCAATTACTATCGTAACTCAGAAATGACGAAATTGAGAAAACATGGTCTGAAAATTAAAAAAATATTGAATTAATCTCTTAGCGAATAGTGGGATTATTTTTATTTATGCGTAATAATTAATTATCCACTTATAAACGAGATTATAAATTTGTTGGTTTAATTCAGTAATTTTTTAAACTTTTAAATCGTATTTTTTGCAATTCTATAATCGTAGAGTTACGATAGTATTTATTTTCATGTGGGATGTCTTTCGCTTCATCAACACCCAAACAAAGTTTCTTACACACTTGTTATTCAAGGGTACCACTGAAAGGGCAAGTCCTGGTCTTTATTTAGGACGTCCTCAATTTGTTCGTGGTAATTTCGCTTGGCGCATTATTATTGTATAGTTGATACGTATGGTATATCTATAAACATAAAACGACTCCACCGTAGTTCCGGCCACTCCCACAATGTCGTCCGACCATCAAGCAGGTGGTCTGCCTCAAGGACGTCTCGCTCCTACCGGATATCACTCAGTGACCTTGGTCTATCGGTCGTCGTCTCGCCTACCAACGTGTCCTGCGTTTAGGTTCGCGATCTGCATACTGACGTCTACGATCTTTGTTCGTTGTCGTATCTCCACGTTGGGTATACGGTCGACGAGAGAAACCCAAGCATGGTGCGCTCCATTGTCCTTTGAGCTACTTTGGTTTTGTGCATGGTATTCGTTTGTGAGCGGCCATGTTTCGTCGCCGTAAGTGAGTGTGGGCAGGACGCATTGGTTACAAATACATTACAACACAAAATGCTTTATTTCCCTCAGAAAGGACTATAAGTAGTTACATTTCATATATAATAACAAGTTCCTTAGTGAGAGCTGGAGTCTGTACTAGGTTGGGGACCTGTGGTACAGATCACCAGGCTCACTCCCTCTAGGTGTATAAAGAACGTAGCATTATTTAAAAAAATATGATTATATTACAAAATAACACTAATACCATAATAGAGTATTTTCTGTTAAGGATTATTCTCATAAAACATATGTATTTACAAGCTACACGTAAAAATAATTTGATGTGAATTTACTTCATTTAACGTATTTTCTTCATTCTAGATCGATGTATTTTTTGAGACTTGAGTTTTGAAAATTTATATTGCTGTTTTTATTTGCTAACTGATGGCCTTTATAAATTCCGTTTCGGTGTCGGTGAAATCGCTCGATTTTATTCAATACTAATAATTTATGTCCTACCCTAATTTAGGTTACCGACCTACTTCCTTTCTAGCAAATTATTTGATACTTTTCGTTGTAACTTCTTCAATGTTATGGGAGTTTTCATAAAATATGACTACACCTCTTTGTTACATTCTGTGCAAATGTTTACGCTATACATCTAATAGCGAGATACTGACGTAGTTTCTGCTTGTGTAAGTAACAACAAGTCCTTTTGTTATACGTTGATAAATTCACGCAAACTTTAGTTACTTTATCAAAGCGTGTATATTACCGAGAAAACTCAATATCTATTTTCAATCACGAAAGGACTAATCCACGTGGAAACCCTATAAGTTTATTTGTCCAATCGTAATGAATCGATCTATAATTTTGATTGATGTCGCAATATTCATCACTTCGACACATTTCCAGTTGATATTAACTCGCTATCGATAATTGAATCAAAAACAAAGATGATTATAGAGTAATGGAAATATTTTACCAATTTTCTTTGCACTATGTTTATTTCTGCGAAGTTCAATGAATTCCTATAATGTACGTAAGAAATAGTTGTTACGTGTTTCGTACATATTTATTATATACTTATATAATATTCTGTTCCATGAAAATATTCACAGATCGTTAAAAAAAGTGGCGTATTTTTGATGATAATTAATTTACTTATTTTATATTAGAAAAATGTGTACCGTGCGCTTATGTGAGCGAGGGAAGAGTACTGTGATCCACGAATATTGTGCGTTGAAAAAGAAAGTTGCGACATAAATAGAGAAATAAATGTTGTGGTGGTTTGGGCTCATGGAACGGATGCATGAAAGTAGAGTGCACATAGAGAGAATACGGAAGGTAACATGAGTATAAACCGAGATTGTTCTTAAAAAAGTTAAAATGTATAATAAAATAATAAAAGAACTTTCATGAAAAGATGAATAGTTTGTCAGGATTGTCAAAGTGGTGATCGATAGTTTCTGCCTATCTCAATAGAAATCCAAAAGCGTAAGTATATTCATGTATGCAAATTAATGTGCCGTGAAAATGAGTTCTCCCGCATTGCGGAAATACGTAATATAGTTTATTTATTTTGTGTATGTTTTATATAAATTGGATTGCGATCGGCTAGGGAATTTAAAAGGAAAAATAGAGTATGGGTCCAGTTACACAGACTTGAAGCCGCGATCAGCTCAGCAGCGCGTGTGACTTGATACATGAAAAAATACTGAAAACATGTAATCACAACCTATCAAGTGAAAAGTGAAAAGTGACCGGCGCAGTGGTAGTGCGCCTCAGATCTTTGCAATTTAAAGCTCTGACTGGCATTGCAACTGTTATGGACAGGCGTGTAGCTTACCATCAAGCACTCGATTTGTTCGTCTCGTCACTTGATGTTATGTAAAAAAAGTCACATGAGAATAAAGTTTCTTTTTATTTAAGTTTATTTTGCTTTATCCATAAAATTGGTCAACGTAATTGCAGTATTTCTCTGTGCGAGCTCTAATCAGCTATTATTCCTCATGATGGTAGTACGTAGCTATTAAAATTATTAATGACAGCAACGGGAGCATATTATATTTTATCGATGACGCGTACTAATTTTGGATGTAAAAAGCGAAAGAAAATAATGCTTAAGTAAAAGAAGGTTCGGTCACGCTAACTAAAATAGAGATCAATTTTTTTTTATGTAATATCAAGCGACGGGACGAACAAGTCGTGCGCCTGACGGTAAGTTACACGCCTGTCCATAACAGTTGCAGTGCCACTCATAGCTTTAAATCAAAGAAATGAGGGGCACCGCCACTGTGCCCGTCACCCTGAGACATATGTTGACAAGTCCCATGTGCCTGTAATTTCACCAGCACCCTTACTCTTCAAAACCGGAACACAGTAATGCTGATATTATTGCTTGGAACTCTTTCCTAAAAAAATACTAATAACAAATTGCAGTTTTATTTATTTATATTTTTTATTTTATTATTTAATAAATATTTTTACTAAAATGTTTGAACTTTTTACTTTCACTTGATAGGTTGTGATTACATGTTTTCAGTATTTTTTCATGTATCAAGTCACACGCGCTGCTGAGCTGATCGCTGCTTCAAGTCTGTGTTACTGGACTCATACTCTATTTTTCCTTTTAAATTCCCTAGCCGATCGCAATCCAATTTATATGCATACCTCTCGAAAACATATACAAAATAAAGAAATTATATTACGTATTACCGCAATGCTGGAGAACTCATTTTCACGGCACATTAATTTGCATACATGAATATACTTACGCTTTTGGATTTGTATTGAGATAGGCAAAGACTATCGATCACCACTTTGACAATCCTGACAAACTATTCATCATATTCATTCATACATTTTGAGACATAAGTTGACAAGTCCTGTGTGCCTGTAATGTCACCAGCATAATAGTACGGCAATTGTATTGTTAATTATTCTTTTCTTACGATAAAACTTATTATGTTATGAAAGCAAAACAATAACAAAAGAGATTTGTAAAGCACTGGAAAGTATTGTGTGAAAATCACCTTGATTGAATGAGAATTGCACCCCAAAGGCAGAAAATGAAAGAATTTGTCCTAATCGGACACAGCCAGAAACAGAATAAGTTAAATAAATAATACGTAAATGCGAATAAATGTAGGAATGAATTTCGCGAAAAAAGCCAGCGCCTACGAAAATAATCTGTTTCAACACGTGAACGCATTAGTGAGCGTGAGTTTTGACGAAAATAAAGTTTGATATTGGAAAACACGTTTTGTGAATTATAATGACAATTGAAAATGGTAGGCAGGCCCTACGCGTTCATGAACTTGAATTTCAATCTTCCCAAATAAGTCCTTGTTCGTAGTAAGTATTACTACGTACCAACGAACAAATTGAAACGACTTATGATTGTTTCGTTAGGATTGGATAGAAAATGGAAGTAAATACATTTAAGCCTGGTACTACGAGTAAAATAAATTTGAATGTAAATTTTATCCAGGAGAGATTATTACATATTAACAAGTTTAAAAAAAGGCAGGTTCGATAAATTGAAATTGAAACTTTCGTGCAAGAAGTGATTTTTAAATTGAATACGGTTTGAGATTACGGGGTCATGTGCATAATGCCGGATTCAAGATTTCACATTAATAATTCATAATTCATTTCTTTGTGAAAGCACAGGTTGTATAGAATTGACCCGTTCGTGGGAAGTAACGGCGTTTGTTGTAAAATAAAATATCAAAATATTATTGTACGAGGTACCCTGTTTCGATATATAATATCTCAAAAAACCACTACGCGCTTTACAGTGCGATTTGCAAGTGCTTTTTGTTTATTTCCCGCCTACTACTTCTCCATAGAGATATATCAACAACATACTGACAAAATTCAATTATTTACATTGAACCATTGACTTACAAATAAATGGACGACGGGTCTAATACAAAAACCACGAAAAAAATGTCCCAAGTCAACCTATTCGAAATTCAAATTGTTATGTCATCGCAGTATCGCGCTGTCCGTAGAACAAATGAAGACTAAAGCGGAGTGTAGGGCTCTGTATACGATTTTAGCGCCTTACAAGTGCGGACACTTTTTAGCGTGGACCCGACGTCCATATAATTGTAAGTCAATGCATTGAACACTTTATGTTGAATCAATATTTCTCACAACCTCCCTCTTCGATCCATGAATTTACTTTCACTCACTGTACCTCTCTTTTAGTCTGACTTCATGTCTGACTTCTTCATTCTCCAATCGATACGTCACTGGAATGCTCTCCCGGACTCCATCAGAAGGTCCCCCACGTGTATAGGTACATAGGTACCTCTTGGTTATGCGGGAAGGACACTATGGGTCGTATTCTAGAACTCTACTCAATGCTCAAGTCAGGATAAAGCACTCGAAATCATACTCAAGTCCCTGCCATTAGGGTCGTATTTCCAGTGCTTGTGTTGCCAGTGCAATCCTGACTTGAGCATTGAATAGAGTTCTAGAATACGGCCCTATAACCTGCGCGCACAGGAACCTTATAAGTTAAGATTCTGACAGTACACAGATCAGCCAGTGTACAGGGTGGTCACAGACCATTACCACTGACTTCATCCGTCCTCCGTTCGTTCATCCTCTTGGGAAACGAATTTTTATAGGCGATAAATCGCAAGTGTAGCGACGCAATCGCGCATTTCACGAACGCGCGTTTGCATCGCTGCTAAAAGTCACCGTATGTAACAACTCTTAGGTTTATAACTACGTTATTTTTTACACAATAATAACCTTTCCTAATAATGTCGTAATATTCTCTTCAGGTTTTGTTCGAGAAATTCGCCTTTTGGGTAAAGTGTTTTTAGTCTAAGTAACACATTTCTAAGTGTAACTAAATTAAGAATGGAATGCGGTAAACCTAATGTGCGGATGAGCACGAAGGTGCTCTCTAATTTGCTTACTTCCTCCGACAAGGTTTCCGCATTATCTCGTATTTAATTAGATCATCTTTTTTACGCTGATCTTGAGTCAGTCATAATTAAAATTAATACTTATTTAGATTATTTACCATTTCTTGAATTATTTTTGAATTTTGCAGCTTCGAATCCTTACTTTAACTGATGTGATTATTAAATTCCAATTCTAGTTTATTCTCATTGTCTTGCATCACTTGAATACCTTATAACTATACCTTATGGCATCTATATTATAGAGATTTCCCGTAATTCTTTTTACAACTGAGCCTAACCAGTCAGTGAGACATCTCTAATGACGATGGGAAATGTTATTAAGTTTATTGGATAGATATACGGCTCATACAAGGATAGCGTTTTCATTATTAAGATCAGGTCTAAAGTTTTGTAATTCGGCGTTTTGAATGAATTTTTTTAAGTCATGTGGAGTCGAAGCTACAAAATCTCGACCATCGCAAAAAAGTAGCCTGCTTGTCGGTTGTCTATCGGATACATTTCGGGGAGAGTGCCCTTTCTGATGCGTACGGCAAAGGAATGGAATGCTCTACCTACCTCTACCTACTACCTACCTCTATCTGTTTTCCCCGAAAAGTACAATTTGGGGCTATTCAAGGCTAGAGTGAATAGAGGCATTTTGTATGCAAACGCGTCTCATCGTCTTATTCATTAATTCGTAAACCTTAATTACAGATTTCCTATGGTCTTGTATGTATTGTTGAAGTAGATGTTAATCTATGTCAAGTGGGTCGCGTGCATCAAAATATCTTTAATCACTTCAAACGGTCCGCATTTCGTAAATATATGGATAGAACTATTATAGACCAAAAGAGCGTAATACATAACGTTGACTACCGTCCAGTATTATTTTTGAGTTTCAGTACCCTTAAATGTTCTAGGAGGGTGTAGTGAAACCTCTCAACTATTCCATTGGCATTGGGCGTATGTGCGAGTATCTTATGGTCATTGACTTACAAATAAATGGACGACGGGTCTAATACAAAAACCACGAAAAAAATGTCCCAAGTCTACGTATTTAAACGTAGTGACATGTAAAGGAATATGAAAAAGCTAAAACGTTGAATTTAAATTGTAATGTCATCGCAGTACTGTCTAATTTTGCTTGTTTCGCTGTCAGTCGAACAAACGAAGACTAAAGCGTGAATGACGCTCTGTATACGATTTTAACGCCCTATAAGTTCGGACACTTTTTAGCGCGGACCCGACGTCCATATAATTGTAAGTCAATGCTTATGGTACTCTATTTTATGGATTTTGATGAAATCCGTGAAGAGATATGATTTGTGAATTCAGGTCCTGATCCATAACTCTCTTGAGAGGTATTACCATGATGGGTAAATGACTTTAGTAAGGCTTGCACTACTTGCTGCTGCTAGCAGAGCTATGTTATTTCGTATATAATATGCCTATATATTTGGGAAATGATTCAAGTATTGTTAGGTATTTCTCGGTTTGTACGGTGACTAAGTACAAAAGCAATAAAATAAGCTTCAAAGGGTTTGGATGGGGGTGGAACTATACAAAACTTTTATTCGATCGGGTTTCGATGATGCTGGGATTGGCCACATATATTGCACTCATTGTAGTATAGCTTTATAACTTAGTTATGTGGTCTTCCATTTTCGGCCAGTAGTAATGATTGGCAAGCGCCAGATAGCATTAATGAGTACCAAGGTGGTTTGTTTTACCCTCGTGATATTTTTATATAATTTGCTGCTGCTTTAAATAATCTTTAATGGTCTCTAATTCCATTTTAGTGAGGATAAGATTCATGGAAGAGTTTAAGTTTTTATAGTGTTTGAGTTAGAATTTGAGTTTTACTTGCTCTATATTACCGGGATAATTGAATATATTGCTAACTTTGAATATATTAACGTACATGTTTTTACCATCGGATTAACGTACTCTTTTACTGCATTTATCACGTTCTATTCAAGGTTGGATTGAGAAAGTTGAATTGTGGTTTTGGTGTGTTTCGAATGGCTTACTTGCTGTAGGCCGTTTTTTAATGTCACCTATTACTACAAAGCTTATCTATCTCTTGAAATTATTTAAGTGTTAATCGGACATTGGTATTTCTAATATGGGGTTTTTGGTACTCGTGTAAGTAGTCTCTGAGTGGTTAAATGCAAGAGAGCTGGTCTCTTCATTGTGAATTTCAACTCGTAACAGCGCATCGGAATTAAGATTACATTTACCCTGCTTGTAGACTACGGTATAGTTCTGGAGATATAATAGTATAAAGTCTGGAGTTTGACTTTTTTAAATACATAACCCACTAGTAGGACTCTATAATCGGTAACTATTTTAAATTTTCTGCCAAACAGTTATGGGCGTTGGTTGCCCAAACAATAGTCAAAAGTTCCTTCTCAATAGTACTGTATTTGATCTCGTGACTATTGATCGTTCTGGAAGCGTAAGCTATCAGTTCTGACAGAAGACCTATATTCACTTGCGGTAGCACTGCACCTATAGCTAAATTTGAAGCGTTAATCTATTAAAATAAAGGCTTTGTTAAAGTCCGGGTACAGAAGGACAGGGTACTTGGTTAGTAAGGTTTAACATTTTTCAAAACATTCAATATAGTAATCGCCGTCTGGTCTCATTTTTCAGTTCTTCTTTAATCATTCTTTAATTTGGGAAAGTTTGGAATAAATTTTCGATAGTACCCTACCAGTCCGAAGAAACATTTGATCTTAAATGCGTTTTTGAGGATAGGAAACATTTTTATTGCTTTAGCTTGACATTTTTCATGAAACTCTTGCGGAGAGCTGGAATTCTCCATTAGAAGTGCTAAATCGTTACAGAGAGCGGTCTCATTTTTCTAACTCGTGAAATTATTTATTAACGCCTTACAAATACCTGCCCAGTCTTCTGGAATTCCGTGAGGGTTGATCAAATGCGCGACAGGTCCGGTTACCTTATTTAAAATGTCATTCAAGACAGCAAGGAGATTTTTGCGACTCTCACTACTAAAATACAAGTTTGTTGCATAATTTAATAAAGCGAGTAAGGACATGTGGGTTCCCATCGAAATCGGGAATTAATCTAAGGGCTTTAACAATTTTGTTCAAGTCCGTCATGACTGGGTTGTGCTCAAAATTACTGTAGTCACTATCGGTATTACTATCAATACAATGCAATTCTCTATTTACGTCTAGAGCACCGTGTTCCGTGATTGCCATGGATGGAAAATCTTAGAGCCTTATAGGACTACATGAAAAGGAAGCACTTAAGAGATATTCTGTAGTATTCACGCATACATTCTGGATTTCGTCATCTCTCGACTATAGCACTTGTAGGTTCGGAATAGCCTACCAATATCTTGATTCACTGACTCTATTTGTTGTTGTACCGACTGCACCAATAAAGAAAAGTACAGTTGGAGGTTGAAAAAAAATGAAATAAAAAACAAACAAATAAATCAGTTAGTAATTTAAACGCGGTGATAGTCATTTGGGTTAATTTTAATGATAATAATTGTAAAATGTAAGTTTCAAATTAATAATAAGAATAACTTTAATATAAGTGAATAGGACTTTATTCATCAAACACACATATCTTTAGAAAAATCACATGATACATACATACCTCTAAACTATGAGTATCTCAAATAAGAAAACAACAGTCGGTTGTTGCAAAAAAAGAAAACTTTGCAAACTAAATGTAATAGGTTAAATAAAAGTTGCAATATAAAGGTGTCCAGTGGTCAATATCAGAACGAAGAATGACTTAAAATGAAAATGAAAAATGTAATTGCATGTCGGGTGTCCAGTGGCGGCACGTTTCGCAGCGCCAGCCTCTTTTAGGCCCCTATTCATCAGCGACTATCATGTTACACAGACTCGTAACAACTCAATTTTTATTGTCAATGTTGATCAAAAGGAGCCTCAGCATAGTGGTGTTTTACATTTTGCGCGTGTGTTCTCTGTCGGACATTATCGGTAAATGATTACTAATTCTGAACAAAAGAATACTACAAAAGCAATTGTTGTTAATCAATAATATATAATAAATATACGAAAGTAAAAAAATACACAAAGTAAATTAGGGATAATGTCATTTAAAAATTCGTACCCTGTGGAGTACATTTTTTTAGTCAATACGTTGTTTAATTGTTTTTTAAATTACGTTAATTTTTTTTTTTCAGACCTTAGTACCTTCGGTAAATTATTGTATTTTTTAGTGCCATTACAAAAATGCTTTTATGCATAACGGTAGTTTTTGAAGTGTTCAAACGAAGTTAGTCATAATATCTGTCAGTGGGTTTAAAGTTCGCGTGGCCAAGTGTGGGTGCATACGGACGTAAGAGCATTAGATTTAATGTTAAAACTTAAACCTGGAATGGAATTTATTGAAATCAGTAGAAAATACCGCAATTAGCAACACAAAGGATATACGTTTTTGGCCGAGTACAGGTATCGTAGAAATCTCATCATAACCTACTTTTTACTAGTTTTTTGAGACAACCACATGTGTGAACAGCAAGAGTTAAAAACCAATAATTGTATGTTATACGGAAGTCTTGTTGATATGTATGTAATAAACTTCTTTCCAATGCCTAACTTAAAATTTTTTTTAAGCGTTGTCGCAGCAGTTTCCAAAGCCCTCCGCCCCGTTAGGTACTTTTGAAGTTTGGTTGATTATGTTGGAAAAAATTTCAAACTTTTTTAAGTAACGTCGATGAGATATAATTTCATATACATATCATTATCACTACCAATCTTCGTTCCGCTGCTGGACACGGGCCTCCTATTGTCAGCGATCCAAGACTAATTAGCAGAGATTATAGTTTCACGGAGACTGTTAAAATGGAAATGCGTTAGAACAAGTTAGTGATTTGGTCAAATCCCTCATCTAGTTTAGTGAAATGACCAAAAGTTTTAGCAATCAATCATTGGCCAATCGCAGTCATATGTTGGATGTTGCCGCTTTTCTAACTTTCTTTAACCGAGGTCATTGATGTTTGTATACATTTTTATATTAAATAAATATGTTTAGTATCTTGGAAATGTTATTTTTGTCAATACACTAAGCCAGATCAGGATTTTTAGCTGCAATTAAACCGACAAACAAGCGAATATAATATGATGAAATACTTAGATATTTTAAGTATTAATTTCTAGAATTTAATTTATATGTAGTGGCAAACTATGCGCCCTTATTCCTTGTGACATCCATTCAAACGAATTTAAAATTTGAAATCCCCATTACAGTTAGATCCAGTAAACACGCAGTATATTTGTGTACAGATAAATTGTGTTATTTTAAGTATCCTAAGGTCTTTTTATTTTGTGTTACTTTAAGCCCCGAGTAATTGCTTGGTGCTGAGTAATTACAAGCGACAAAATGTTATTTGTAAATAAATATACTAATTGTGTAAGTTGTCTTGACTAACCAAGTCAAGAATACAGATGCAGACGGAAAAAATATTATCTTCTAGTCGTTTTCTGAATAATAGTTTTATTATATTTCTGAACCGTGTCAGTACAGTACTCGATCAAACACCTAACCTAACCTAACCTATTTCTGACACCGTACCTAATTTTGAATTTACAGGCACATGGGACTTGTCAACTTACGTCTCAGGGTGATGGGCGCGGTGGAAGTGCCCCATAAGATCTTTGAGTTTAAAGCTCTGAGTGGCACTGCAACTATTGTGGATAGGCGTGTCGCTTACCACCAGGCGCACGACTTGTTCGTCCTGTCACTTAGTATTATAAAAAAGAAAAAAATAGCGACATCTCTAGCCGGGGTGGTAGCTGTAAAAGTATCTAACTGGGGAAAGAAATCTCATACATTTCACATAGATAGAGCTACGGCTAAAAAGTCGTTGAAAAACCAAATACAAAGATACGACGCAAGCACATAGAAAAACTCGTGAGGTCTGCTGGCTCGTTCCTTGGCTTAGTTAGTATAGCGTCTGGCAAGTCGTCGGTGCGAATCCGGCCGGATCGAAGGAATTTTTTTGAGTGTTCGATCTTTGTATTAATAATTATAAGCAACTAGTGGAGTAACTTCACATAAAAATAATTGAATATCAATTCAATGAAAATTAAAAAAAAAATACTTATGTTTTCCGAGGGTTGTGAATTGTGAACCTTCTCCGACATGCAAGTTTCATCACGATCTTTTCCCTCACCAAAAAGGTCATGGTAAATTTCAAATTAAATTTCGAACATAAATGCCGACAAACTCAGTGGCGAACCCGAATTCGAACTCACAGCCTCTGCTTGAGAGGCGATAGGTCAAATCATTAGGCTCTCACGGCTCCAATCAACAGAATTAAATCAAAATATTGTTCTGAAAAAGAGTATCAAAATTCGTTAGTCGGTATATCAACTAACATCCGTTAAAACGATCATTAGTATGTAGCTATGGCGCCGTTAAGGCTATGACGTCACAAACAAATACTACCGTTTTTTTCTAACCTCTGATTTCTTGCTTTGTAATTATTTTGTTTTTCAACGGACTCAATTCAGTTTTCAAATTGTACCATTAATATTATATTTATTATTTGAAAGTAATCATATTATTTACTTGTTCGTGGGTAGTCAAGTTCGTGTCATGCAACTACTACTATTTTTGTAGTTGGTAGTTGCAACGAAAAACTACCTCATTATGTATTATTGATATGATTATCGCGCGAGATCTAGTTATTTCTAGAATTACTTCCACATTAATCGGAACCCTCGATAGTTTACATTTGATTCTGGCGAGGGGTCAGCTACCTTTAGCTATTCCTTTTATATTACACGCTTTCGAAACAGTATCAGCAGACCAAGCTGATTACGGTTGGGAATGAAAGGGGCTTCATAAGATTGAAGAATCTATTCTACTTAAACTGTCGTCCCTATGAACATAAAATATTCTGTAAGCGGACCAAAGTAGGAAAGAACTCACATACATTAATAAGTTAGCACATCTTGCTTTGGCGCTTTCAAACGAATGAACAAATCCCTGGCAGTGGACAAGTCACTCACGTAATAACGTTAATTAATGTAATAAAATATACAGGGGTTAATGAAAAGGAGTCGACTCAAATGAACGAAACATGCATGTCCCGAACAAAAGGGATAAGTTTATATCTTATAGGTATATTTATATTGAGTCTTACAATATTTCCCGTAGCGGAATAATCTGATTTGGACTCTAATTTCGGGGTATAAGGTTGCGACTGAGTGATAATAGAAGTTGGTACGAATATATAGAACGTTCCTGTTGCCGAAGCCCGCTGATTTTCAGTCAGTACGCGTGCGGCGCCACTTTCGACGGTGCGCCTCGCGACGCTCTCTCCTGAAACATCCCCGCGCTTTGTATTCGCAAATTAAAAACTACTAAAATTGACATAAATACTTACTTATAGTAACAAAAATCTTAATTTCTGGTTCAAGCACCTTCTGCATTTACCTCAGTTGGCACAACTTGAGGACCATAACTCTAATTCGATAGTAATCGGTTGGTGTTCGACTATGGTTTACAAATAACGATACAAAAATAGTGTTTTATATGTGTTTTACGGTACAGATCGGCATGGCGGTTTCTCGTAACGCATACTGCGTGTACTCAATCTGTTTCGAAATTATGTTTTGGTAGTTCACGTCTTTTAGCAATTTTTAATATAATTTTTTCGTCGGACTGTTGAGATTTGTTACTTTGTAATCTCAAGTTCATTACATAGTTTTAGCTAACAGTATATTTGCGAATGCATATTTGAGCGTTTTTCAACTGTTTTGCAAAGTTTTTTGAGAGTAAGTTTTGCACGTTGTTCTCCATAAAAAGTTTATAACAAATAGTATTGTTTTTATCACTTTTGTACCTACTTGTTTGAGTTATTTAAATTTGTACAAAAATTTTATTATTTCTTATAACCGTAGGTGTACAATACGATCATGGAGTAAATTATTCAGTATTAAGACGGATCAGTTTTTGTCTACAGTTTTTTCAAGAAAGTAGTAAATGTAATGATAAAAACTACAGCAGATGTGTCTGCAAAGCTACATCCAAGACGTCAAACAAGGCGTGGTAGAATATTTTCCTGAAACTTTTCCAGTTACCAACTGTTTTCCATACGTCCTTGAAACTTCGCTTTCTCCAAAGTCTCTCTCCCCTCACCGCGACCGCTTCATAGCTCTCAAGAGAATTATAATTTTTGCACGTGTTACACTTTGTGGATATTCTTTCAAATATTCACGGTTTTTACTTGTTTCCTGTTCGTAGCCTAAGACAGACTCAAAGTTAATGGTCTGGTGACCGTAAATGTAAACTTATTTAAGAACTTGTCTAATGAATAAGTTTACGTTACTTTAAAAGACAATCCATTATCTTCTTAAAAACCTATCCCAGTTTCTTGCGAATTTGTCTGCTTTCTAATAATTAAAGTTGTTTGATATATATTCTGAAATCCATGCAAAATATAAACGAATTTCCAAATTAGTTTACAACAAAATGGCAGGACTCCTTTGACTTAATAATCGACGTACTTAAGCGCATCCCACACGTCGTTTCGCTGTACAAGACGTACCGCAGTATCGCGCAGTTTGCGATAAGGATTTTATTCTGCCTGCCAGCCGTGCCGTTTCGCTGTCGCTTAAACGAATTGTAAAGCCACTGGTCGCCATAAAAAAAGGTAAAGTGTTGTGAACTGTGAATGTTAAAGTTTTTCAGTGATTGTTTTGTATTTTCAATAACGTCAAAAAACGACATATTCCTAGAATAGAGAAGAAGTAGAAATAAGCGTCTTAATTTCATTCGCTTATTGTTATGATGCAACTTCTTTTATAATAAAACATTTAGAATTAAGTTATTTCTTAGGAAAACGAAGTAATATACTGTAATTTAACAGTACTCTCTATACCATGAGACACAAACTCATGGAAGTCTGTAAAGTACTTTCTTTAGTAAAAACGTATTTCTTCTGAATGATAGTTTTATTAGAAATTATGGTACTTAACGCTAAAAGCGGAACTGTCCCTTTTGGATTAGGGTCTTGTCGAAAGTAGGTATTCATAGATTCCAGATAAGTAACATCGATACTAGAGATGGGATTGGAACAAAATCTATGTCGACAGGCAAAAAAATCGTGAATACAATTCGCTAAAGTAACTGTTCGGTGATATAGATTTAAGTACATTGCTTTTCTACGTCCAGCTTTTAAAACCATGACATGGTGTTATATATATTTTGGCAAAGTATTATGTCATAGTTTACTTGTTTATTTCAAATCACGTCATAAAGCACAATATAATCTTTAAAAAACGAAGTTCGATGTCAACGACTTTGGCATCAATTAATAGCCAGCTGATTTCGAGAAATCAGAAACTTATTGCAAAGACATCAAATAAACTTGTATGCCAAACTCAGCATGGTCGTGAAGGTATCAAGGGACATGACCCGGGACCAATTATTCCAGGGTAGGCATACACAAGAAGGTCTCCGACTTCAGAGTACGAACACGACTGAAATTGGCAGATGCTTCGCATAGGCCTAGCAATGCCCGCCCTATCTGGGTACTTACAGTTTGGACATCATTAGCTTTTGTGTCATGGTAATTGATATTCTCTAGCGAGCAAGTGAAAATTGAAGATTTGCTAAAACATTTGTTTGTCCATTCTGCTTATTTCCTGTATTTTTAATCGGTAGAGTCAATTATGAATTAGAGGTATTCTTGTTATGTGTTTCTGCGGAGAAATAAAATACAGGTTGGACAATGCATCCCAATTTCTTTACCTGCAGTTGTTTTCTTTGGATGTTTTATTTGTGGTGTCTCTGTACGACTCAATATCAGTCATCAGAATCGAGAGAGTTAATTTAGCTAAACTAAAGAATAACGTGAACCTTCCCTTCTACAATTCCGCGGCTTTTCGAAACTGATTCTATTCGTATTGATTTGTTTATATTTTATAATAACGTAATCGATCTCTAAACTGGGCAACGTTATTCCTTTTTTTACTTTTTTAATTTATGATAGTTGCTGTCAGTTATATACCTCGCGTAGTTTCCTTAGTTCAAATTCATGAACATGATTTTCAAGTTATACTGTGTTGCTATCCTTTATATGTTGTTGTATCCTTTTCTACCATTATCCCATTTCCCAATGTTCACGTTATTCTTTAGTTTAGCTAAATTATCTCCCTCAATTTCGATCACTGAAGTGCGTATTATTTATTGAAATTTGCGGACATTGGCGACAAATTATTATTTCCTCTTAAATATTTGCTACAAATTATTGTCCCAAAAGATAATATTGTAGTTGGGTTTCTAAAGGTACATACTTAGCTTTTTTTTTTTTTTTTTTTTATATAACGCACACACTCAACATAGCCCCGCACTAGGGAAACCCTGTGTCGCGGGTGCCATGGACACACATATAGACAACCACAAATTACACCCAAACTCACGAGAGAAATAATTGTAGGCCATACAAATATTTCTCCCGGCCCGGGAATCGAACCTGGGACCTCTGCGTGGCAGTCCGACATGGTAACCGTTCGGCCACGGAGGCAGTTAAATAGCTGCTTAAATACTTTAGCTATTTAAAAAATAAACATGAGACAACCTATAGTTTGGAATGTTCAGAAAATAAACATTAAAACAATAAATGTTAGATGCATTGATGACGAAATGGATATGTCCATTCTAAAAAAATTTCATACTTTAGGTAAATTAACTCTCTGAAATCCGATCACTACTCATTATTTAGCGTGTAAGCTGGCATGATTCTATCTATACTAACTGTTTTCTTTAAAAGATCCTGTATAGAGTAGGTTTAATTACTTTATCGCATCGGATAAATACGTGAGTTTTTAAGTTTGGATGCACACCTATGTTTCTTGTCTTATTTCTCTCTGGGTGTAGCAGATAACGATGTATTTTTTTGTTTCGTTATCTATGATTTCTTGCGCTGACGGCTCAAAGAAATCGCCGGGCAATCTTATCGTTTTTCTGTAGATCATTTCTGCTGCATTGCTTGAGTGTAGTCTTTTAGGCATACTCGTAAGCTAAGTAAAACCGATTGTAATTCTGGTACCCCTTTCCTCTACATATAAAGGCTGTTTTAAGCGAGCGGTGCCTCCATTTTGTCATTTCATTCGCTTGTGTGTGGTATACCGTGGTTCTTATTTTTGTAATACATGTTAACTTCCGAATGGTGATACAGTGTGTCTATGTACTTCCGTTTACATGTAAAACCGCTAGGTGGCGTTGGTGCGGTTAACTGCCAAATTTAAACGCTCCGCTGATTTTAATTATAAAAACACTTAAAATTAAACAATTAATTATTTTACGAGTGTTCAGTTCTTCTAAGTTTTGATGTGTGACAACGCTCCATATCTATTGTGATTGTATAAGGTGATTCATGTAAAAATATCGAGTGATCATAATGGCTATACTGATATATATAGATATACTGCAGAAATTGAAAGGTTAGTGGAAGTCCTATCTCATGTAGAAAAGAAAATTACAGACATGGTTAAAGAACTGACTACATGTCATGATGTTATATTAAAACAACAAGCCTGCATTATATCACAAGAAGAGAAAATTTAAAAAAACACAAGCTTACTAAATGACATTATGAACAACTTACTTGACAAAACTGAAAGGCCAACATATGTTCCTGCATGTCTTGGCAACTGCACCATGTCACTTAATAACTCAGGACCACAAGGCACTACTATAACGGCTGAGAATAACCAAGGTATCTATATTTCACCAGTACACAAAGACACTAGGTCAACTTTTCCAAAAACCGAAGAAATGGTACCAAAATCAGTTACTGAAAAGATGAGTCGAGACAACAGCCGTTAAAAGGTGCTAAGCTCAACTCCGAGGGCCGAGGGGTCAAAGAAATGATTGGCCAACGACAGATTCCCTGCTCGAAGATAAGCCAGAAAGATGTGCGGCTATCAAGTTATATTACAGCGGCAAGACGTAAAGCAGTATCCCCTTTGTCCCTTACGTTGACTCCAAATCCAACTCCTGCACAAAATGTTCAGCATTCAACTGAGTTCCAGGCCACCTCCCAGTTAGTCTAAAGTATATTAAGGGCTGCACCACCTCGTATCGTGACTCTTCATCTATTCAACTTCAGCGAGGATACACAGCCAGATGACATCTTATGCCACCTTGAATCACATCTCGGAATAACAACGGCAAAATGTGACCAACTGCCGACACGAGTGAAATACTCATCTTTTAAACTTGACGTACCAAATAATAAGGTAAAATTAATTCGTGACATAAATTATGGCCTGAGGGTACCTCTATTCGTAAATATAACACTATTCACAAAAATCTAAATTCCAGTTCAAAAAACTAATTATAAACACCGACACCATGCCCGTTTCAAGTCGTGTTTAATAAACTAGCTGAATTTATAATAATACATCAAAATGTGCGATCTATCACTGTTAAAACTGGTTTGCTAAACCTACTAACAAGCGAACACGAGCCCGATGTATTAGCTTGTCCGAGACATGGTGTAGGTACAATGAAATAAAACATGTAGGGCTTTGTGGGTACACCCTTGCAAACAACTTCTGTCGTGAAACCATTGAACACGGTGGTGTTGCATTGTATGTACGCGATAGTTTACTATATAAATAGAGAAACGACCTACAAAGCCTTGCTGTTGAGTATCAATGTGAATTCACTGTTATCGAAATTTTGCAAATAAAACATAATCATAGCCGCATATCGAACTGGAGAAAGTGATTTCACAACATTTTTATTTACAATGGAATTATTGTTTAGTAAGCTAATTGACGAAAACAAAAGGTTTATTATGGTCGGCGATCTAAATGTGGATTATTTGACTACAAATCCTTTGAGAACTAGACTAGATGAGTTATTAGATAGTTATGGTTAAAAAAATTTAATAAGTTTCGCAACGCGAGTGTGCGAAACCTGTTCAACTTCCATTGACTGCGCTGTAGTGGCCTGTATGTAACGACGACAGTGTAATCGCATCACCAATTGACACCACGATTAGTGTTCACAGCGCTCAGCGTTATGTGTTGAAGACAAGTCCTAATGAGAACATTCCGCACAACGTGAATATTGAACGTAGAATATTCCGATCAGGTGCAAATTATTCCTTTTATATTGACATTGAAAATTATAATTGGAATTTTATATTTGACATTACATTGGACATTAATGAAAAATATAGTAAATTGATTCGTATTTTGACATATTATTTAAATGTTCATTTTCCTATAAAAAAATATATTTTTAAAAAAGAATAACCCCACTCCGTGGATGAGCAGTGAATTGTATGAACATATACAAAAATTTAATAATTACAATGAAATGCGTCGTCAATATCCTAATGATAAAATGTTACATCAGTATGTTAAACATTATGCGGGGTTGATAAAATCGACCAGTGTAGCTGCGCGTAAAAAATACAATGCTAAACGTCTACAGAAATGCACAAATAAATCAAAGAAAGTGTGGAAAATTATTGATGATGAGATATCCACCGTTAGAAAAATACAAAATGTATGTTTGAAAGATAAAAATGAGTATAATGTACCTATTGCTAACATACCAAACTATTTCAATGAACACTTTTTATCTATTGCGGCCATTGTCTACACACAGTGACCAAAACAAGGCAATTGAATATTTATTAACCCACATGAACAGCAAACAACCACCAACTTGCACACTGCCTAGTGTTACAAAAGACACACTCAACAAATGTTTGAAACACCTAGTGAATAAGGCTCCCGCTACACAGGACATATATGACATATCAGTAAATGTACTTATAATACCCTGGCCAGTCATACCAACTGTACTGGTACAACTTGTCAATGAGATGTTCTGCACGGGAGTGTATCCAAACGTTCTAAAGAGCACGCGTGTATGTCCTGTGTACAAGGGCAAAGGTGAGATGAGCGGAGTTGATAATTATAGACCTATAACTATTGTACCTAATATTTCAAAGATAATTGAGTAGATTATTTCCTCTCACCTAATGTCACATTTAGAATACAATGATCTTGTGGCAAACAACCAATTTGCCTATCGTAAGTACCGGTTCACCACAGCAGCGGCTGCACAGAGGGTGGTGGACTCAATAATTACGGAGTAGGATGGTAAGTGCAAAGTAGCAGGAATGATGTGTGACCTGTCAAAAGCGTTTGATGTAATCAGTCACGAATTACACTTAGAGAAACTATATCACTATGGTATGCGAAGCAAAACATACGATCTTTTCAAATCATTTTTATCACGCCGAATTCAGACAGTTGAAGTAATATCAGGTGGGGAAAAACTACGCTGTAGTGGAGGTGACGTGAACCTTGGAATTCCTCAAGGATCTTCATTGGGAAATATCCTCTTCCTGACATTTATTATTGACCTACCGTTCCATATCACTGATGGCTTATTGGTTTTGTTCGCTGATGATACCACTGTAATTGTGTGCGCCCGAACTTATGACGAACTCAATATAAAAGTAGGAAATGTATATATGAGTCTGATGAAATGGTCACTTCCAATGGTCTCATACTGAATGCTGCTAAATCTAGTTTAATATTGTTCTCTGGTAGATCAATCCCGAGGCCAACGTGTTTGGATAGTCCAATGCCCATAACTGACCACAGTAAGTTCTTAGGATTCATTCTGGGTGAAAATTTAACGTGGAAGCGTCATATAAATTCTATGTGTGGTAGACGAAGTAGTACGACTTATGCACTAAAAAAAATTAAAACCTGTCGTTACATATTCCATACTACGACAAACATATTTTGCATATTTCCACCATAATGTCGTATGGTACCATTCTATGGGGTGACTCCACTGATTCTGACATTCTGGTATTCATTATTCAGAAACGAGCAATGAGGATACTTGCCGGAGTAACACGAAGAGTCTCTCGTAGGGACTTATTTGTGAGACACAGGATAATGACCATGTATTTGTTGTATTTATATGGAATAATCACATTCATACGAAAAAACTTACACAACTTTGAAAGGCATGAAAGCCGTGATAACACCCGCTCCACAGGACGGCTGAGGTCGTACCGCGACGGTTAGCACTCACTGAAAAAAATCCGCGCGTAATCGGCCCGGCTTATTATGAGCACCTACCCGTTGATTTAAAAAATGAGCCTAATGATGAAACATTTGATCGGCGACTGAAAGACTTTTTATTGGATAATGCGTATTTTTCCACTGAAGAATATAGGGACATGGTCTTGTAATATATGTTGTAATTTATAGATTATTAGGTATAGATATTATTTTACAGAAATGAATAAATTACATAAACTTACATACAATCATTATATTGTCATAATTATTATTACATTATTTAATATGTTCCTACATTATTTCACATAACTACATTGACTACGTTAAAATTACGTAGTACAAAACTTGTACTGGATATTTGTAATTTTTTGAAATGTAACATTTATTACTATTTGTAACGATTCTTGTAATACAATATATTGTATATAATAATGTAAAGTTTACAAGATAATATATATTCCAGAGAATCCAAGTATAGCTTTTCCTACTTATTATCACCTTTATTTATATATGCATATTGCGTATCGATCATATGCCAGAATAAGTAACGTTATGTGCCGATTCGAAAGCTGAAACTCTAAATTCTTGGAAAAAAAGGTCGGACTGGTTCCTGTAACAATTCGCAACGAATCAGAATATTGCTAAATGGTCGGTGTATCAGCCCGTTACACCAACACCAACACCATCTTCATGATTTTAGGTGTTTTCGATTATAAAAGCTTTTCTGTTGTTTTTATGTTTGTATGCAATATATTCAAGGTCTATAGCCGACGGCATATCGATAGACGCTATTCTTGATAGTGTGCATGCCACTATGTTGTCAGTTCCTTTAATATATTGAAATGTTGTACAAAACTGCGCAATACAATTTATTTATCTAATGTGTGTGTATTCGTATAATTTTTGCTCATTGTACCTTTTATCATAGCGTATACTGTTGACTTATGGTCTATGTAGATAATTAGCGATCTGCCTTCCATTAAGTACCTAAAATACTTTATAGCCATGTATAAGAGTATAGCCAAAAGTTCACTATCATATGTGCTATAATTTCGCTGTGTGTGAAAAGGCTTCTGAGTAAAAAATCCTAGTGATTTTCAGCTATTGCTTTCTTTTTGTTGCAATACTGTACCTGTACACGTATTTGAGCAATCAGTCATGAGCACCATTTTTGCGTCAGCTGACGGGAATGCCAATGTAACGGCGTGTTGTAGTCTTTGTTTACATTTTTCGAATGCGTCAAAGCTCTCTTCCGTCCAAGGAATTGGGGTCTTATCTTTTTTCTTTGAGCTTTGCAAAAATATATTATAATATCTCGCTAAAAATTATCATGCCTGTGAGACGTCGCAATTTCTGGACAGTGTTCGGTCTCGGAAATTCAGTAATTGTTTTGACTTGCTCTTTAATCATCCGAGGTCATCCTTTTAATCATAATATCCTAAAAAATTCAGTTCTCTCTGGCCAATGTCGTATTTTGTTAAATTGTTGTCGTATTCATTTAGACGTTTAAATACTATCCGAAGGTGTGTTTTAGTATTCTGCGTAGGGCATGCGATAATTATGTTAATAATGTAACAAAAACGACGCGAAGTACTATAGTTCGCCATTATGAATATAAAATATTCAATCATCATTGAAAGGTTTTTTGAGGCATTTTCAATCCAAAAATATCTTTTGTGAATTTGTAAATACCAAATTGGCATGATCACAGTTTTCTCTACATTTTCCTCTGCAACAGCTATTTTATAGAAAGCGTGTGTTAAACTAGTTTTTGAAAATATTATTTTTCCAGCTAGAACACCTTACAATACTGAATGGGTGGTATTGGATCGTGTTTGGTATTCGCGTTTATTTCTCGAAAATCACCGAGACACATCATTGTCTTTTACAGATTTTCACGTATTGCATGCGCTGAAAATTCTTCTTTATTTTTTATTTTGTACTAAACTTGTCGGGTGGTAAATCGCCTGGTGGACTACTAGGTAACGAAGTCACTCAAAAGCAAAGTTTGTGATCAAGACAAAGCTAATAAGGGCTGTCGAGCTGTACGACACGGGTTCGAAATACGTGCATGCGACTACGCAAATTACTGCAATTGTAATTTGTATGCCAATATCCGCGTCTTTCTATTAGCCTATAATTAATGTATTGAAATATATATTTAAAAGAGCAACCCCTAGAGTTTCTTGCTCATTCTTCTGAAGGAACTCGGCCTTACGAATAAGCAGTAGAGTTTAATTAATGTGACGATTTCAAGAGTAATTTGCTTACCTACGAAATAAAGATGACTTGGATTTTGAATTCGAATTTTGCCTTATTCTTCAGCTCAATTCAGCTATTTACTTTGGAACTTGCTTGAATTTTCGCCTCTTGTAGAGTTTGCTAGTCTCCATAATTTAGTCCGCGATTGTTGCTAAATTTTTCAAAGTCTTAACTTCGGTGACTGCTACAACTGCTCGAACATAGTAAGTGTCTTGCCACATGATGCATAACGTTTTGTCCGGAATGTGTTCTCGTGCTAAATCTTGTGTCTTTTGAAATTGACGTATTTCATATTCTCCGTACACTTTCGTAGTCTCTTTTTGTCTTGCTATTTCTCTACCGCTAATCTTTAAAATAATGTTACTGTAATACAAAATGTTACAAAAGCATTAAGAATACAAAAGCTTGAATAAAACCCTTTTTAATAACGTGTACTAACAACAATACACAGAGTTGTACATTATTTTCTGAACGCTATCGTGTGCGGGACACATTTTCGTTTTTGTTTGTTCATTTAAGGCTAGGTTTATCTGGTATGTTGATTTTTTGGTTAATATGTATAACTGGAAGTTTACAAACTCCCCAGTGTCTTGACTTACGAGCATTACCGATGGCAAATATTTTTCAAAATACCCATTGGTTTCGGTGCCATGCCTTTTTTCAAGTTCATGTCATTGGGGAGATATGAAAGTTAACACATAATTAAATTTGTTTAACATTAATTTGATATAATTTCTGTACTGAAATGAGGATAATATTAAGACAAAAAGTAAATGATTGTAGGGAAACGAATTAATATTCATTGTATCTATTTCAACCTACACTATACAAATACGTCTCACAGTTGGTGTAAGTAAGTTCTATTATATTTTATTATATTAATATATATATTAGAATATATATATTAAGAAGAATTATATATCTAAGCAGAAGTTCTGGATACAGACCCAATGTGGTTTCTTCGAAAATTTACATAAATATTCTTTGACAAGTAAGTTTCATCTCTAGGAATCATTGTTAGCAATTTCTGGTATTTATTCTTATTTTGAATCATGAAAAACGAGCTAGTCTTTAAAAGGGCTTAAGTTCATGCTGATTAGTCATGAGAACAGAATTGTTTTGTATAGTCATTGACTTTGTGTATAGATTTTGAAAGGCCTTGACTCCGGCAAAATAATTTATTCTTTTTATAAAAATGTTGTTAGCCCCGATATGACTAGCCTGTAAAGTTTTGGACTCATTAAAAACAAAATGTTTGAAGTCTGTGATATTTAGACTAAATTACATCCGTGAGTTTTACCTAACCAGCATTATATTTGTAAAAATAAAATAAAAATTGTTTAAATTAAAAATGAAAATAAAATAAATTCCATAACATCAAAATTGTATAAAATGACATTAAAATTATCTAATTAATAAAATAGTATAAATCATTGTAAGAAAAAAATCAAATAAAATATTGCGTCAGAATTCAATTAATACTAACAATTTCTTCCAAATTGTCCCTTCTTTTTGTTGAACTGTATCTGTTTTATAGGGTAAACAAGTAATATAATTCGAAAAGGACTAGGAGGATAAGATCAATCTAAATAAACCGGAAGCGGAACCGACCTAATTCTTGGTCGGATCATAAGCCATATGAATTCTCGTATTTATGTAAGATAATACGTTCACCGAAATTCGAAATTTGAGCACGACTACCATAATATATCTGATATCATGAATCAAGCATATGTCACCGAAACGAGTAGGTCGGTATATAAAGAAGAATCGGAGAAAAACTTTGCTGTACATTTTTCATTTTCTTGAATCGAAATTGTTAATAAGTACAAATAATACAATATTTTTTATTTTAACTTTGCATCTAAAATATCCTATCATTCCTCTCATTCCTATTCACTGTATTTTGCCTTGTGACCGTTTCTTCGGTTAAATTAAAATACTTTCCACTACAAAACGTCGAAATCCGATAACAAGACTTTCTTCTGAGTAGGCATTGAGAGATATATAATATTGAGATTAAAAATAACATAACTGTTTTATAAAAAACTGACCTCAACAGTTCGTGAAATTACATCTATTTGCCAAGTTTTATTGAATTCAGTGTTAGTAATTTAATAAGCGGTTGATTTATTACTCAAACTTATCACTGCGTCCCCAATATTTTACACAAATTTTTAATACATTTGCTCAAAACATGGTATTTTTCGTACTACAAATCGTGCCGAAAGTTGGATTTTTCGCACTAGTGCTTTTTGCTTTTCCATTTTTTTTTAAATTTACTGTTGTTTCAAGTCTTAAACATAGAACTAAAGAGGTTGTATATTTATTTAATATTTATGTGCTTTGTGATGTAACTCATTCGCCATTAAAACTTATATTTTCTTACAAACATCTTATTTGTTGCATAGGTGTTTTATAAAACAACGAGTTTCATTTAAAAATACCAAAATATTTTCCATAAAGATGGCTGATTGAGTATTAACAATTACCGGAGGTGAGTATTACGGGAGACCGCTGCGCGCCGCGTCACTAAAATAGTAATTTTAATGTGGCTGAATACTGGCAACAGTTGCCATTGTACTCTGAATTTTTATCAGACAAAGAAATAAAATGAGTTTTTTTAAATATTGTTTTATTACATATTCAATGTAATTTTTTCGCAAATGTATTAAAAACGTCGTTTGATGCAAGTGCGGATTTGTCATTTTCACTTGTCTCGAGACTCGTGAATAATGACTAACTTTCCGCACTTGTATCAAAAATAACTGTTTTTTTATTTTACGTAAAGAATTTATTTTTTAAGCAAGACTGGAATTTTTACTTAGTCATATGGTTTTTAGTTACTGACAAGACCACCCTATATCACTACGGGTTCCTTAATAGACTAAGAAAAAAAAAATTAAAAGTTCTATTATTATCAATGTATTACTATATTATGTTGTTTAGTTGTTTAGTCATAAAATATACACTGTTGGAGGGACTACAACAATTGCCAATGTTCATTTAAAAAATAAAATAAGGAATATTCCACTTTAGACGTTTTGTTGTAGAATTTATTACAAAACTACCAAAAAAATGCTTTAATTAGAATATTCAGTTAATAATTAGAGTAATTTTGTTCTCTGTAAGTCTAGACACGACGTTGTTACTAATTCAGACACATTTTTTTCCAAATTCACTTCTGTAATATTTTTACGCACATATAAATAAAAAAAAAAAGCCACGGTAGACTCTGGCATTGGGATTCAAATCTGTCAATTCTAAAAGCTATTAAAGCAAATAACTATGACGACTAAAGTTGGTACTTACGAAGAATTTGAAAAGGAACAGTATGGTAAAAACACGAAGAGCTCCCAAAAAACACGAGATTTTCGTAAAACCGAACAGCTACGCTTTATGCTACCTGATGATCCTACGCAACCTGGTTGAGACACGTTCTTATATACAGTCTTCAAAGCGAAAATTCATTTGCGGTTTTTTTTTATTTATTATAAAATATAAGCGCGCATTTGACCTCCATCTCACCTGATGGAAAGTGACGATGAGGTCGATGATGGAGCATGCACACCTAAATAATGCCTATTCACTCTCGCCTTGAAAAGACCCAAGTTATAACGTTCAGGGAACAAGTCTGCAGGCAGGGAGGGAACTCAATGCGACTGTATGTTTTTTTATATGTATGTTACGCGATAATTCATTGGCATTTGTGAACCGATTTTGATGATTCTTTTTGTGTCAGCAGTAACCCCATTTAAATTTGAAAAAATATTCCACTTCTAAGGGTGGCAAACTAGGGGATGAATGGCTTTTGAGGTCTTTCTTTTTAGTACTTTGTACTAAGATTATGACATTAGTTTTGTACCACAATCTATTTTGTATTAATTCGCACAAGCATTACTGACGCTTCTAAAGAACTAACCATCCCATCACTTGAACGTTCGTGACTAGGTTGTATACGCGAATCGCTGCAAGATTGAACCCGAGAATAATTTGCGGTGAACCTGACACGAAGCTGACAAGTTTACATCTTCAGTTTCGTGTACATACTCCAATAGGGTTCACTGCATCACATATATGTATGTAAGTATGTAAAACAATCTAGTCCTATATTCTAATTAAGAAAAAAACATCTAATTAGTTGGAAGGCGCAACCTCAAAAGTAAACGGTAGTAATTGACTCTGTCTCTTTGGAGATATACGAGAAATGGCTTCCTTTTACGGAAGCTAAAGTAAAATGGCATTAGTTACCGGAAGTTTGCAATAAGGTCGTAATCTATATTACGTTTTCCAAAATATCAATAACAGACTGAATTGTCAAGAAAAGAATACATTAAATTCAATTCAAATATGATAATTGAAACTGTATTTGTCCTCTTTTGAAAACCTTACTCACCTGCTTTAATTATAATAGCTATTAAATGATTTAGGATAGAGATAAATATGTAGGTTTTTCTATAGAATACAACATAATTGTAGTCAGAAAGCCGTAGCCGGTCACACAAGTGTCGCGATGACAATGGAAGGACATTCCGAACAGCTTGTGTAACTGAGTCCTTACATGCGCCGGTCTCGGATTACATTTTGCTCACAGGTACTTTGTGGTTAACGGATTACAGAACATGAAACACATCTACGAAAACCTGTTATCGATAGTCATAATTATTTAAATATAGACAGCCAAAAAAGATCCCTAAAGGAAACAAATCTCAGTAAAGTCATATTTCAAAACATTTATCTTTGTCATAAATGTGGTTACAAACAATTTCGCAATACGTTCGCAATTTCCGTTCACACGAGGTACGGCTTAAAACCCTTGAGTCTAAACACTTTTCGTTCAGAGTTGAAATAAAATTTATCAATAAAGCTGATATTTATGTCACTTCTGGAACCTGAATCCCAATCACATTCCAGTACCTAAAAAAATATACTATATATTTGTGTAAATATTCCATGTCACAGTTATTTTTATAAATTACATTCTCTTATTGGCCAAATGTTTTGGGATTTCACATCACTGCACCATCTAAATTGTAATTTAAATAATATTCAAACTGTAACTCTTTTACGTATTCATTGAATGAAAATTGGGTGAGCATGAAATCGAAATAGTAATAACAACTCGTAAACACTGTGTCTTATTCATGTTATAGAAATTCAACAAAATGTGAGAACTAAGGTCACTGTTACCCACATTATTAAAGAAACAAAAGAAAATTTCCAACAATAGGTAATTGCGTCTCGAAAATGATGCAAGCTTTTAAGAGGCTGTCAAGCCTTTAACAACATCTAAAAGGTTCGTGTTCATGAATGTCTTCCTCATATTACACGGCACCACACTGGATATTGTGCGACTCTATTGACTACATCATTTACTTTAGCTCTGGAATCTTGAACACATTTCCCGTTCAGGGTCGCGGTAATTTTGGACGGCAATGCTAAAGTTTTCGAAATGATTTTACAGTTTATTATTGCGTACATTTTTGAGTTTATGCATATTTCAGGGTTCTTCCGACGAATAGATTTCCTATAATAATAATAATAATAATTTTATTCTCAGACAACGTGATCCATAATATTTGTTAATATAAAAAAAGGACTTAAGCTAGTGTTAGTTTAAACATAAAAATAAAGACAATACTAATAAAAATTAAATAATAATTTGCTTAATAGGCGGGAGGATAACTGCCCAGCCAATGTTAGAGCAGTGAATCGCTAGCGGCAAACGCATCCACCGCCACAACATTGGGGACTCCCACCTATCTGTCAATGTGTTCAGCATGCTGTTTGTGCTGCCACGCATGCGACTGAGTAGCGACGTACTTCGCTTTAGTATGATAGCGTAAAAATCGTCAACACGTTTATCAGCGAACATGTTTGATGCGCTACAGAAACGTGGCAGTCGGAACAGCATCCTGAACGCATTGTTATACTGAACGCGCAGTGCACCGTATGTCCGCTGCGTATAGTTGACCCACAGGCTGCACGTGTAAAAGGACTGGCAATAAGCTTTAAAAAGTGTTACCTTCACTTGATCTGTACATCGTGCAAACCTGCGCGCCAACATATTACAACGGACAGCCAATGCCCTGCGCTCTCTCTCTATATCTGCATTATCACACAGATCCTCGGCGACCCAGTGGCCCAGATACTTAAACTGCCTTGATTGCTTTAGAGGAGTTCCACATAGAGTAATTGGAGGCACGGTCGTATATGTTTTGGTGTTGGCCTTGAATACCATACAATCACTCTTAAGTGCATTATATCTGAGCCCGTGTGCCGCCGCATAAGATTCACAGATACTTATCAGCTTACGCAGAGCACCAACTGATGGGCATAAAAGTACCATGTCATCAGCGTAACATATGTTATTGACACAGACCCCGTCAATATGGCAACCAACGTTGGAGCCGCTGAGCTCACCCATCAGCCCTATTGTTTAGAGTATTTTTTTGAGTGGTTTCAAGAACGGAAATCTCTTTTATTTTTAAATTGTCTGCAACCTAGTTTAATCTAAAAGTTTAATCCCCAGAGGCGCTTGTGTACATTTTCCTTAAACTCCAAACAAATTTGTGCGATAATTGTCTCGGGAAAGGAGGACAATGGATTGTCGAGTTTTTTATTGCTTCGTGTACATTCGCGCTGGTAATATTTTATTATTAATTCTAATAAAGTCAATTATAATTTAGGCTTAATATTGTCTTTTTACGACCACAGTGCCGCAGGTGTCATCTGTGTGCCCCTTTTATTTAGGAGTTCCATTAAACTTGACCTCGTTGCATCGCTTTGACCTATTTACATGTAGATAATATCGTTCAAAGAGCCGCCATGCCACAAAACACCAGTACTGCGACTTAGAAATGTAAAAATGCAGAATTAATTTGTAAGTACGATAATAAATAACCATTAATTATTTTAATTTAGGTAATACAAAAGGTACTTGAAAACTGTTAGAATTTCTATTACGGTAACAAAACATTCCTAAAGTGAATTAAAACCAAAGTATGAAAACCAAATCACAAAGTATTTAATTAAATAAAAGAAACGAAAAAATGCGTCGAGACGGCCTTCACTTGCGGCTGAGCGATGCGAATCCGACTCCAGTTAACTTGTCATTCCATGCTTCGGATTCGGAGGAAGAGAGTTCGGATAGGGGGAGTCGAATCTCGAGGAGCGGTGTAGAGGACTTCGTCATGCCTATCAACGTGACAACTGCTCAGGTATGTTCATAATGATACTTTCTTTATCGAGAACAAGCGTAGCAAAGCTTGCTAACAGGTGTTAGTAAATGCCAAGCTTTTAAATTTTAAGACAAAAAAAAATTATTTGTGAGGAAAAGAGAAACTTCTGCGAAGTTACTTAAAGACAGATAGAGAACATCAAGTTTAGTTCGATTAAATTAGAAAAAAAACAACGTTGACTTAATATAGCCTTATAAATGCGAGAATTACTCGACAAAATGTCAAAGTTTTTAATCAATAAGTAGGACAAGTTACGTGGGATTGTAATATTGTTAGGTAACATATGTATTTTTTTGCGGAGTAAAAATAAAACGTTTGCTTTTGGTAACGCTATTGTACAACAAAAAGGTCGCAACGGGTATGTAAGACCTGAACTATTTGTTCCTCAGGATCAAATGGAGAGAGATTGAATAAACCGATGGGAAATTTGAAAAGTTATGATGTTTTTTATGTGCTTATCTAGCTTCAAATTTCGTTAAACACTCTAATAATGGGTACACACATTATAGGCCTTTGAGAAGCACAAAAAGAGAAATTTAGTGTATTTATTTTTGTTATAAAAAATGCATCGAACGACTGTTGGCCCATTTTTTTTTATGATATATATGAATCACCATTATTGCTTGTTGAAGCAAAATTTTATTCCGGGTTTTGTTAAATAAATTGTGATATTTCTTAGAGAAATTTTTCCTTTTCAATACTATCTATCGACGGTATAAAAGCTTTCAGGGGCAATATCTAATGTACCTTATGAAAAGAAGTTTGACAATGGAAGGAATTTTTATGGCTTCATTATATTGCTTTTAACTTCTGTTATTTGTGTGTATATAGTTAAGGCATTGTTTACTAAAGGCGCTAAATTATTTAAAAAAACCCTGAGATTTAGTTAATTTACTTCGAACAGGTGAACACTTGTGCCAAAGAAAAAGGCATGTCGTTAAAGGGTACGTAATCGTTAAATTGTTACTTTTTTAAGACATTTTTATTTACCTAATGGTATACTATACTGCATGCCAATGTTTTTTATGATACTAAATGACAGGACAAAAATGTTATTATCACAAACCAAAGTTATTATTATGTGTTGACATATGCAATACAGAAAAAGGAAACCATCGGGTTAAGTTAAAACCTCTGCTTCACTGAATGCCAAAAAGCTTTTGAATATTCAATGCCAAAAGGCTAAACCTTTGTCTTTTATTTTTATTGAAACCATACAGTGCGCAGTTTAAAATCAATATTATCTCACAGAACCCTTTGTGTCACTACCACAGAAAAATTTATCATGCTCATGCATATGCTGCGGCTCATAATTCATGACCGTACCACGAGGTGTTGGAGCTACGTAACCTTGTCTACCATTTTATTTCTAATAGATCTTACCAAACATGTAAGTAAAACTAAACTGTAAAAATGTACAGCTTGAAAATAAAACAGAAAAAAGACAACAAATTTTTTTATGATATCAAGGGACGAGTTGAACTGCCACTCAGAGTTTGAATCGCAAAGATCCGAGGGGCAATGCCACTGCGCCTGTCACTCTGCCTATAACCACCAGATCTAACAGGAACGCGGTATAACTAAATAAGGTACCAGTATATCCTTGGACGAACTTTTGCCCCAAGGAACGTTATACTTACCATAAATACTTTGCTATACGATACTTTGGCTTCAGACTGGCTTTGCAGTTTATACGTAGAACGAAAAAAGAAATATGGATTGCCCACGTGGTATGGGCACATTGAGCAAATGTCTTTCATACACTCATCCATATCAGTTCAGTTACACATATGTGGGGTTAAAGCGGGAAACACACAGAGAGCGGGTGCGCCGTACACCGCGTTCGGTGTGTTGTCGTCCATATGAATACACAGCATTAGATCCGCCGCGGTCCCCAGCCGACCTCTCTCTCTGTCTATTACACGCTTAACAATGTGAAAAACGATTTAATCAGAAGTGTAATTCAAAGTTGTACGTTTGGTACGGGCTTCACTTCGCGCTAAACGTGTTACAATTTTACCCAAGGGTACCTATACTACAACTTATTTTATTAAACAATTACGAAATGGGGCACTATCTGTTAATGCTATTGTAATTCACACATAAAGCCGGCTTTTAGCTCCTGCTCACTATGCTAGTTCATTCGTAACATTTTTTTTAAATTATTAACTTGTGTTGTGGTGAATATTGCCATTCTATGCCAGGAGAAACACTAAGGACATTGCAGTAACTACCAACTTTTTGGAATTGCTGCCATAAAACAGTTATAAAACCTTTAGCGATGAATTTGATTAAGAACGCATTTGGTTCTTTTACTTAATGATTTAGGTATATTTGTTATATAGCAGTACTATAATTATTTTAAATTTAGCCTGGAATAAACTAAGAGGTTAAAAGTGATGGGCGTGCGAAGTGAGCCTCTACATGTTTTTGTCATTTTGAACAAAATTAGAATAGTCATTACAACGGAACGAAGAGGCGAAAAATAGTAAATATAATATTTAACACTTAACATGTTAACTCAATTGATTGAAAAGACTATGATAGTATCATATAGATGATAGAGTAATTACAAGGTGTAAAATATATGATCTTTTATAAGAAAGAAAAAACATTGACCTAGTTTAAATATCGTTTAATTGGGTTTCAACTTGACTATGGTTATTTTTCTATTTTACGATCCAAATGCCGCCAATTAAATTTGTCGTCCTGGTCCTGGGGTACTGGAGCGGGCTCTGTGTTGTTACTATGCCACTGAAGCACTTGCGTCCCCCTTTCAATTGTGACTCTCTGGGGGGTTGCGACCCACTGCCTGTGATGTATTGAATTATATTTTTTTGTTCTTGTCTAGTATCGGGACATTTTACACAATATATAAAGTTGCGTGCGTATATAACATTGATTTATAAATGTCGAGTTTTTAGATTTTCGCTATTTTTCGGATCTACTTTTCGTACATTTGTTTTTTCAAACAAACTAATATTTCAGGCCCTATACGCGTCACATGGTCGCGGTTGAGTCAACTCAAAGATTTTTTTTTTAAGTATAAGTGCGCATTTGAACTCCATCTTACTTGATAGAAAATAACGATGAGGTCAACGATGGAGCATGCACACCTAAGTAATGCCTATTTGTCTCGAAAAGAAGTTATAGCGTTCAGGGAATAAGTCTGCAGGGAGGGAATTCCACGCCATATAAATGTGGAAGCCAAGCTTCGTGCGAATCCTTGGTATATTAACAACATGGGTCACCCCTATGCTATATAACTCCGGCTTACGTTTCGTTCCCTGATGTTGGAAAGGGGTAGGCGGAGTTAAATCCTGTTATTCTGTCACACACTCTCCGTGACATATCCTGTAGAATACTGATAAGCATGCAACTTTATGGCTGGTGTTCAAGGCTCTGCACCTTCGCCTCTACTATAACTTTATCACTCATCACTTAGCACGATTTTCAACTGAGTAGAATTAGAAGTTAGATCCGAAAAAAATGTGTCATTTTCAATAAAATACGTTCAATTAAAATTTTTTTTGACACCTCAACTCTAAACTCTCTCGTGCATTATGACAAAAATACTTTGTACTTTAAATCGATGGACTGGTATTTGGTTATCAAGCTTTTTCCCTTTTGGTCCCGAACTAAAGTTACTTTGTTTAAAGAAAACGCATGTCATTGTTATAATAATAATAACGCACACACCCAACATAGCCCCGCACTGGGGAAACCCTGTGTCGCGGGTGAAATGGATAGACACATAAACAACCATGAATTACACCCAAACTCACGAGAGAAATAAATGTAGGCCAAATAAATTTAACCTGGGACCTCTGCGTGGTAACCGTTCGGCCACGAAGGCAGCTATGAATGAAGACAATTTTTTTTTAATGTTCATCCAATTGGCCTTAATGCAAGAGGTTTGACTTTATAAGGTAATTTTTTTACAAATCAGGTATGTCACAATAACGTAGCTACAACAAATTTACGACTCGAAACGGTTCTTGCTCAGACTGTAGAGTTAATCTAACTCCATAAATGTAAACGAATTCGAATTAAGGATATTCGTTTTGTCAGTGTAAGCGTTGAGATTTTATTGCTATCGTAATAGAAGAAGTTATGAGCGCAGTTTGTAAATTTTATCTTATTGTTAGGTACGTTTTGTTTATAATACTTGCAGGTCTGTAGGCTTAGCATGAGCCTGAAGACAAAAGTTATCTCTTCGAACTGTTAATTTTCTCTCGAAAATGACGTCACTACAATTTAGCTCTACCGTCGCAAGCATAAGCGCTATGAGGTTTAAGTTGTCGCGCCTACAAATGTCAAATGAAGACAATTTCTCTTCAACCATATAACCATAACACGCTAGCCAAATTTTGTATACTTTTGACAGATAGGTAGTAGCGAAATATCTCTACTACCGTTGGGGCAGAAGACAGAAAGTACATGTAGAGAAAACTTTGTCTACGGTAGAGAGCTTATCTACGCGCTTAAGTTTTGTCTATTTCTCTTCATGCTATATCTGCTGAACATGTGTGGGGGCCAGTATGGATACAAATCAAAAACTATTTTACATACCCGCTCATAAATATAAATTATTTTCAGGCGCTTTAGTCGACTTAATTTTTCAATAATGACAGGCTTTCGTAGAAAGCTGTAGATCTGACTGGATCTACATTGGTAAGTAATAAAATAAGCAGTAATTAGAATAATTCGACACTTCTGGAATTATAAGGCGTAAAAGTTGAACTTGTTTTTTTGAACAATTCGTGCGCCTGGTAGTAAGCCTCACGCCTGCTCATAACAGTTACAGTGTTACTCAGAGCCTTATATCATAATGATCTGGAGGCACCGCCATTGCGCCCGTCACCCTGAGACGTAAGTTGACAAGTCCCATGTGCCTGTAATTTCACCAGCACCCTTACCCTACACAACCGGCACACAGTAATGTGACCATTATTGCGGTAGAAATAGGTATGGTGGCAGTACTTCCCTGGACGAGCTCTATAAGAAGGAGCTCTACTGCTACTAAAACTACTAATTTTGTAAAACGACTGAAAAGCCTATATTTTTTAAATATTTTGTTTAGTATCTTTTTTAATTTTTATTGCTATTTCAATGTATAAATTTCATTTCTAGACGAAAATGTTTCTTCGACTAAACAGATGGAAAGCGCTTGAAACTTTAAGCAAATTATATCAATAGCTCATTTTTGGTGAATTTGGTTTTCACGTCTTTTCTTCCCCGAAGTAGAATATTGTTATAATTTTGCACTTAGAAAAAATTCGTTCAATCCGACCGGATTCGAACCGACGCCTTCTAGCAAACCGTGTCAGACGCTATGCCAACTAGGCTACGAACCGAACCAGCAGACCTCGCCAATTTTTCTATGTGCTTGTTGTTGAATCTTTGTATTTGGTTTTCAACGGCTTTTTACCCTTTACTTTCGGCCGTATCTATGAGAAATCTATGAAAGTACTTCGTCACCCAGTTAGATCACCTTTATCTTCTTCTTATTATTTCTTTTATTATTTCTTACATATACCAGTCCTGGCTAAAGATGTCACTATTAACTTTTAATTAAATTTTTATCGAATTGATATTCAATTTTTTTTGTATTAACAATTATAAAAAACTGAGTAGTGGAGTAATTTCACAAAAAATAAAATATATTTAAATTCAATAAAAAATTAATTAGAATATTGTTGTTTTTTGAATGTTGAGGATAATTGAAGGGGTTTTATTTACTTTCTTTCTTTCTTTCTTACAATTATATGTATAGAACAGTATTATTCCTAATTAAATACAATAATTAGTCAGGCCTACTGCGGTTGTTCGTTTCAACGCGTACTGTAGTAGTCGCTTTTATTTATTTGCTTATTCTAAACAATTTTTCTCTTCCGCTTGCCTTTGAGATCCATACCGATGATCTTCGATTAATGACCTTTGTAACTGTTTCATATATTAAACCATACGATAATATTGAGTATTTGGTATAACCCCGATAACGACGGTATTACTAAGGACATTCATATGAGTCGACTTTGTAAAACTGTTTATTGAGGGGAATGACCCTAATACGGTTTCGTTGGTTGGACGGTTCCCGTAACGAAGGATATATATACATGCATATAACGAGAAAGAATATTAAGGTGGGCTAACGCATTTACATCAAAATTTCGCATGTAACTTGTAAAATTAAGGATGTTCGTGTGCAAAATATTGGGTAATTTACCTAAATAATAATAATAAATGAATAAACATTACATTATATGCATTTTATACGAAACTACTTGATGCCAGCGACTTCATCGGCTTAGAATAAGTACTTCGAGTAGCCTACTGTAATATACTAATTTTCATACTTTTCATCACACACACACACACACACACACACACACACACACACACACACACAC
>NW_020656077.1:420265-424124 GCF_003589595.1 Hyposmocoma kahamanoa
ACACACACACACACACACACACACACACACACACACACAGAGAGAGAGAGAGAGAGAAAGAGAGAGAGAGAGAGAGAGCCCCATTTATAGTTTAGTTGATGAATTTAAAATTAATTACATTATATTTTTATATATATTTTTTATCTTCATACTTTGTTTGTAACTTTTCCAAGATGATTATTACAGTTTTTTTATCCGTGGTGAAAGACTGGTATCCTAGATTATATGCGTCAAATATTGTACATATACATAATATACAATTTTTGCATACAATTACATAGAATTGGTATGTACATACGTACGACACCCAGTGAAAATTAGTGCTGTAGCACTTATAGTGAGACGACAATAAGCTGAGTGGATGTCGGATTTCGTAACAGCACAGCGCACGCGCTACCAGTTATGCTCCTTACTTCTTCGTCAAATTATTATTCACTTAACTTTTACTTCTCTTTTTTGAAATTTGTTAATTTATACTATAACGCTGAAAGGCCGCTTGTGACATTTTTTCATAAAAATTGTTGTGTGTACTGCGAGGTCACTCAAAAGGTCGATCTTTTTACCTACTATTTTTATTTTTTCTAGGTAGATAAATTGCTGCAAGAGAAAAGTAGAAATTTTTTAAATTTATTTCTTTAAACATAATTTTCACGGTATTGAGTTTCTGTTACAAGCGGCGGAAGTGTTGTGCTTTCCACTTATTTTAAGTCTTGTATATTGCAGTTGAAAGTATTAAGTATTGTAGATTTATAGTGCGTGTGCTAGTACCGTGCTTTTTACAGAATAAATGATTACGATTCTATGATTATTGATTAACACAAAGAAAAAATCCTTCGACCCGACAGGACTTGAATCTGTTACCACGCTGTACCGTAGCGTCCTGCCAACCGAGCTACAGGTCGACGAAATTCTTCTATAAGTCTGTAGTAAATTTTTGTACTGGTTTTTTCCGATTTTCTGCGCTGTAAGTGACATTTTGTGAGAGATTTATGAACCTTCTGAATCAGTTGGCACGTTTACAGTATTAATAAAATTGTAACCAAGTAGTGGAGTTAGGAGTGAAAAAAGTAAATAAATGTCACGGTGGCAAAAAGTGGTGAAATTCAAAATAAAAATAAAAATTTATTAATTATTTTATTAAAGTTGTTTTTAATTTATTAAAATTACCCAGTCAATAAAAATAATGACAGTAATATAATAACACACACACTTATTGCCCCGCATTAGGGAAACCCTGTATCGCTGGTGCCATGGACACACTCCATGGCACCAGCGATACAGGTACATAGACAGCTAAATGAAAAAAAAAAATTGAAAATAAATGAAGCTGGGATCTCTGCGTAGCAGTACAGCCACCACGCTGTTACAAAACTGTTCGTCCACAGAGGCAGTTGTACTATTGTTATGTAATACGATTCTGTTTGTGAAAAAAAAAAATATTATTATTGTTCCCAAATTCGTTATTGCCTTCACAACTTCAAATAGTTTTTAATTACGTAGTTTAGCGCTCTTAATATTGAGAATTGGATTTAGGAAAGTAAAAGAAAATATTGCAGAAAACATTTTCCTTTCGTCGTTTCCTATCAATGGGTAAAGGTAACGAACCGAACGACAAAAGCCCTCAGATTGGATGAACGGTTTACACCTACATAACACGTACCTCAGTTGGTTCTACCTATTGTTACGCTTTTTTCGTATTTCTTTTGCCTTTAAATAATAAAAAATAGTATACCCAAATCAAATACGGGAAACCCACAGACTCTTTGAACGACAGTTTCAAGCGTTTAAAAGTAATTATTTATAAAAATTGTCATTATTTATAACATATGCATTAATTTCAGTGAGATCTGCCACGCATTGGCCAGTGCAGTAATGAAAAGGAGCTTCTTACATACACCGCTTACCTACCAAACTGAATATCACAGATGAATATTTTATTTGTATACTTTAAAAAATAATAGTCTGTGATATTCAATTTGGTAGGTAGGTAAGCACTACTGTGTGCCGTAGCTATATGCAATAAATTTTTAAAAAGGCACAAAACAGTATTATATGTAACAGAAATATCTGAAATTAAAATATATTTGCATCAACACACTGTAAAACAAAGTAAAGAAAAATTATTTACGCCATCTCTGGCTACCTATTTAAAGTAATTTGTGTTTTATCAGTACGTGTATGTTCTTTGTTGCGTCATCAGTTAATTATTATTTTTAAGGTTTATATTGCAACCTGGAGGTTGCCTGGAAGAGATTGCTATCAAACAATAAGGCTGCCCGTCATCCACTACATCTTGTTTTGTGCGTTTTTGTTCTTGTATATTCAGGATGTAATCTTTAAGTGTGCCCAGGCGATTATTCCGTCAATAAAGAGGTATCAAAAACATTTAGCGCCCAGTTACACGACACGAAAGATTTCGCGCGGCCGCCACGAGATGAGCGCCTAGACACCACGTTTTCACGTACATTAATGGCGAATGTCAATTCTATTTATTAGGCAACAACATTTAGATTCCTCGGAATAATACAACCGCGCGGAACCGCGCTGTAGGATTTTACCGCGTGGTTACAGCGACTACCAAAGACAAGTCAGACTCACTAATTTAATTTAAGAACATTAATTTAAGTTAAAACGTAAAAGTTAATAAATAGAGATAGAGCGTATTTTGCCATGCCAGATCTCTGCGCGGCAGACACGCGGTCTCCGCACAGCGAGAGCGCGAAGACATTCGTGTCGGATAAATGCGCCCTAAAACTAATACCAAAAGTACGCTACCTAATAAGAAAAACGACAGCAATAACTTTTCAAAAATAACACTAAAATATCCAAAATTTTAACGTTAAACACTTCCACACATTTAATATGATGTTCGTTGAGAGGCTTTAGTTGACCAACTTTATGAGACAACAATAGGTTTACAGATAACAAAACTGCTATAAATAAAATAACAAAACTATCTTTTAATTTATTAAAAACAAAGTGATGAATATTTTTAAGTAAAATATAGCCTCTTTACAAATGACATATCAAATGTATGGGAACGTTTATTGCTAAAAATTTGGGTAGTCGTAGTTTTATGTTTAATGAGTCACTGATGTCGGTTTACTTATTAGGTAACGGACTTTCGGCATCAGTTTAAAAGTTTTTGATATCTCTAATATTTACGGAATAATCGCCTAGCTCTGTAACTCTCATTCTCCGCCCGACATCAGTCCGAAACGATTACTGTAAAAACAAGTAATACTCAACCATATTAAAAGATGCATGATGCGAATGAAGTTTCATACTTGACATTGTGTTTTAAGTTGGTCGAGTATTACTCACGTGACAGTATTTTTTTCGGACTGACAACGAGAGTAGATCCTCTGGGCACACTTAACAATATACCCTGAATATATATTTGCATTGTATTAATTAACAAAGGGTATTTGTATTCTATTCTTAAAAGCCAAGATAATCAAAAGACAGTATCTCAATTACAGATATTACGTTACTATAGGTATACCTACAATAAAAAAATACTGTCGTTTGTTGCGTTTACAATAATGGGTTCTCCAAAAAGTCTGTACGGTTTTAGCTAACTTTACAAAAATAAAAAGATAGTCGAACATCATGACATTTGAGAAACTTAAAAATTACAACTACGAAACCGACATCTCTAGTCAGCTGCTGGCAGCTGTAAAGGTACCTGGCTGAGTGACGAAATAAATTTCTCACAGATGGCACTACGGCATAAAAGTAGCTAAAAATTAAAAACAAAGATTTCGCACACGCCCTTTATCGAGGGTGCCATGGATACAGACACGCAGATAACCACAAATTATACTCAACTTACGAGAGAAATAAATGTAGGCAACTC
>NW_020656077.1:424224-431170 GCF_003589595.1 Hyposmocoma kahamanoa
GGTTTGCTGGAAGACGTTGGTTCGTTTTTATGACACGCCTGTCCATCACAGTGAAGTAATCTCACAAAAATAATTTAATAAAAATTTTTTAAATATAAAAATATATAAGTGCGCATTTGACCTCCATCTCATCTGATGGAAAGTGACGATGAGGTCGACGATGGAGCGTGCACACCTAAATAATGCCTATTCACTCTCGCGTTGAAAAGTCATGATGGTCAAACATCGTGACATTAAATAAACTTTAAAATTTACAAAAACAACTTTTTCCTTTCAAAAAGTTATATTGTCAATGTTCAGCATTTCTGAAGTAGGTTTTTTAATTTGAAGTTTATGATTAATGGTTAATGAATGATTTAGTAGCAGTAGAGCTCCTTGTGAAAGAGTTCGTCCAGGGAAGTACTGTCACCTTATCCATTTCTACTACCAAGCAGTAATGTCAGCATTACTGTGTTCCGGTTTAGATGGGTATTGGTGAAATTACAGGCCATGGGACTTGTCAATTTATGTCTCAGGGCGAGAGGCGCAGTGGCAGTGAGCCTCTGATCTTCGCGGTTTAAAGAGCTGAGTGGCACTGCAACTGTTATGGATAGGCGTGTAGCTTACCATCAGGCGCACGACTTGTTTGTCCCGCCACTTGATATTATTGAAAAAAGAATAATACTCGTAACTTTTATCATGGTAATACAAAACCATACACATTTTTACAAAACGGTCAAATTTATTGTAGCTAGTTTGGGATATGTTACTTCATCTACGGTATTCGATCGACATAGCACCTTCGGATTTTCTCCTGTTTTAGTCTTATAAATTTATTGCATAGCAATGCATAGCAACGACTTTCATAACGATGAGATCAGATCAAATGACACTTATGACTTATGAATGACACTGTGTTTTATGAGTAAATTTTTATGAAAGTGGAATTACGTTAAAAATTTACGCTAAAATTACGTTATTGATTTAATTTTTATATTTCTTTTCAAAATGTTTAGTGAGTGAGTGTTGGGTGCAGCAGAAAAAGCATCAAAGGAGGGTGATGCTGAAGTAATGAGAGTTTTGCGTAATGTGTGCGATCTTAACGTCGAGTATATAACCAGAAATAGAGACGAAATAAGGGCCATATATTCCTGGTAACACATTAGCGATACAGCTCTTATAAATATCAACTCTCGTTTGCACTGAAATATAGACAGGCCAACTACTGACCTGTGTGTACGTCTCCGTATGTTCCAAAAAATATTCTGTATTTATTGTAATAAAGATAATATCTCTAACAATGCTGTGCTGTTCTACTCGGTGGTGTGGGAAAAACAGCAAAACGTCTAATTACAAAACAAACGGAATCACATTTCATCGGTAATTAAATATTAAATATGTAATTTTGCAATTTTCGTCCATTATAGCAAAGCTCAAGTTAACTGTTCGACAAATCGACATTTGAAGTGAAACAGTTGACGACACCCATTGACGACACCCGTCAATTGTTTCGAACTCGGGCTAGCCAATCGGAGCGCAGTTGTCACAGTAATGATATAGAATAGTTTTCAAACAAATTAAATGACATTTCGTCTCTATTTCTGGTTATATACTCGATGCCATCACTAGTATAATAATCTAATATTAGTAATAGAGCGTTTACAGGTTTGATTTTATGGAATTCCAGTACAGTTCAAAGCTTTTGATTGTTGTGTTTGTTTTCATGTGTCTATCAGTTAGTCGACTAAAATACAATGCTGCTTATAATTCACGATATTGTTTCGTAGAAACACGCTTAGGTGCGATTAATATATTGTATTCAATAATAGTCTCTTCGAATGTTTAAAAAAGCCTTTAGCTTTTTTAATTTTGATCCTAAATATTCACTGGTATAGAATGATTTTTTATTTTCCTTGAACTTATTATTGGATATCCAGACTTTAAAGATAATTGTTTTTCTCTTAAAATACTTTTACCCGAAGGCGGCCGATGTAGCTTCCCGCGTTAAATAATATGAGACAGTTAACGCTGTTCAAATATAGGAAAATGCAGAACATTATAAAAAACTCAAAACAAATGCGAAAAAAAGGAACATTATTTCAGGTATTCCCATAGGTTTACTTTCAGTTTCAGGAGGCATCACGTTTAATTTCTGTTACCAAACTTTTTGATTATAGAAAACCTAAATCGATATATATGATAGTGCATTATATATATATACTTTTAAACAATTAAGAGTTGTGTAACTGCAATGAGGAAAAAAATAACAAAAAAGACTTCGTTTATCTGAAAACATGTTGGAAGTTCATCCCACGCATTCCTTTAAGCTTTCATCACGGCAAGGCCGATGCGCAGGAATTGGGCTCGAGAGCTGAACACGCACGCAATCATCCCGTATTGCAACGTATACATATAGGTATACACGCCTCTCACAAACTATACTTTGCATAGTTATATGCAAATGAAATACGGAAAAGAAGACAATTAACTTTATTATGTTATAAATGTTTCAGAATTTACTCAGGATTATGATTTAAAAGATCAATTTATTATTATAAGTATGTCCTCGTCTCCAGTTTGCTGTGTCCTATTCAGGGTCTGCAATGATCTATTAAATATTATATCAACCTCCCTGTAAAATATTGTAGAAAATGCAATAAAGTATTGATTGATTTTTTCAATGATGAATAAGTTAAGGTAACGACCTTCACAAAGACTTAAATGTCCTTGAGGATGTGATTTTCGGATTTGCGCGTTGTATTTCATTATTTTTAGTATTTTGAGAATTGCTGTGGTAGCCTAATGGTTTGACCTACCGACTCTCAAGCAGAGAGTCGTGGGTTCGAATCCGGTCTCGCACCTCTGAGTTTCTCGGAATTTATGTGCGAAGTTTAATTTGACATTTACCATGAGCTTTTCGGTAGAAAACAACGTCGAAGAAGGTTAACAATACTCGAAAAACGTGTGAACGCCCCATTCCGCATTGGGCCAGCGTGGCGGACAATGGCTTAAACCTCGTCTGAGAAGTTACTCGTGTCCAGTAGTGGAACATGATGAGTAAAAACATAACGCTAAAACATGTTCACGCGTTATTCTACAATGAAGATGTAGTGGTATCTCCAGGGAAGCAAGTTCACTTTTCCAATTCCAAGGGCAATTATCCAAAGATTTACAGCTGCACTTAACATTAAAGTCCAAGAAAACGTTAAAGGCTAAATAATATGGTACTTAAATATGAAGAGGTGGTATTTGTTTTGACTCAGTCAAGTAAGTTGGCCGCATTCAAAATGGAAATTTAGTATTTATTATATAGTTAGATTGCACCCGGAATTATGTTATCCCACCATTGTTATACGTGTCTGACACGTACCGTCCTAATATGTCCAGTATTGTTCAGATGCACTGGACGAGAATACTGGCATTCCTGTGATCGCATTATTTGATGTGCGTTTAGATTACAAGGATGGTCCCTCGAAATTCCATACGTACGGGACAGGTCCACATGCATGCTTCTTTTGTATAGAAAATCGAATTTTAACAAAGTACTTACTCTTATATATGTAACCCTTACGTGATGTTAATTTCTTAACACGGAAAGTCAACAACAACATTTCCATACACAAACGCACATTAAATTATGAACATTACGGAGGCAATAAATATTGTCTAACTGCGCATAAATAACTTAAGAACCTTTTACGGAAACATTAATCAAGTTGTAGGAAATTTTTTCGAATCTTCGTGATTTGATTTAGACTTCAATTTTTATAATGAGCTGCGATAGATTGAGTGATGTGAAGTTTAAAGTGAACAGGGGCGAGCACGTGTTGAAATCTCGATTTGAACACTTCAGACGGTTATCAGTAAAGCAGTTGTTGACCTCGGCGCGATATATGCGGACGGATCGATACCCCATTAATTATGTCCAAGTGCTGTTAGCTACTGGAAAATTCACCCGGCCGTATATTAAGGGAGATTTAATTAACTTGGGGCGCTCTTATAAAAGATTTGTTCAATAACGTGTAGATAAACATCTATGAGAAGAATTTTGTTTGTAATGATTAAAATACGCAAGCCGGGAATATATCTGTCTAACGATATTTTATAAAATAAATTGTTCAGTTGACATTGTTAGACAATTGGGTTAATATGTTATTGATTTCAGGACACCAGAACACACGTGGTGGTGGAGCTTTATGAAACGGAGATGTCGTATGTGGAGGCTCTGGAGATACTGGTCAAGGTGAGTATTCACAAAAGCTCTTAATTCAAATCGAAGCAACATAACACATTTTTAAAATATAACGAGCTGCCTGTGACATAGAACGTTAATAGACACTAATACTCACTACACAAATACGCTCATGCAGTCACACACAAACACACACACGCGCGCGCACACGCACTCACACACGCATAGACGCAATCATCTACACTCGCGTACACACACGGGCATACAAAGCACATAATACTTCTGGTATATATAACAAAGGCTCTTAAACCTCTTGCTTATTTTGCTACAGGATATTGGCCTGTAATTATAATTACATTGTAGTAACACTTTCTGAAGCCCCTGGAGTACATTTTCTTCCCTGTTAAGATCTCTATAAACTGGCTGAAATAGCCTCATTCAGGCATAGACTCCATGAATAAATTCATTTATGACGGGCAAGTATTGACTTAACTTTGAAGTATAATGAGAAATTCTCGAGTTACGTTGTGAAGTACAAACCACTTTTAATTACTCCCGGTCAGAAGTTAACTAGCAAGGTTTTAGATGAACGTACATAATTTTCTTATTTATAATTATGGTAACACCCGAACCATTACCTACATCTGTTCTCGAAAAGTATGATTTATCACAATTGTTGTAAAACAAGCTACACATACATATATGGGATTAACGTTCAAGAAAGCTTCGTACACGTGTAACATTGACTCGCTCTGGAAAGAATTGCGATTTTGTTTAAGTAGCGGAGAAGAACTGTGTAGAGTGATATTGTAGGACTCTCTATTAAAATATTCAATAGAGAGTCCTGCAATACACGTTATTTCGGTATTGACAAGGCAGTTTTCGGTTTTATTCATATGTATTGTATTACCTTTTTATAAACATTTTATTTGTGCTTTTCTTCGTCTTCCAATCCTGGTTGCCGCGTTTTCACGCGTAAATTTTCCTCTTCAATTTTCTGCCTTGTGTGTCGGACTATTTATTGTTCCGCACCTTCCCCCTACCCGAAAACATACCCCTCTCTTGTCAACCTGAGTTATGAGCATGTGCTGATTTCTCTCTGCGATTTTAGATTAACTAATTAATTCGGTTTAATGATTTTGGATATAATATTTGCATAGAAGTTATAAATTAAACCTTTTTATCCCCGCTTAGGGCAAAACTTCCCAATTTATAAAGTCATAGTTGAATTGACTATGACTTTATAAATTATATTGTATAATTAAACATTTGCATGCTATTTAATTTAATATATGCGAAACATATTTTTATTATATTTGTACAGGCGCTGTCTCTTAGTACATCTTCTTTTGTATACCCATGTTTTAAGCGCATAAACGAATAATTATTATTTAACACCGTTTTACATTTTAAACACATACATCACTTAATGATTTTATTATAATACGTAATGACCTAACCGTAGTTATTCATGAAAAGTTTTTAATAGTCTTTAAACTACATGGAAGCTGTAAAGAATAAAACTATTTAGTTTATTGAATGAAACGAACTCAATTGATATGTAACGGCCACCTTCGTCTGGTTCTATATATTTGCATGGTTTTTTTCCACTAATTTAATCTAGTAGCAAGGCGGTGTTTATGTCCCGAGTGGATTTACCACGACACTACGCAATTAGCTCGCTCACTCGGTTATCGATTTCTCAGAAACTCTTGTGAGATTTTCCAAGACACTGCTGGTACGTGACTGATCACGAAGTTCAAGCATCATCTTTATCAATTAGCAATATTTAACCTATTAAATCCGACATTTGCAAGAAAAATGATATTGATTTCATGAAAATCTTTAACATCTATAAAGGAATTCACGGCTCTATTTCATTTGAAGAGGGTCCTGTCAAACTTGAGACAGTTCCACACAGATTCGGTGCATCAAAACTTTACCACTTAACAAAATGTATGAATAGGCAAACACTGTGACTATACATTTGGATTGTTTGCTAATTTTTATTGTCATTAATCGGCTACAATTTTTACGGCACAATCATTGTTTTATACTTATAACATGGGAAGCCATCTTTTATAATTTTATAAATATTCTGTTTCTTTCCCCTCTTTGTAATTTGAAAAAACGTAGTACAGAAAGACATTAAAACAATGTTTCCTAAATGAAAATTCCTTAAGGGCCAAACACGCCTCAACGTTTGTATAAAAGTATCTATGTATAATAGGCAAAATTTGATGAAGCGAAAATTAGAACTAGGACAGATATAATTAGACATATGTAGATGTTTCTTTAAATGTTGATAAAGATATTTTGAATTGATTTTGTTTTCGTTATTGTACAAATAGTAAATTTAGGGAGTTAACGTTATTTTTATGAGACCAAGTGAAAGACGTACAAGTCGTGCGTCCGGTTTTATGTGACACGCGTGTCCATAGCAATTCCAGTGCCACTCAGTGCTTTAAATCGCAATGATCTGAGAGATAGTGCCACTGCGTCCGTTACCTTGAAACATAAGTTGACAAGTCTCATGTGCTTGTAATTACAGCATCCTTACTCTTCAAAACCGAAACGTATCATTACTCACATTTCTGCTTAGAAATAGGCAAAGTGGCAGTGCTTTTCTGGACGAACTTTTCGCAAGCAGTTCTTACTGCTGCTATAAATCGTGTAACAATTTAACTGTTTCTTATGCTACGATTTATTGTATGTACACACACACACACACACACACACACACACACACACACACACACACACACACACACACAC
>NW_020656077.1:431180-440483 GCF_003589595.1 Hyposmocoma kahamanoa
CACACACACACACACACACACACACACACACACACACACACACACACGCACACACGCACACACGCACACACGCACACACGCACGCACTCAAACACTCAAACACTCACACACTCACACACTCTCACACACTCACACACTCATACACTCACACACACACACACACACACACACACACACGCACACACACTCACACACTCTCACTCACACATACTCTCACTCACACACACTCTCACTCACACACACTCTCACTCACACACGCACACGCACACGCACACGCACACGCACACGCACACGCACACGCAAACGCAAACGCAAACGCTCACGCACACGCACACGCACACGCGCACACACACACACACACACACACACATTTGTTTTGTAACATTATATAACAATTCTGGAAATATTTCCTATGCTTTATTACCATTTCTTAGGCTTTTCGCCAATACATTCCTTGTATATATACATATAAGTATTGTTATTTTATTTCATGTTACATTCCAATATTTTATAACCAGGACCAATTTTTAAGTATCGTGCATTGACTTACAATTATATGGACGTCGGGTCCGCGCTAAAAAGTGTCCGAACTTATAGGGCGTTAAAATCGTATACAGAGCGTCATTCACGCTTTAGTCTTCGTTTGTTCGACTGACAGCGAAGCAAGAAAAATAAGACAGTACTGCGATGACATTACAATTTAAATTCAACGTTTTAGCTTTTTCATATTCCTTTACATGTCACTACGTTTAAATAGGTTGACTTGGGACAATTTTTTTCGTGGTTTTTGTATTAGACCCGTCGTCCATTTATTTGTAAGTCAATGGTATCGTGTAATAAATATTCCAGCCGCCGTAGCATGGCTTCGCACGAGAGTCGCGACACGCGCGATAAAATTGAAATAAGAGCGCGCTATTGGCTGTCTCAATCATATATAATTTAGATAGCCAATAGCGCGCGCTTATTTCAATTTTGTCGCGACTATCATGCGTAGTCATGCTACGAGGGCAGTATTGTATAATATATTAATAACTTACGAACTCAAGGACGACACCGTATACTTATTGTGCCTGTGAAAATCATTATCTGGTATTATCCTATTACGCTATTAGCTAACTAATACAACGAAATAATTAACCTACTACTGGGGTTTTATAGGCATCCAGTATATCTATATTTAATTTACTTACTACTTTACTGCACCTATTTATTTGTATATATTTAATTTACTGTACTTATAGGATTAACTTGAAGGCAGAGTTTCGGGTGGAAGGACTTTCATGCTATTAATGAATAAAAATGATATACCAACACAGTTTTTAAACAATTATATTAACAGTTTAATTAAAAATTGTAATGTTTTCTCAGTAGCGATGTTAATGAAGGAATAGGAAAGAAGAAATAATGACAATTGAAGTTGTGTATAAAGATAATACTTAAAAATAAGCCCAGGAGGTACGTCTCGTGCGTTAGAAAAAAATCACAGTAGACGGAAACAGTGTGGATGTTCATAGTAAATAGCTTTCGTATAATCGAATCTCACGAAAGATATATATAAATTGACCCTCAGACCTCTATGAGCAACGTGTGAATGGAGAATTGTGTGTCGAACGCGAAGACGTATGAAAACCGCTTTTTTATTAAATCGCCAGTACTATGCGGTATAGTGAAAAACAGCACATTGTCGCTAACGCGTCGACTTTTACTCCGTAGGAGCCATGCCGCAACTGGTCTGAAACGACCGTGCTGGGCAAGCTGTGCCAGCAAATCTTAGTACTAATATTACAATAGTTACGCAATACGATATAGGTACAAAATTTTTTTTTCAAAATTTGACATCACCACTATTATTTTGACATTGATATGACACGACGATGCGTTTTACTTCATCTTGTTATTTGCCTAGGATTTAAGTGTAAGACAATCTTCGTCGAATATATTGCAAAGGCAATAATAACGGCACGTGTATTAATTTCAAAATATTTTGGCTTAGCGTGTATATTCTAATCATATTTTTTGTGCAATAGGTGGTGTGGTGACTAACTTACGTCTTATATGCATTAATTAAGTGTGAATATTTTGAAATATATGACTTTGAGCATAGTGGTTCGATCTGCAGTCATTTACTGAAAGTTGATAGTAGTCAGTAGAAGTTGAGGTTGTGAAAGTGTTCGTCCAGGGAAGTACTGCCGCCAAACAGTAAGGTGAGCATTAACTACATTCCGGTTTTGAAGGGTAAGGGTGTGGTGAAATTACAGGCCCATGGGACGTATCAATTTAAGTCTCAGGGTGACAGGTGCAGTGGCAGTACCCCTCAGATCTTTGAGTTATGGACAGGAGCGTAGGTAGTGTACATACGAGACTTTTTAATAAGGTTAATTCTAGTTCTTGACAACAGATTTTTAACGCACTTCTGCGGACATTTCCAAGATTCATCCGTAGCCACAATATATAAAGTATCATTTGTTTCCACGTTTAGTATGAATACGACTGAGTGGAACTTTGTCGTGTTCTGAATTTTCCGAACTTTACAACCCAAGTAATACTTAAACTGTCATTAACGAATTTCCGTGTAAGTTAGTTTGTATCATTAGATATCTTTCATAATGAACAAGAAACTTCTACGCAAGCGTGTGCCTTCTTCATTCAAATATTTACTCGCTATTAAAGGAGATAGGTAACAACTGTGAAAAGATTAAAAAATACCGTATCGAAGCAATAGAGTGTGAATTGTAATACCAACCATGTAACATAGTCTTAATAAATCAAATTAATTTATTTCGGGTAACAGCGACCCGTAGCATACATTAAACACAAATTGAATCAATTTGTAAAATTCAATTAAAAATTTAAATATAAAATCACAAATATAAATAATAAATAAATAGAATCAATCAAATATAATAAACTAAAATAAAATTAATTTAAAAGACAGGATTACATTAAGATATAAAATTAACAAATTGTAATAAAATTTATTGATACTTAATAGAATAAAATTAACATAAAATCTAATTTTCAGAACTAAAATCTGTTTAAGAGAGTTGGACTAAAATCTATTTACATCTACTTCTTTCAAGCCTGTTTTCCATTGGGGTAGGCAAGGACCATGAACCCCTTTTGCTACTTAAATTTGATTTAGTATCACTCACTTACTCTTTAGTATCGCGAACTCAAATATATGCTGCTATTTCAAGCAGTAAGCAATATAGTGTACGGTGTGCTTATACAGGAACAATAGAGTTATGTAAATTACAAATACAGTATATAATATAATGAAGAAAGCGACAGAGGAATTAGTGTTGTTATTAAATAGAAAATATGTCTTCAATACGTTTGTATACCTAATGTTAGGTCGGGCACAGTCAAATAATATACATACCTATATACAGTCTGTTTTTTTCAAAATAAAAATAGCACATTGAATTCTATATACATGTCAATTTAAAGTCAACAATTAAAATAACCTTTGAAATATATTACAATTTGACTAAAAATCTGTATTTTACATGTAACTGAGTTTACAAATTATGAATAATTTTTGCATCGGCCAATGCCATGCTCCGACAGTTGTGGATATATTAATTTCAACGGTAATATTAACAAAATATATGAAATAAGTTTCATTTCTGAGTTGCGTAAATTTTACCGTGTCTCAGACTTGCGGTTCAAACTTGGATGGTTACACTTTTGTCGCCATAGGGACTTCCGCGTTCTATTCCATCTGTACTCTGTCCTCTTTAACTCGTCACGCATCTTAAAACCACACGATTCTGCTAAAAAAAGTTTGTTTCAATTTCTAATTTTTAAAATTTTTATGTTTATTTGATTATTTGTAAAATGGTGGACGAAAACACAGCTGCGCGTCAGAGTCACCGTGTGGTTCTGGGACGCTACAGTTAGGGACACACTCTTCTTCTTATCGTAGCGAAGGCATAAACTAGATTATTGTGGCCCAGGAGTTATTGCCGCGGCGAGCGTCACTACTAGTGGTCTGAATAGTGGTGGTGCTGAATTGTGGGAGATGTTTGCCATCATAATGAAAGGATTTGCTAATCAGCGTACTATTCTCGCCGATTGTTGCCCAGAGAGGGCCAGACATACAGAGGATATAAAGAGTACGCCATTGGTATCCACAATAGGAGGCTTCCTTTGTAGACTCCAGGGACACAATACCCATATCTCAAGGACGGATTAATCCCACCTCTCCTCTCTACCTTAAAGATTGTGTCGTGTATTACAGTAGTACATTCAATTCACCTTACGGTCTTCTCTTACTCTTTCATTAAACGGACAGTTTATATACTCTTCTCACTTTCCTTCACGGATGGAAGCATCAAATTGTGGAATTCCCTGCCTGAGTCGATTATACGCGTTGGGTCTGTTGAGTCGTGATATTTTACTCAAAACTCATTCATTACCTCGTAAGTAATTATGTTTTTCTTCTATTCTTACTCTGTCTTTAAATTATATGTTAAGTTTTTTTTATGTTCTCCTATACCTCTTTTATTTTTCCGTGGTTGTAATATATGTAAGTATTTATTTTATTTTATTTATTTAAGTTTTTTTAAATGTATGTCTCATTTACATATAATCTTTAAATTAATCCTGTAACCCGAAGGTAACCTAGAAGTCTGTTGTACCTGTGTCTTGTCTATTGTTTATTTTGTTATGTATTTGTTTTAGTGTGCAATGAAGTATATATTCGTCGTCTTAGAGTGAATACCTCGTATGTAATTTTTCAGGACGATGATAAAATGTGGTGTAAAATGAGTAAACGCAATAATGTTTACAAACATTTAGGTAGTAGTTTAGCATTTTTAAAAATTATACGTCTTTCAGATACTATATTACTTTAATAAAGTATTTGAGCAAGAAGTTTATAAGTTTTTCTTCAAAAATCTGTAAAAACGAACTAATGTATAAACGCGTATACGAGGTTTTCGCTCTAAGTGGACAATATGTAATTTTCCTCAATCGTCATTTAAATTGAAAGGAACTAAAACACTTTGATGTCGCTATGGTGCCGTAGATTTCGATGGTGTATACTTATTAGATATTGGTATACTTATTAGATTGGTGTATACCGTGTGTATGATATGGTCATTTTAATCTTGTGGTTGTATCGCAGCGCTGTCGACGTTCTGAGTTATTTTCATGTAGGGTGACATTTATATATTGTACAAACCGGTAGAACAAATCTTCGCTGCACCAGTACTTACTTAGTGAAGCGCGTGTGCGTATATTCACCAACTAAATCTTTCGATACAACATTGTGTTGCGTATAGAATGGTGTGTTTTGTCTGTAGGTAGTAACCATGGTACTGCTATGTAAAGCAAACATTTGTTGATTGTTGACACTCTCGTAAGATATTGGATTACAGATTGTAGGTAGTTTTAACGACAGGTAAAATAACACTATCTTCGTACAATGTGGTATGGTTTATAGTAAATATTATATGCAATTAGATAGAAAAACAAAACATAATTACTTAACGATCTCGGTGGCCCAACGGTTAACTCTTTGGGCGTTATATGAAGAGGTTTCGGGATTCAATTCCCGTAAAACCAATTTGGGAAATGAACTTTTCTAAATATGTTCTGGATGTTTTGTAGAAGCTGCAATAATTATGACGATATCTCCGAGAGACTAGGACCTCAACAGGGCCAATAAGACGCAAGATGGATGTCTAAAAAATTTGCTTACTTCAGTGGCCGTAGCATAGAAGTGTACCTGCATGTGTAATAAACCTTCCCGTGACAACATTTATTTCAGTTCATAGAGATAAGTTTGCTTATTTAGCAATGAACTATTGTTCAAAGTCAAACTCAAATAATCATTATCTAATTCCATAGGTAAACTTTTTACACTTTGAAACGTATACTTACTAAGCTACTTTTTAAGCTATTGCTCGTTCACTACACTAACTTCCCTGAGAAGAACGAGCAAGAAACTCTAGGGATTGCTCTTTTCAAATAAACTTAAATGCCATGGAATACACTTTGAATCATAATTGTGTGGAATCTAGACTCTTGTTGTCTTTCCATACTTCTTAATCTAAAACATGCAGTTCAATGTTATGACTTTTCAATTAAAATACCTTAATCTTCTCCGGAATCTTATTGTAAAAACGTATACAGTTCCCCATAAAAGAATCGTTAAGTTAGTTAAACGAAATCGTGGTACCATGAGTTTGGACTTAGTAGGGTTAATATTATGGATATCTTCTTTCTTAATGAGATTATGCATATGTTTACGGGCATACAAAATATTTGAGTAAATGTACTGGGATGCTACAGTCATGATACCAGTCCCCTTAAACTTTTCTGAGAGAAATCCGAGAACCTAAATGGTACACAGAACGAATCGCTCGTTTTTGCAACACAAATATGGTTTGTATATCTATCGCTTTACCCCACATGAGAATCCCGTAGGACATTACACTATGGAAGTAACTAAAGTGAACTAGTCTAGCAGTAGCAACATTGGTAAGCTCACGTATTCTACGGACTGCGTATGCAGCAAAAATTAATCTGCTGGTTAAAGAAGATATATGAGGAAACCATTAAAGTTTACTATCTAAGGTCACTCCCAAAAAGACAGCTTTATTAACAAGGTCTAACTAACTTTTCTCCATTTATTTCTATGATTGGACTAGTCGATTTTACATTAGTTAATTCCAATTTAACACACTTTGCCTTCTTGGCATTGAGCAATAAATTATTAGCAAACCAATAAACTACCTTTGACAGGATGTTATACATTTGAAGAATAAGGGTAACGATATGAAATGGCGTAACTAGCTATCTTTGTCTTTTAATCATCATCATGTCGATTAAAGTACAGGAATAGAAAAAAACAAATCATATAATTAATTGTGGTTTTGTACAAAGAGAGAATATTTTACCAGAAATACAGTCAGTATTTAGAATTGGGTATAAGACAGACATATCCTTTGATCCTCATACAAATATGGCAGCCAGTGGCACATATCAATGAAGATTTAAACTCTATCTTTTTTTATGATACCAAGTTACCGGGCGAACAAGTCGTCTGTCTGGTATTAAGCGACATGCCTATCCATGACAGTTTTAGTTCAGAAAGATGTGAAGGGCACTGCCAGCACTAAATTAAATTAAACCAGCACCTTTACCCTTTAAAACCGGACCGCAATGCTCAGATTACTGATTGGCGGTAGAATTAGGCAAGTCTGCAGTACTTTCCTGAACGAACTCTTTCATAAGAAGTTCTACTGTTATTAAACTGCATTATCTACGAGTGGGAATCTCCAAATATGTTGGCACTCCAGGTATGGTGATCGATACTACGACACATCTAAAAAAGAAATGTTTAATTACATCCTAAGTTTACAATATCAAAAAAGATATTGTACAGTCGGTGCCCTCACTTAAGTATTTGTACTAAGTGCTATACAAATGCTGGATACATAAGTGAGGGCACCGACTATACAACGGCAAAGAATACCATAAAGCTACGCTATTTGGACCATGTAAATGTAAAATTAGAGATGCATTCTACCGGCTAAGGATATATTTATCAGAAAACGTTAGACAGTTACAGGATGAAAACTTTTTTATACGTGACAGTAAAATGATTTAATCCGCCTGATGTTGAATGGACAGCGGAAACCTAGTGCAATGTTGCTATAAACAATAAATGGTACTGTCTCAACTTTCATACTTTGGCACAACTTATGACCTAGCTTATCCAGCTTATCGTATCCATCATGTACGTGTAAATGTTTCAACAGACTGCTGTGCAAATTTCCAACCAACACTAGAATTGCAAAGCCTATTCAGAAATCAAGTTGTCTCCGGTACTTGCAATTCAGCTGTGGTGAGGTTGTGTCTCAGAACCAACTTAATTATTACGTAAATACCAAACAATGGTAGACTCCATAACAACAGTTGCTCTATCTTACAAGGACATGAACCAATATTGATTGCGATTGTAATACAGAAAAATCCCAACAACTTAGCATTATTATAATCCATCTAATTAAGCATCAAATATTGCAGCCAGTTATAAATATATTCCTTTGGAAATTTGCAAAAATGCCTTAGAAAGTTTTGAGGACTTTAAATCTAAGATTGTCGTTTTGATCAGTCTAAAAAACAGGGTGAAAACAAGTCGTCCCGTATATCACCTTTACATCTCTCTTTTTTCGAGATTGGTTTTGATTTTTGTGTAGTTAGGCTTCAAATTTCGTAAAGCTTGGTTCACAATATCGGTCGTCTCTGGTATACATAGTTTTTTCCCGATCCTGGTCCTGGAACGAAATTGTGTCCAGATTCTTTGAACAGTGGAACGACTGACACCAAACTTCTCGAAAAAGATTTTACTCTGTCGGTCGACAGAGTAAAATCTTTTTCGAGAAGAGTCACTATGTTATTAGCGATTATTGTCTTCTACGCCATAGTGTGGTATGAAATTGGTCACAAATAATGAATTTTAACAGTTGGACAGCGATGGCATTAAATTAAAATTAACTGAGACTTTTTATTAAATTAGACTTAAACAGTAATATTTACTTAATACACAACACAACGTTAACAAATCGTTGCATTTCATTTAAACATTTCAAATGTAGAATGTTTTAACGTGCCGACCCGTACTCTTTAATACATAAACTAAATGTTTCCGATTATTCGTATGCATATAAAACCTCTTTTTAATAAGATTTGGATGATAGATCGTAAAAAATAGTTTTAGTTGCCTCATTGACTTACAATTATATGGACGTCGGGTCCGCGCTAAAAAGTGTCCGCACTTGTAAGGCGCTAAAATCGTATACAGAGCGCGACACTCCGCTTTAGTCTTCATTTGTTCTACTGACAGCGCGATACTGCGATGACATTACAATTTAAATTTCGAATAGGTTGACTTGGGACATTTTTTTTCGTGGTTTTTGTATTAGACCCGTCGTCCATTTATTTGTAAGTCAATGAGTTGCCTGTTTATTTTGAAAAAGGGTTTAATAATGTTAATACAGAAAAAGAAAACACGTGACGAAATAACGCAAAGCAGCAATTTGCTGTTCACTAATTATGCCATGAATAGCGAGAGGACAACGCGAATTTTACATACAGTCAACAGCACGTCAAGGTTGATACTAACGAATACAATTCAACTCTATGTCAGTTAATTTGAATTGTAAACACGTAATTTGTATTTGTATTTCAAACTACTTTAAGGGCATTTACAGTTCGCTTTCTCTACCTAATTTCGGTGGCAATTTTTATTATGTACAAGTTCTAGAATATTATCATGAAGTGAAATGT
>NW_020656077.1:440883-553510 GCF_003589595.1 Hyposmocoma kahamanoa
TTACATTTGAAAGTATTTTATAATTGAAATTTCAGATGCTTTCGCAGTACCCAGTTGGTAGTAGGATAGTATTTTTTAATATGTATTTTGTGATTATTAAATAAATGAGGTTAATTTGCTGTATTTGTTTTAATACATATAGAATGTACGAGTATTTTGTGAATTAAATTTTTATTGAATTGATATTCAATTATTTTTTGTGAAATTACTCCACTAGTTTGTTATTATTAACACAAAGATCGAACACTCAGAAAAAAATCCTTCAACACAACTGTCTGTCTTGTAAGTTTACACTCCTAAACCGCTGAACCATATTTGATGAATTTTGATAGAGATAGATTTGACCCAGGAGAGGGACATAGGCTACTTTTTGTCACAGAAATAAATTTTAACGAAGGTGAAATAGGAAATGAAAGTTTGTATTGAGAACCAATAATTTCTTAAGTAAGGGATCTGAAAATTTTATGCCTTTCGTAAGAAATAAACAATGTTTCAGCGATTTTGACCAATTACCTCACCAGGTAAAATAGGGAATTATTTGAATATTTGTTCTTAATAGGTTACCTGACGTACTTATTCTGCGCAGACGTAACTAGTAGTATAACAAGACTAGTATGGCAACGTCATACAAATGTAGCTGCGCGTCCTGTATGTGTACACGCTCGCCGCGCGCTGTGTAGTCCGTACACGTCCGCACACATTTGCTAAATTTCGCAATACACTCGCACTGTACAGCGCGAGTCGTACACACGTATAAAAAATAACATTAAGAGGCAGACATGTACATTTTTGTATTTGTGATAGTTTGAGCAAGAGTACCTCAAATTCAAAATTGTTCAGCATTTCATTTATTTTTCATAATCATACTCCATAATGAACATACCAAACCGCGATACTGGTTTATAAATATTCATACACAAGTACCAACTGATTTAACAAAAGTTTATTTCAATATAGCATGAGAGTATCGTGATGAACACGCGCTGAACAGGCGGGAGTTCATAACAGTTAAAGTGCCACTCAGAGCTTTAAATAGCAAAGATCTGAGGGGTATTACCACTGTGCCCGTCACCCTGAGACATATGTTGACAAGTCCCATGTGCCTGTAATTTCACCAGCACCCTTACTCTTCAAAACCGGAACACAGTAATGCTGACATTACTGCTTGGCGGCAGAAATAGGTAAAGTGGCAGTACTACCTAGGACGATCTTTCACAAGGAACTGTACTGCTGCTGAACTTACTTCCCCACCTAACTAATTCATTGAATTCTATTTTAGAGACAGGAATAATCACAAGTCACATGTGTCACGTGAAGGTAGTCCTCCTTCATAAGAAGGGAGACAAATTCTCGATTGGCAACTATAGACCTATTAGCTTAGTGTCATTATGTTTATAAAGCATTTATTAAAGGCATCGAAAGCCGAATTATTAAACAACCTAGATCAACACCAACCACCTGAACAAACCGGCTTCCGACCCAACTTCTCAACTATGGACCACCTTCACACCTTTACATAGCCTTTGTAGACTATGCGAAGGCTTTTTACAATTTGGAACATTCTGCTATATTTCAAGTTTTCCAAAATCAAAACAGAAAAAACCTGCAAAGATTTAATAAAATTAGTTTATAACCAGTACCACAAACATCAGAATGGGTCAATACCCAAGTGACATGTGTATCTATTATTTGCATTTTCTTTTTAACTGACTTCTTAAAAGTAACAGGTTCTCAATTCGATTGTAGTATTTTTGGTGTGTTTGTTACACGATTATTTCGACATTTTATGAACAGATTTTAATGATTCTTTTTTTGTTGAAAAGAGGGTACCTCATTAGTGGCTCCATTCAAATTTGAAGGCGATATTCCTATTTACGTTCAAAAGTGGCAAATTAGGAGTCGGATTTCGAAGTAACCGTAACAATAATAAAAATAAAAATAAACACAAAAAATACAGTTCAATTGAGAACCCCCTTTTAACTGCCTCTGAGGCAGAACAGTTATTATGGTGGACTGCCACATAGGCGTCTCTGGTTCGATTCCTAGGCTTGGAAAAATATTTGTATGACCTACATTTATTTCTCTCCTGAGTTTGGATGTAATTTGTGGATGTCTGTGTGTGCGGGGCTATGAGTGTGTGCATATTATTATTATGTTCCTTTTTTGGAGTCGGTTAAAACATGTATGCCACTTTTTTCGGGTACCCTATGGTACCAGAACTTCAACAAAATTCTAAATGAAAAAGAAATCCTACGTTATTATTTGGATACAAAGCATCCAGTCACACATAGAACTTTTTATTATTTGAGAATAACTTTTTCACCGAAAAATGGAAAATGGAAGTACGTTATTAAAATAAACGATATTTAGAATTCAGAAACATGGAAAACTACTCTCGCCTTCTCTTTATTTTTATATAAAAATGTTTTTCGCATTTATTCCACATCTGGAATTATAAACGAGTCAAAAGAACTTGGTACATTATTAACTCGAACAGGCTGATTCCAGTTGGATTTTAATCTTTGACTATTTAGCATTTATATATTTTCATAACATGGTATTGATTTGATAATTTCTCGTAAGTATTGTAATAAATCGAGAGTGCGCCATGTAAATTTGAAACAGTGAATTTTTATATTTCAGAAATATCTTCAACCATTGAAAAGTCCTGAAAACGCTGGTCTCCTTGACGCCGTCCTAGTTGACGAGATATTCTATCAAGTACCTGGGATCCTCAATGTTCACCAGGTCTTTTTGGAGCAGCTGCGGAGGCGCTTAGAACAATGGGATATACACCAAAAAGTCGGAGACGTTTTCTTGGAAGTGGTAAATTGAATATAAATAAAGTTTTATTTTTTCTTGAAAAATCTTACAAACTACCTACACACCAAGGTTCGAGTATCTAAGTGGAACGTTCAATCATTTGATGACTAAGCATTTTTTCGCAGTCCATTTAGCACAGGGGATCAATCAAAGAAAAATTATCTTAAATTCCGAATCTTTTCTTTAAATATTTAATGCGGGCGAGATAAGTTTCCACGTTATTTCGCAATGACGGATTATTACAATGACGGCTTCGGATGTAATATAGAAATCTGAAGTGAATTGGGATTAAAACATGGAATGTATCGTACAACTTATTTGATTTAATCGGTTATTGTAATTCACAACTTACATTGCTTTCAGTTTACAAAACCGGCTGTAATGGACACATACATGTCTTTTATCCACAACTTGAAAAAAGCAAAAGAGACCATCAAGACCGCTGCAGCTTCTCGCCCTGCATTTGCGAAGTTTCTGGACGCAATGGCTCGTGATCACAAAGGCAAATTGTCACTGGACCACCTTCTCATAAAGCCAGTTCAGAAGTTCCCGTACTACAAACTTTTGCTACAGAGGCTTATTAAACATACAGGTGACTAAATTTCGTTAGTTTTATAACGTAGATGTCATTGCAGATATGATTTTTATTCCCTCCTTTGCAGACTCATCACATCCAGATCACAAATTACTCCTCGAGGCTCAAAAGGAAGTGCTTGAATTATTAGAACTGATAAATTGCACAGAAAGGGAAAGTCTGGAACTCGAACAACAGCAGCAGACATTAAGAGATTTGGAACAAATGATTGAGGGTTTATCGAATCTGACGTCGGCAGAACGCACTTTTTTACGCTATGAGACAGTTTCGATGCCCTCAGCTCAGGGAACAATTAAAGACAGAGCTCTGTTTCTCTTCAACGACACGCTCTTAATAACAAGTGTTAAGAGGAGGACTGGAACCATCAAGAAACCCATTCCGTGAGTATTTATCGAGAGATAAGTTTATAGAAAGACTCGTCATGATTACGTAACATACCGAATTTTAATTTGCAGATCATACCAAACTAATATAGCAAGTCAGATGGAAGGAAATAAATATAAGTTGCTGATGAAAATACCTTTGACTGATCTCGAAATTGTGAAAGGTAAAATTTTAACCGTTTGTTGCCTCAAATATTTTCTTGTTTACTACTAACTGTTTATCTAATATTTCAGCAAAAGATGAAAATCTTAGGCGAATAATGCACGAAGTAGAGACGTTGTCAGCAGACGCAAACACATTGACTCAAATTTCTGAACAAGTGGCAGCTCTTCACTCACAACATTCGCAACTTGAAGAAATGGTGAGGGAGCTGCTGCATAATGTAAATAAGCAGCTATCTGAAACACAGCACTGTGACACGCAGCTGTGTTACATGGAGATCAGCCTGAATACTCCGTAAGTATAATAAATATAACTCAAAAGAATGCGAAGAATGCTCTCAATGATTGTTACGAATTTTCTAGGAACGGTCCAGAAACAGTAACGATCATATTTCCAAAAACTGAAAAAAGGACCATTTGGGAGGAGCTTATAAATGAAACCAAACAAAAATTATGTAAGTCAAGGAGGACCTTCATTACGCCACCGGTTTTCAGTCTTTGTTATGGTAACACGTTGTCCATCTAACAATTCATTTTGTAATATTCTAGGGGTATACGGTCAAGAGAGGCCAGCGCCAGAGTTTTTGTCCCCAGTGCCGATACGTAAGACCCGGGCTGGCCTGCAGTTCACTTGTGCTGCACCCACTCTTCCTCCAATTGGACAAGCTCCTGATGTTTGGGTGAGTTTGTCCTAGTCAATTGGGAAATTTTATTCAATTCTTTTAATCTTTTAATCATTTTATGTTTAAGATTTATGGTGTGTACGCCTGGTGAATGCTATTTTAAATTTATATTTATGATGCACTTGCGAATTATTGTAATTGTATTGATGCGTATTTAAACAAATCTATCAACTTCTTAAAAAGATTTAGAAGAATTGGCATGAAACAAAGTAACCTTTTGTTAACAGGTGTGCAACAGCGATGGCTATGTGGGTCAGGTTTGCGTGCTGACGCTGACCCCCAAGCCTCAGGTGACTTCGTGCAATGGTGTATGCAACGCTCGTATACTTTGTGTTGCTTGCGTGCCACCTGCGCCTGTACTCACTAGACAGCAGACTCTGGATATTCCGTAAGTGCTGTTGGGTCACGTGCTTTGAAAAATTACTCAACATCCTAATGAAAACAACGTCCTGCTTTGCTTTAGGAGTACCAGTTCGCTGAACAATGCAAGTTCAGTTAAACCTGATATCAGCATTTCGGATCCTGATGATAGCTGCAAGAACATCCGACTTGACAGGTTTGTCTTTATTATATAGAATACAAAACGTCAGCCAAGTAGACGGGCTTCTAGGTTGATTTTTAAATCTTATGAATGTTTATTTTTAAACTTAACTAAAATTGGAATTTCCAGCTCTTCGTCTAGCGATGACGAGGATGACGGATCATCGGGCAGTGATAACCAAGATGCTCAATTAGAGAGGTGCCAAGAACCGGGAACGGTTCGTCTCCACAGCAGCCTGTATACTGGACTTGGAAACGCCAAGAATATCTCACTCACGCCAAACCACAGCAAAAGCCTGAGCACTCCTCACACTGGGCAAAATATTCAAGTGCATCCTGTGGTAAAATCCAGTTCAAACCCCGCGGTCGATAAACAAGCCATGGGTATCACGTCTGGTGAGGACTTAGCACATTTTTTACTTTGCATCTCGGACAATTAAAATTATACGGTTTTTTCTGGTAGTATTATTTATATAGAAAATATTTTCGTTTAAGGTACTACTCCTAACTACTAATGAATTCTCTATCTAATAGTTAATCTACATATTACTTCTATTTATTCTTGTTTACTTAGGAGACCAAACTTCGGGGCACGACGTTCTATGCTGGGTAACATTTATCATATTTTTGCACGATTTATATCTGACCTTACAGCATTTGAAAAGTTTTCACTGACCACTGTATATTCAAGGTCTGCTAAAGGTAGAAGAAATTATCCTTTTAATGGAGTTTTTACGATCCACAAAATTCTATTTCGGTCAAATCACACAAAGAATGGATTAGATCTGCAAGTTCAGAGTTTAGAAATAACTATAATTTTGACTCATAAATTTATATGCGTTATGTATATTTAGGAACTCTTTCATCGCCGACCAGCCGTCAGTCCTCAGAGGATAGTGGCACCACAGCTAACCAGCCCACTATGTGGCTCGGAACAGAAGATGGTTGCATCCACGTCTACAACTGCTTGGACAACATCAGGATCAAGAAGAACAAAGTCAAGTTGCAACATAACTCGGGTGTTCATTCCATTGTGTGAGTTTTTATTAAGCAATGACGACATAATGATCATGTATAATTAATATTTTTAAGATTCTCCGTATCATTCTCCAAAATCCTTCCCATTCTATTCCTTTGAATGCTGTAGCGAACTGTAAATCCATGCAACACCGCGCCTTAGCGATTTTTTTTGTTTTTCCAAAAGTGATAGCTGGCTAGCTTTATGCGAAAATAGTTAACAACGTTCACCAATAATGTTTGAATGTTTGTTATGAGATTGAGAATACTATAATTTTATGTGGAAAACTCTCAAACTGACGTACCTTTTTAATTTCAATGTGTAAACTCTGTAACTATACACATTACAGAGGTACTTCAGTACCTTTACATTTTTGCAGGTACGTGGAGGGGAAAGTGTTCGTTGCGCTTGGAAACGGTGATCTTGTGGTGTACTGTAGAGATATAGGTAATTGTTTATTAAATTTTTTATGCACTTACACTTGAAAGGTAGCATGTCACATACAGAAATTCATTTACATCAAGAGTTAAATTATATAACATAGCTTTTTTTCTATATGAATTTTCGGAATACGTAGGGTTTTGGTGATCAAGGGGTAGAAAACAAGGTTATCTTTAAAAAATATGAAAGCATTTCTTGTATCTTGTGATTTTCTTCGCTTTCTGGACTAAAAGTTGGTTGGTACCCCGTATACTAGTTGCATATTAAGTAGGATAAGTATTGATAAGGTCAATCAGCGGTAACGGAATATTTTGGTAACATTTGTTGATTTGATACTGACACTTGTTACTCAAACTTGAGAGCAAATAATAAAATAGTGTTTTTAGAAAAATAGCTTGAGCCAAGATTGAACAGGTCTGCCGTGACGAATCATTCCTGCAATAAGATAGATCATGACTGAGATATCAAATTCCAGATGGATCGTGGACGGAGCGATCTACGATTGCGGTGGGCACGGGCAGCAGCCCGGTGGGCAGCATGCTCCTTTCCGGCGGTATGCTGTGGTGCGCCACACATGCATCGATTAAAATTATTAACCCGCATACATTGCAGGTATTTCATTTATCACGTCTATTTTATGACAGGTGTCCTTCATTTGCAAGTAGGGCTACACTGTATTCTTCTGAGCTCTTGAATTTTTTGTATCAAGCTTTATTTTATAGGTTTTACGATGTCTGTTCATATATATGTTTTTAACCGAATTCAAAAAAAGGAGGAAGTTCACAATTCGACTATATTTTTGATGTGTATGTTACGTCATAACTCCGGCCGGCATTTGTGAACCGATTTTGATGATTTTTTTTTTGGAAAGAGGGTACCATAGTACATAGGGCGTACTATAAGTTTCCGGAACTGGCCACTTACATAAACAATATTTAAAAAGTAATTACAACATTTGAAAATGGAACTATTCTCTTTGGCCGTAGAATACAGTTTGTTTCATCTGACTGTCACTTGTTTTCACAATGTGGCGTCATTTTAGAAATTGGTTGTCTACATCACCATGGATTTAAGTAGTGAAAATTTTCGTAGTATGATTTTCTACAACTTTAAGAGTAATGTAACAGCTCAGCTTCCCTTGGCTTCAAACTGCTTTTGGCGATAAAGTACCATGCAAGATGACTATTTATAGCTGGTTTGCAGAACTTAAACGCGGTCATGTGAATCTCAGTGACGAATTTTGTGATGGTCGCTCGCCCACTGCTGTGAACAACAAAAACATCGATGCTATATGATCAAAACAGACAGGCATGTGATATACTATGAGATTCGGGCATCTTTAGGCATAGGCATAAGTCAAATACAATCAGTACTACACAAATATTTGGGTGTGAAAAAGCTTTGCTCTCGGTGGATCCCACACAATTTGACTGAGGCTTAAAAAAACGTATCACGTCTCTTGGTGCAATGCCATGGTTACCAGATTCAGCGAAGGGGCGTCAAATTTGATGTCGGACATAGTAACAGGTGACAAAACATAGATTTATAGTTACGATCCCAAAACAAAGCAGCAATCGAGCGTATGGGTCTTTCGAGATAGTCGAAACAAAAAAAAAAGTGGCGCATGTGTAAAGTGCCTCTAAGCGGATGATTGCTTCTTTTTTAAATAAAACTGGACACGTGGCCACTGTTGCCTTGGAGAATCGTTGTACCGTGAATAGTGATTGGTACACGACCATTTGTTTGACGGAAGTTATTGTATTATTGTATTATATTATATTATTATATTATATTATTATATTATATTATTATATTATTGACAAACTCCGTAAAAATAACCGTAAACGCCGTATCATCTTGCACCACGGCAATGCCAGTTCTCACACGGTCAAACAGACAAATGAATTTTTGAAGGTAAACAACGTTGACCTTATGACCCATCCCGCGTACAGTTCCGCCCTGCCACCATGTGACTTTTATTTATTTCCAAAAATTAAGAACCAGTTACGCGGTCAACGACTTTCATCATCTGAAGAGGCTGTCAAAGAGTATGGAAAATATATTTCAGAGACTGTCACGGAGGAGTGGCATAAATGTTTTCAAAATTTGTTCATTCGTATGAAAAACTGCATTAACGCTAACAGAGAATATTTTGAGAAACATTAAATTCATTTCCGACCATAATTTACAGTATTTTTTTCTTATTCATTCCGGAAACTTATAGCGTCTCACGTATAGGTCCCATTAGTTTGAAGAAAATATTCCACCTATAAGGGTGTAAAGCTACGGGATGAAATTAGTTTCGCGGACTTTCTAGTAACCGATTTCAATAAAAGTTAGCTTGGCAACTAGATGTAATTCCACGAACTTTTGAGGTCGGTTTTTTTTAAGAAGTTGTGTTATTATAAAATATAAAAGTGTAAAGACACGACACATAAGCAGTATTATGATATATCTCTCTAGTCATTTTAAAATTATGACTTAAAATAAACACCCTTATTGAAAAACTAAGTTTTTTTAAATCTCGCTTTAATGTCTAGGTGGACGAAACATTCCAAATAAGTTCTGAGACGAAGCCGATCAGTCATATGGCTGTGGCCGGAGGGTCGATCTGGCTATCACTACACAACGCGGCACAGTTGCGTTGTTACAACGCTACCACTCGCGAGCAGTTGGCCGAAATCAACATCACTCCGCAAGTCACTAAGATGCTACACGGTATGTGTTACAGACTTAATTCATCCTAATGAATATGAATAAAAATAAAACTATTTTATCACTAGTAGTCGAATAAAGCTGTTCGAGATTAAAATCTCTGTTAGAATGCCTACAGCAGCGCTCAATTATTAAATAATTTTAAGTGTTCCGTTCAAAATATTATACATTTTAGGTTGCTCACAAACACTAGTTTTTTACGACGATAGTAAAAGAAATTCACACACTTTTCTCAAGCAATTTCTTTAATGCTGCTACGCAAACAGTGACAACGACAAGTATAGCGTATACTACGAATAACATCGTATTGTTCAATGATTGTTCCGACATCATATTTAGGCTTGTCTAATAAACATTCATTTGAAAGTAACGTACTGGTCAAGTATTACGACTCTTAGTTGAAGATAGAAAAAGTTGCTAATCAACTTCTGTCTAACAATTATCACCAAACACTGCACACGAAAACTAGGAATTAAATCATTACCAAAAGTCTTATCTGCAATTTCAGGATGCGATGATATAATTCGTCAGCACAAAGCAGCCTGTCTCCGTGTGACCGCGTTGCTGGCCCATCGCGACACGTTGTGGGTTGGCACCAGCGCTGGTGTGCTGTTGACCGCGCCCCTTCATAACTCCCCGAATCTACGCACTGGTATTTTCACGGTTCCTCAACTCACTGGTGAGTTTCTTTGTGATAAGCTCTGTGTGTTATGTTGTCCATAAATTTTGTAATATGCAAATGCAGATTTTATTTTTTAAACTTTATAAATGTACATAAATTTTAGACGAAAATGTGTTTTGAATGTTGGTGTATTGTGAAATGTGTCGCCATCTAGTGGCGTAGTCATGAAACAATCCACAGACACGAATGTACAAGGCTGATAGAACAAATTCCTCACGAAGTTAACATAGGTGCGCTTCGTCGAAATGTATTGGCCTTAGATAGATGGCGCACTATTTCGAAGTATTGGTTTTATAGCAGTAAATATTGTATAGTAGTCCATTTGTTGCAATTTTTTTACATGACCGACATAATAGAACTTCGAAATGTATTTGTTAAATAGGTTCCTTCCTTTTTGCATTTTTTATCCTAAATATGCTTTCTTTAGGCAACTGTTCAATATTCACGTATCTGTCAGTGAAATTCTACTAAATCACTTCACACCAAAATGTTTAAGGCACAATTTTGTTCGGAATAAGCTCCTATTACGACGACAGTCAAATTTTCATCAATGGCACGTTAATACTTGTCTAGAAAAATCGATAAACGAGACAAAAACTGGACATGTGTGACGTCACAATGAATCCACAGAGAAGACTACGTGTGTAGTCTTTGTAAAATTGTTCAATACCAGTGTGGTACATTGCCATCTGCCTTGTGGTACATTGCCATCTGCCTCGCACTATTAGAAGCAGGAGGTACGCAACACGCGACATATAAATACATCTCACTGCAACCTGAACTGCATTACAAAATTTTCCGATCATTTTCCCACAGATGGCAGGTTATGCAACTTACCTTTGAATTTTTAGCAACAACTTGTGCCGCAACTTTGTCTGCGTAGAATAAGTACTTCGAGTACTTAGCCTATTGAACTGTACTAATTATGATGTTTGACTATTTGTTACGTGCCATTCCATCCCCTATTTCACCCCCTTTAAGATTTATTTTAGTGACAAAAAATAGCCTATATCCTCCTCCTAGGTCTCATCTATCTTTATACCAAAATTAATCAGAATTCGTTCAGTGGTTTAGGCATGAAAACGTGGCAGAGTTACTTTCGCATTATTTTGGATAACCATATTGTACATATTTTTCAGGTATCACCTACGGGCACACTGGCCATGTGAGATTTTTGACACTTGTCGAAAATCCGGTGGTATCGAAACATTCTGCTAAACCTGCACAGACGACGCTGAAAACTAAAGCCATGACCCGCCGTTCCACTAACGCAGAGAAATTGCAAAAGCAAGCCGAAAGTACGCAGAACGATAAAGAAACGCTGATAATCTCCGGTGGAGACGGTTACGAAGATTTCCGAAGTTCCACAATGACGGAAGACGCAGGACGGGAGGACGCGACTAATCACCTTCTTTTATGGAGAATATGAAATCAGCATAAGGCCTACAGGGTTACAGCAGCACGTTCCACCGCTTTCCAGAGGAGGGCGATTTGGAATAGGAAGGAAGTGAAGCCAAAGCGTATACACCGCGATTTTTTAATTTGGCATCATGAGTATCTGATTTAAGGTAAATTCGTTTTTGATGGTCACCTAAGCTAGATCAATTTACAGATTGTTTGTAGTGGGCCTTATTAACTTTGATGCAAAGATTTTAAGTGTACGTGTTTCGACAGTCAGGTTACAGTGAATGGGAACATTTTATTCGTATGTGATTTAGTATGAAAAATAATTTTCGAACGACGCAAAGCCTAATATTAATTTAATGTTTAATCGAATCTGAATGTTAGCATTATTCCAGCTTTCATAATATTACATAAAAAAGTTAAACTCTCGATGTTATGTACTAATAAATTGAAGATAAAAATAATCATTTAAATTATCAAGCACCTTACATGTGTACTACTCAGTGTTGTAGAGTTATCTGCTCTGATATACTCAAATGTAGATTTATTTCCCAATGTGTAGTAAATAACCAAATGCAATCAATTTTTTGGTGTGTTTGCTGGATCGATGTCCTTAGATGTCACTACTCTGTACCTTCAAATCAGTACTGAATGTCATCGTGGACACTTTTAATTGATAAATGTTTGGGCTTGAGGTTCTATTTATTTTTTCAGCCCCTTTAAGAACCTCGTTTGGCGTCATCAGAAAATTTGAGATTATTAACTATAGGACATTTAATGTCAGAATGTTTAACTTCTTATTGCCATACGTAATATTATTTTAAATAATGTCTGTACTGTAAGTATATAAAAAATTTTCTGCTTAAAATAATAAAAAAATACAGTATTATTGAAATTGTCATAGTTTAATATTCGACCATCGTTTTGACGGCCTGTTATAGTGTCTTTTAGAATTTTTCAAATGATAATATTATGATATATAGTCGATATATAGTATATATATATATATATATATTTATGTATACGATTTAACTACAACTATTATACAGTTATCACTAATCGCAATACATTTAATAAGAGATGTTACGTATTAGGTATTGTTTCTGAAATTTCTCCGTAACAAAATTTCGAAGCTTTGAAATTCTGTATAAGTACAATAATAAACACATTGTATACAGTCTAAGTATACAATGTGTTTATTATTGTACTTTGTTTATTACCATTTATCGTAGCGATTTTTATTGAGCATTCATAGTATGTAATCATACCAAGATAGAGATGTTACACTGTTCCCAAATATTGTACTATTATATACATACAAAAAATCAACTGTGTTTGGGCGTTAGCCTTTGTTTCACTATTAAACTCCAGTCGAAACTATTGTCACTTTTAATCAAATGTTTTTTAAAACAACTTGAAATTTAGCTCAACTGAAGAAAAAGCAAACTGGGATGATTATTTAGGTGCAATAAAACTATAAGACGTACCATTAACGTCCACCATGAACGTAAATTCGCTAGCGATTTCATAAAATGTTTGCAACTTATTTTGGTCTTCTTGTGACGGTTTTCTAATCTTCTAATACTTTACGCCCACACTAAAGTCTATCAATACAGCAAAATTTACGGTCGAGAACTTCAGGAATGGCTCGTTAGAAAAAGTCGACAGTATTTCATACCCCACTTTCGCAGGTAATCATTACACTAGCATTAGTCATCAATGATCATTCATCATTATTGATCATTAATTTATGAACATTAACTTTTAGTACATAAATGTTACTCGGAATGTGTATGTTATAATTATATTTACATGTAGTTGATATAAAAATAGATATCGTCTAGGTTGGTGTAATGACTATCTTATTCTATATATGTCTCACAAATCCTGTTCACGAAGTTCTGCTTTTTATAAATCTGTTCCATTTTATAAAAAAAGCAGTTATTTTTTAGTATTTTGCAGCTTATAAAATAAGGTCCATGTCGTCTTAAATGTTTATCCTCTTTATTTAAATTAAAATATGACCGCGTACATTTTATATAATATGTGCTTATAATGTTGATTGCTCAAATCCTTGTTACCTTCCCCATAAATGTGAAAAAAAAACTAAATAAATATACGATGTTTGGATTATGTGTCCTATATATATATATATATAAATTATAATATATGATTTACGAAATAAATGAAGAAGTCGCACTAACGGTTTGTGTTTAATTTTTAGAGAATAACTTTTTGTAAATATTATCAGAAATATATTATATCGTGAGATTTAATATTAAGTTTTATTAATTATAGTATTTTGTTCAATCAACTCCTATAGCAAAAAATGATCGCACAGTTCAATATAAGCTGTCAAAAACGATTTTATTTAAAGATTTAGGTATACAATCTTGTGAGTAATGTTTACAATTCGTTGTTCTTAAGGTAAAATCACTTGTATTTCGAAGCAACTTATTTAATTAACTACAATTATTAATAATCAATTCAAGGGTAGGTAGTTAAAATAGCAAGATAATATTAAAAAATTGTATTATGTGTACAAGTTTTTAAACATCTACCTAAACGATACATTTTTATCATAAGTTACACAGAATAACCTTAAATTCAAAATGTAATTTTTCGTCTTCGTGCCAAATGCAGGTTAGGAATCCGGATAATAGTGAATTCAATTATTACATTTTTCACCAACTTCAATAACAAATTCTTCTAAATTAGCTTCATGGACGACTGTTCCGTCGCTTTTCTTGCCTCTGCTAACAAAGTATGGATCATTTTGGAGTTGGGCAGCGAGTTTTTTTAATATCGTCCTCCTATCTCGCTCGTTGTCATTGATATCTCTCTTCGTCTTAGTTGCCTCTTTTTTAATCATAATCAAGTCGACGACCGCACAGATAAGTTCCTTAGCTTTGTCAAGCCCTTCTCGCAAAACCGTCGAATTTCCAACCTTTAAATCCGCGTCTTTTTTGCCTCTGGCTATGTAATAAGGGTCATTGCGTACCGATTTTACTATCTCCTCGATTGCGCCACGTCTATCGCGAGCAGCTTTGATAAATTTGAAATTGATAATTTTTTTTTTCCCACGAGAAATAAAGTAAGGGTCATCTTCTGCCGAAGATCGGCTACTCCGTTCGACTACTATGTAACGAGGTTGGTCAGCATACATCCTTTCGTTTAAAACTGTGCTAGATTCCGAAAGCGTGGGATGAAATTCAATTTCAGAGTCCATATTAGTATCGTGATTTTTGTTTCTTCCTCCTTTAAATAAGCCTCTTAATTGACTGTTCCTACCTCGGTTAAACCAGTAGGAACTTGGAAATAATTTGTCGTCTTTTTTAAACCTGGCAAGATGTTCTATGTTTTCTTCCATTGTGTTAATCGCTTCTTTTAGAATTTTCTTTAACTGTTGCTTTTGTTTTCCATGAAATGGCTCGAAATATCTGCGCCTCCCACGAGTTCCCCAGAAAGGATCATTCTCCTGTCTTCTTCCTCTGTTGCCCCAAAATGGTTCATTTTCTTGTCTTCTGCCCCGGTTGCCCCAGAACGGCTCTTCATTAACTTCAGTATCTCGTCTTCCGCGGCTGCTCCAGAAAGGTTCATCTTGATCAAAGCGCCTGCCTCGTTGTCCCCAAAAAGGTATATCCTCACTCTTCATTTTATGACTCCAATACGGTTTATCTTCTTGCCGACGCCCTCTTGCTCCCCAGAAAGGATCATTTTCTTGTCTTCTAGTTTTCGACAATGACGCTGATGATAGGTAATTATTTTCTTCAATTTCATCAGAGTTTTGATTTTCATAATCTGATTCATTTTCCTTGGAATAATCAGTATCAACTTCGTTAAGTTTATGAGCAGACGTATAGCAATGTTTACAAATAATTCCAAAGTGATTACTTATGGCAGGAACTGTAGGGTAATCATTTTCGATGCTTTCACTACTACGTCTTCCTCGCATTCCCCAGAACGGAGGATCATTATCAATCTTTGTATTTGTTGGACTCTTTTCGCCACCGCCAAATTCGTCGATATATAGGGAGTTTGGATTTGAAAGTAAAGCCTTTTTTCCTCTAGTGGGCCAGAAAGGATTTTCGTTATCGTTGTTATTAAGTGCCCTTTTATTGCGCGAGACACTAGTTTTATTTTTTATATTGTTAGGCTTCTTATTATCATCATTGGGTTTTGTATGATTGTTAGTTATTCCAAAAGTAATTTCTATTGAGGCAACAAAGAGGAGCCATAACAAAAAGTGATGTCTTTTACGCATTTTTATGTTTTCTGTAACAATAAAAGGTGAACATGTATTTATGTGTCAGAAAAATACTCAACGTAATAGATGAAATCGCACAGCCAACGCCAACTCCCCCAAAGGGTTACATTTCTATTTAATATTTCTTATAGAATGTTTTTTAAAGAAATAGTAAAAATGAGTACAAATGTTATCACTTTTTAATTCGCTTTTAGTATTAGTAAGCAAAGCTGTAACAAAATAAATCATTTTACGTATAATACAATCGCTTGCAAAATAATAAAACTTTTTTCTTAATACTTACAATTATTATTTGCACAGGAACGGTTTAATATCATTTACACATAATCACTGAGTAGTTCGCTGTTGCAATTCAAGTTGTCGACTCAAAAGTTCCACAAGCTGTGTGGTCCAGCGCGGCTTGATGCAGCTTATATAAAAGAGCTAGGAGTAGGTGGACTCCCAAGGGCTGTCACAACAAATTTATTTTTGTTTGTTTTTGTCCTAGCGGGACGACGTGACCGTTATTAAATTGAAACAATGCTACCAGCGAATTACATCAGACGTATATACGGTAGGCTGTTAAGGGGAAGTACTTTTTACATCGCAGAACATTTTGAAATGGTAAAACATTTTAAGCCGTAGTAGCCTAATGATTTGGCCTGCCGTCTCTCAAACAGAGGCCGAGACTTTTAAATTTCTCGGAATTTATGTTCGAAATTTAATTTGAAATTTACCATGAGCTTTTCGGTGCAAGAAAACATCGTGATGAAACCTACAGGTCGAAGAAGGTTCACCCTCGGAAAGAGCCCTCGGAAAACGTGTGAAGTCCCCAACATGCATTGGGCCAGCGTATCGGATTATGACCTAAGCCCTCGCTTGAGAGGAGACCTATGCATCTGATCATGACGAAAATATTTTAATACATAAATTTTAGATGGCTTGCATTTGGCGAACGAATGTTTCTAAATTGGTTGATCTTTCTGGATAGTGACCTCTTGTTTCAAAGCCTATTTTGTTACTTAGTTTATATATTGCACCTATGTATACATAAGTAATTCTTATTTTAAGTTGAAATTCCTATTATGTCTGGCGTTTGTCTAATTACAGTTATTATAAAGGAAATAGTAAAATTAGGAAAAATCATTTTAAACAGAATATATAAATTTTTTGCAAAGCCTCTAAAAGCTCTGATTTTTCTTCTGCCTCCAACCACCCTCAGCATTTTCAGAATAATAACGTGGTTCTTAAATTCACGGTAGGGAAATAATATTTGTAAAATATCTAGTAAAGCGAAGACAACAAAGTTATTACACATTTTTTTAAATGCAAACTACAAACAAATAATATTTCACACAATCCACTAAATTTAAGTCCGTTATATCCCTCATTCGTAGCCCTGAAAATCAATCATTATTTATGGATAACAATCACGTGTTATGACATAGAAGATTCAATGAATATGTTATTTTCGTATAAAGTAATCCTTTTCGTTATTTCTATTTTATATCTTGCCTAGAGTAAGTAAGTAAGCAAAATCAGACTTTGTACCGTCTTTTAAAAAGCGTAGACTTGAATTTACATCTCAAGCCTTAAATGACCTAAATTTGTATGTACTAAAAACGACATCCTAATATCTTATAGCGCAGAGTGCTACCCAGAGGCCTTTTCCGTATTATAGGCGTATGGTAGTTTTATTATCACCAAAGAACATGCAGAATATATTTACCTAAAATTCAATCAAAGTAGTACACATAGAGTGAATAATACGTCTATTTGAAATTCTAGAATTATGTATATTGTATTTGTAACCGAAGAGGACGTTCCCATTTGGACTATATTTATTTTTGTGTATTTGTAAAAGATCGATTATTTTTTTTGTTCGAAAGGGGGACCTTAGCAGTGGTCCCATTTAAATTTGAGGAAAATGTTTCACCTACAAGGGTGGCAAATTAGGGGATGAATTCGTTTGACTGAATTTCACCCACTTTAAACGATTAGAATAGATGTAATTTAGGATTAGAATTAAGATGCAATTTCAAAAAAATAAAATGTTATGGTGACCTAGAGCTAATCTGATGATGGAAATAGCAGACAGATGAGAGGAACTCCTCAACAGTGCACAGAAGCTACTTTGTGTTTGCGCTCACATGATTCGCTTTGATGAACTTCCATATGCATTTCAGTTATCGTTGAGGAGACCGCAGTAGCGAACACAGCGACAATCTTTTGAAAATCGGTTTTTGTTTAATAAAATAGTCATATATGTATAATACATCTATCAAGGTAATATTAAACATGGTAAATTGTTTTATTAGGGCGGCAAATACGGTATTATATTCTATATTTTCGATGTAAACTAGCAATTACGTTGAAAGTAAAAATATTACTATTATGTTTTGACTCTTACTTTTGAACTGACCTAAAAAAGGAGGATGTTCTTAATTCGAATTATTTTTGTATGCATGTTACGCTTATGAAGAGGCATATTGTAGGCAGGCAGGGTGGAGGCGGCTAGTGCAGTGAGGATTCCATCGCTGCACTAGGTTCCTTCGCGTTTGGATACCACTTTCCACTTAACATCAGGTGGAGTGGAGTCATTTGCCTGTCAGGTATTTAAAAAAAAAAAAAAAAAAAAAAAAACTCCGGCAATTTGTTAACGGACTTTGATGATTATTTTTTGGAAAGAGAATACCTCGGTAGTGGTCCCATTTAAATTTGAAGAAACTATTCCACCGCTAAGGCTGGCAAACTAGGCGATGAATCCGGTTTCGAGCATATTAACCGATTTCAATTATTTGGCAAATATATGTAATTCAACGAACTTTTGAGGTCGGTTTTTTAGTACTTTGTACTAAGATTATTATCAGTAATATTATCCGTTCTGCGTTGTTTTGTTTCTTCAAGTTATAATAAGTAAATATATTTCACTCATTCCAGTTAGATACCTTTACAGCTACCAGCCCCAGGACGAGCGATGTCGCTATTCACTGTATTAAAAATTTTATTGAATTGATATTCAATTATTTTTTATGTGAAATTACTCCACTAGTTTCTTATAATTATTAATACAAAGATAGAACACTATATAGAACACAATAGAACACTCAGAAAAAATTCTACGATCCGGCCGGATTCTAACCGACATCTTCTAGCATACCGTGCTAGGCTAGCGTCTTGGTATAGCTACCAACTACGCCACGGAATGAACCAGCGGACCTCACGAATTTTTTTATGAGCTTGTTGTCGTATCTTTGTACTTGGTTTTACGTACTTACTAAAATCAAAGATTTTATAGGTACAAAAAATATAAAATCTTATTCTTGTTTCAATGAAGATATTAGGTCTAAAGATTACTTAGTTTTTAGATAATTAAATTTTAAGTTTTATTGTATATTTAATAATTTATTTGTGCGATTACTTCCCTGGTTTATTATAATAATTACTACAAAGATCGACAAGAACACTAAGAAAACTACTTCGATCCGGCTGGATTGGAACCAGCGCCTTCAGCGTACCCTGTCTGACGCTCTCCCAACTGAGCTACGGAGCGAACCAGCAGACCTTATGAATTTTTCTACGTGCTTGTTGCCAATCTTCGTTTTTTGATATTTAATGTAGTGATTGATTCAGAAGGGAAAATGTAAAAAATAAATATTGTTTGTGAACTCATGCTTCTCCTTAAGTCAGTCTTCTCTGCGGTCACTTGACATTTTGTCTTGTTTCCTTAATTAAAGTGTCCCTTAGCAACAGGTTGGGGAACAAGGGCAGAAAAGTGCTATTTAGGTTTGGTTTAGTGCCTGCCACGGTTTGCTGGAAGACATTGGTTTGAAACTTTTTCTTAGTGTTCGATCTTTGTATTATAATAATTATAACAAACTAGTGGAATAATTTCACAAAAATAATTGAAGGACACGGTAGTCAAAGATCGTAACATTCGATAAACTTAAAAATTATTACTATTTATAAATACAATGTGTTTGTTTCGTTGTAATGCTAATAATTTTACTTAATTTTGACGTTGTACTCTTAGAATAATAACGCATAGAAACCTAGCCCGCACACGCTAAGTGAGGCAAGTTAGAGGGTTCCAAACGCGTCTTAGGAGCGCGCGGGCTGTTAGTGCTCAAGGTCATATTGCACCGCGAACAGCTCCAAAATTTTTTGCTAAAAATGACGAAATGTGCGGTAAATGGGTGTAAAAATACAACAGACAAACAAAATAGACACTAACATCGCATTCCACAAGTAAGTAATGCGTTTCAACTCATATTTTTATGTAAATATTCACTAAAACAGAAAAATAATTTCGCGGCAACAAGATACGAAAGTGTTGCAAAGTAACGAATTTTTTTTCTCCCCATTTTGCTATTCTGTATCAAAATAATTATATTACGTAAATTTTAGTGGTGCCTGTAATTTCGATTTATTTGCGCATTTTGAACTAATATTTACTCGAATAAACATTAAATGTTTTCGTTAACTCCTGTAAGTGATTGGGACACTTAATTATTTTATAATACTTTTAACGGCTCTGCGTTCATGCTTTATTGAATAATTATTTATTTTAATTTTATTTGAATTGGAGCACATATTGCAACAAATTTACAGTATATATTTGTTTCTACTATAGTGTTGGCACCACCAGTACAACTTTGATAGCTTATTTTATGTCTTTCTTTTCGTAACTCAAGCGAAATATTTTATATTGAAATATTTTATTTTCTTAAAAGGGGAGCATTCTTAAGCGATTTTTTAATCTATTTTAACAGTTATTTTCTTTAATGTTTGCTTATGGCATTTTCGGTTTTAGGTTTCGAATATGGCACTTATTTCTAAATCCAAGATGGCGGGCGCGATTTTTCGAATAATGGCAAGTTGGGTATCGTTTTCGAGATGTTTGGGAATGTTCAATACAAATATGGGACTCATTTCTAAATCCAAGATGGCAAACACGACAGTTCAAACAAAAGCAATATTCGTAATGAGCACCCCCAAATACCTCGAAAACGATACCCAACTTGCCATTATATGAAAAATCGTGCCCGCCATCTTGGATTTACAAATAGTGCCATATTCACATTGAGCATCCCCAAATACCTCGAAAATGATACCCACATAGCATTTTTTTGAAAAAATCGTGCCCGCCATCTTGGATTTACAAATGAGTGCCATATTCGTAATGAGCACCCCCAAGTACCTCGAAAATGATACCCATATTGCATTTTTTTGAAAACTCGTGTCCGCCATCTTGGATTTAGAAATGAGTGCCATATTCGTAATGAGCATCCCCAAATACCTCAAAAATGATACCCATATTGCATTTTTTTGAAAAATTCGTGCCCGCCATCTTGGATTTAGAAATGAGTGCCATATTCGTAATGAGCACCCCCAAGTACCTCGAAAATGATACCCATATTGCATTTTTTTGAAAAATCGTGCCCGCCATCTTGGATGTAGAAATGAGTGCCATATTCGTCATGAGCACCCCCAAGTACCTCGAAAATGATACCCATATTGCATTTATTTCAAAACTCGTGTCCGCCATCTTGGATTTAGAAATGAGTGCCATATTCGTAATGAGCATCCCCAAATACCTCGAAAAGGATACCCATATAGCATATTTTGAAAAATCGTGTCCGCCATCTTGGATTTACAAATAAGTGCTATATTTGTTTTTCATCGACAAAACCGAGCATATCTGTAGGCACCTGATAGACAATGTCGGGCAAATCTGTAGGCACCTTTAACTTAATGATGAGTTAAGCAAGATACAATTTCCCCACTTTTGAGGGAAATGTTATTCCATGGCATCATTATTTGTATATTTGTGTGCGTGCCGACGAGCGTAGTTACAAGTTGCTTACGCCTACATGAATTTGGTTTTTGCCTCACTTGTGACAGTTAGTTTGATATGAAACTATCATTCTATGCGTTATTATTCTAAGGTTGTACTATTTTATGTGCAACAGAGTTAAAAATAGTTATTTTTGATACAAGTGCGGAAAGTTAGTCATTATTCACGAGTCTCGAGGCATCTTGGCCCGAGCCAGAGGCGAGGGTCAAGACTCGAGACAAGTGAAAATGACAAATCCGCATGTGTATCAAACAACGTTTTTTAATACATTTGCGAAAAACCTACATTGAAAGTAAAAAAAACATTATTTAAAAAAACCCTCATTTTATTCCTTTGTCAATAACAAAATCAAATCGTAAAAAAGTTAATGAAAAAGGCGGGAATGTAAACGATGAAAAAAATTAGTACTTTTTTTGGCCGACTTTTTTCAATATGGCAACTGCTGCCAGTATTCAGCCACATTAAAATGACTATTTTACATTACTTTATTTTCTACATAATCGCTACTAAGGAGCATTTACTTCATAGGTGTAAAAATGCGGTCTCTCTATAGATATAGTATAGTAATGACGAATGACTTACGTCACAAAGCACATAAATATGAAATAAATATACAATCTCTTTAGTTCTATGTTTAAGACTTAAAACAACAGTAAATTAAAAAAAAAAACTGGAAAAGTAAAAAGCACTAGTGCGAGAAATTCAACTTTCCGCACGATTTGTAGTGCGAAAAATACCACGTTTTGAGCAACTGTATTAAAAAAATATATTCATAAAATAATGAATAAACACTTTTTATACGCATGCGCCATAACGTATGCCTATTTATATAAAAGAAAAATCACCAAGTCTTGGCTGTATGGTTTTCAACTTTTGCTTTTTTCTTAGCGGTGACAATTTCAAAAATAATAGGACGAAACGAAATGCGTAATTTTATTTGCCTTTGTCAATTATGTGCAGACTGCTTAACTACATGACCAACAATATCAATGTATTACAAGCGTTCGAAGACTGCCTGCAACTATTTCTTTATTTTTGTCTTGTGACATATTCCTTTCATTTGTCTTTGAATTGATATACAGGGATATTGTACAATATTTTTATATTTGTCCAAATATTATACCAGGATTGATTATTCTATTCAGTACTTAGAAAAAGGTTACTTTTGAATACATGCAAAAATTTAACAGAGCTATCATTTCAGTGTTTAAAAGTGCCGTGCCGGTTTTACATAGTAAATGAATTTATTAATCATGGATTAATTATCACTTGTTTCAGGTGTCCTATTACGATATGCGCTTTTAATCTCTCGTAGTTTGCTCCATGATTTTAATTAGTTTGATTATTGCTGAATGTTTCTCAAGAGGTCGTTGGAGAACTCTAGAGGAGGGAGACGGGAGGAGGTCGTGTGACACAAGTAGGACCATGCACCCACCCACACGCCAGCCAAGGCATATAGAATGTTATAAAAACATATAATACAAAATTTTGTTTTGATACACAAAATTACAAAAGCTTAGTATAAAATGTACAAATATTTAAAAGACAAACAGGCACGAGCACGACTGCGCCTTTGATTTAAAAAATTACATTTACTGAGTCAAGACCCTCATTAAGGCCGTTGCGAAACACGGCAACGACGGCGGCATTTCCTTTCTGGAATCGTATTTATTAACTTTTTGACCTTTGCAGGTTTATTTGAATACTTTCGCGGTATTTTTACTTGCACGTGTATATTTTATTAAGAAAACATCTGTAAATTGCTATGAAATATTGCTCAATTTATTAGAAACAAAATAGTTAATAAAAATAAAATGGCGTCGGTCAGAAAATAGTGAAAATGATATCATGATTATTAAACATCATTATTATTATTAGGGTGGCTTTGGGGCCTATGAGGCCCCTCCTCACTGCGACTATAAATGATCTATTGTGATCACCACTAATCACAGCTTGGAGCCAAGATCAACAGCATTAAGGAACTGAAGGACTTTCCTGGCTCCGACAGTCTTTATGTCCTCTGGGTGTGACCTGTGCCTACCCAGTATGGAACTTCTCACGCCCATCAGAGGGCAGCAATGGGTGAGGTGCATACGAATTTCATCCGCCTCGTGGCAGAATCTACATTCTCTGTTTTCTCTCTGTCCAATATTTGACATGTGCTTATTCAAGCCACAATGTCCTGTTACTACCTGTAACCACAATGGCTCTAGTCAGCATTCTGATGCCATTCCTGTTCAGTGACAGAGCTTCTCTACAGTGTTTGGCACTAAAGGCATTCATCAGGGCTTTGGAATGCTCAAGACCCTTAGTCTGCGTCGTGTAGTCACACGTCACTCAAGACGTGTAGTCACACGTCCCGGGAGACGTGGGAGCTCTCGTTCAGCAAAGTGAGCTTTGCCAGGCTGAGTGCTATTCCTATAAAGGGCTCAGGACCAATGAAGGCCTCCCTAGCACCAGCTTTTGCCAGTTCTTCCGCTGCTTCATTACCCTCGATGTCAAAGTGACCAGGAACCCAACCCAGGGCTACATTATTCCTTTTCCCGAGAGCATTCAATGTAGTTACACAGTTCTCTACAATCCTCGAAGTTTGGATGACTGAGGTTAGTGCATGCGGCTTGACTATCTGAGTTTATATAAATATAATTGTTAACGTCGCGTCTCTTCAGATTTAGATCCGCACAAGCAATTATGGCGTATATTTCGGCCTGAAAGATAGAGGAGTGACGTCCCATGTCCAGCTTGTAGCTGAGTCTGGGTCTCACGCCGTGTATACTACAGCCTACGTTGGGTCCCATCTTGGACCCATCGGTGTACAAAAGAAGGCTACCGTGTTTCCAGGTGAGATTGTTAGTTTCCCAGTCTTCCCTGGTTGGAAATCCTACTTGGTAGAGTTTCTTGAAAGTTTGCTTGGGAAGCATGACATCAGAAGTCATTCCCAGAACAGGATGTTCCAGAACAGAGTCCTGAGCCGATCTCAATGTCTGGGAGAGCCATCTGGTCCTTAACCTGGTGGAGAGCCTATACCACATATAAATGCTGTTACCGGCCTCCTTCTGTATGAATACATGCAGGGGAGTCAGATTCAGCAATGCATTTAGGGCCGCTGCAGGTATAGTGGACATGGCTCCTGTTGTTAGCAGGCACGCGACACGCTGTAGACTGCCCAATGTGACAATAGTTGGTTGTTTGTCTGACTTTGCCACTCCAAACAACAGATGCATATGTTACTATGGGCCTCACAATTGCCTTGTATAACCAGAGAGTCATCTTTGGTTTAAGATCCCAACGCTGTCCTGCCATACGACTACAGATACTTAAGGCCATCTTAACCTTGTTGATTGTGTTAGCTATATGACAGTTCCACCTTAGTGTTTGATCTATGGTTACCCCTAAATATTTAACTTCTGCGGAAAAACTCACAGCCCTGCCACCAAGGATCGGTTCCACTAGCTTGTCTAGTTTCAGCTTCCTGGTGAAAGGAACAATAGTTGTCTTTTCCGCATTAATAGATAATTCGTTATCTTGACACTACGCGGAAATGGTGTCAAGAGCTTCTTGCATAAGTGAAGATATAGTACTATGGCAGTGCTAACTGTGATCACTAGGTCATACGCATATCCCTACTCGTCAATGTTCAGTTCGGCCAATCTATACAGGAGCTGATCCACAGCAAGAGTCCAAAGGAGAGGAAAAATTGCTCCACCTTGCGGAGCTCCCTTACTGTGGAGGCCACAAGCCGGTCCCCGTGTAACGAGATACTGGCTCTGCGGCTTAAGAGCATATTTTGCACCTATCTCGTAGTAGAAGTGTCTGTCAGACACCTTGGCAGGTTAGTCCCTTTACCAGAGTACGAATGGGCGGACTAATGAAATTAAAAATCATACTTATTGAATGATGATAACAAAGTTGTGCAGTGGAACTGTCGCTCTACGCCTAACAGTTTTCGTACCGGTTGAGGAGAATCTGTAACACAGGTATATTGAAAGGTATAATCTAAGAAATTATAAATAAAAATAGAGTTATACTGCAAGTCCATCTAATTGAATAAACATGTCGAGTTCATAAGTTTTAATGATACCTACAAGTTGGGAATGAAACTATTTTTTTCACTAGTTTCTCATTAGAAATCTGAGCGCCAAAGCGTTCTTTCACGCTAGCGTGGAAAAGGTTTTTGAAATTCGAACTGGCGACGAACTATGGTGCACCTAACTTTTTCTTTCGATGAAAATAAAACATGATAACACATTCAACTACGCGATTTGTCGTAGATTATTTACGTAATATAAATGCGTTGGTATATTTTATTCTTATTATTGTTGACATTAAATTGACAACGATAACTAATTTTGTTCATTAAAACTGATTTGTTATAGTTTAACTCATTCTCTTTCATTTACCATTTTCTCGCTTTTGCGTCTCGTGTCTCGAAACCCTCGCTACGCTCAGGATTCTATTTTTGAACAACTCGTTTCTCTGTGGTTTCACCTTAGTTTCCTTCGCTTGCTCAGGTTTCAATACAAGCATTCGCATCAAACAACAACTTTGCAGCCTTGCATAACAAATTAAGTATTTCGCATCTAAAATCACAAAGGTATCGTTTGTTTTTCAAACAAACTAGCATTTTGAACTCTTTACAGGTCCCATGGCTACGGCTTACGGGCTGACTGTATAAACACGCTATAAAAACAAATTGCGTTCTGCTGCTGAGGATCAATGAACGCTAAAAGGCACTAAAGAAACAGAAAATTATAGAGCACATAATAAAATAGTATCACTACTATCCGGTAATTAATAATATTCCGCCTGATAAATTCACTTAAACTACTCAAAGTCTTAACGATTTCTATAACAAGAGCGACACACGTTACACTCCGATCACCTGCTCGCAAAGACTTTCACCATATTCAAAAATTATTGAATGAATCGATAAAAGCTTTTAAATTAAAATCATAAATGTCGTTCCTAATCCATCTAACACAGTTTTGGAGTACTATCAATATTTGTTTTCTCATTTTTTGAAAAAAAAAAATGCAAAAGTGTCATACATTGGGACAGTGTCAACCACTGGGACATTTACCTTAAATAGATTTATGAGTCTGCTGTTTGGGAAACCACTCGTACCATTAAAGTCAATAGAGGCGTATCAGTCAGCCAAGTATGAGACATTGTATTTAGTCAACAATAACAAACAGGTTTTACTAATTTCCTTAAATTTTATACAGAAATAAATATGTTTCTTCCTGTATAACTGACAAACTACATCCATTTTCCCCGTTCTTCCCACAAGAGATCTTCAATTCCTCTGTGTTTTACAATAACAAGATTGGTTTGTGGCACATTACTCGGTCCAGTAAACAATCACCAGCTTAGATTATATAAAAGAAGGCGCCATTGCGAAAAACAACCATTTCTCTAAGCATATTTACACAAGTGTTATATTTTGGAGTTATTTTTACAATTTTCATTGCTTTATTTGATGAACAAACACCGCGTGGGTTAATGTTCAACGTCGATCGATCGGTCTCTTTAGTTACAGTAATCGATCCCTTTCAATACGTTCAACGTAGCGTATCATAGCCATCACACACATGGGGAACGCTGTAATATTTTAAGCAGCCTGTAGCGGGAATATTATTATGTATTAAATCCAAAGTTCTAGTATTTTAAGGCATAGTCTATGTTATCCTTTTGTAATTGTGGTTATAAAATTTACAAGTATTACCTTTATGTTTTATTTTTAAATTGACACGGTTCGCCTTTTTTACGTTGGCACCTACTCCGACATGTGGGAAGTCGGAGTATAATATAGGTCTCTTTCTCACACAATGTCTCCTTATTTTCATTAGGGATATGTCTGGATATAACTTTTATATGCCTATACAGAGTGTAATCGTTAATTAAGTATGCCCAGGCGATTATTCCATAAATATTAGAGAAAGAGGAAACCTAAAGCTTTTCTACGAATGTCATATTAATTGTATGGGAGCGTTTGATGTTAAAATTTTGGATATTTCTAGTTTTATTTTTAAAAAGTTATTGATATCAATTTACTCACCAGGTAACGTACTTTCGATATCAATTTAAAGATTTTTGATATCTCGTACATTTTGGCACACCTAACGATTACACCCTGTATATATCATACATTGAATTGGGTAAAAATAAGATATTTTGGGTACTTTTCGTTCTTTACTTAAACTTCAGCACAGTCCCAACGATTTCATATATACTACTTAAAAAGGTAATACTTTTCTCCGGAAATATAAAAGTAATACCGTATTTTAGTAGACGCCCGGGGCTAGATCGGTACAGTGTAGTGAAGAGGTAGGTAGCTTATTAATTGTATGAGTAACTGTGGAGCTCCTTGTGAAAGGAGCCACACCAAACCTATTCCTGCCGCCAAGTAGTACTGCGTTCCTGTTTTGTGAGGTATGGGTGCTGGTGCAATTAGAGACATATAGGGCTTGTCAATTTTACGTCTCAAAGCGGCTTCCCACCTCCCGTTTTCCCATGGGCCGCCTGAGCGCGCCCGTGTTCACCTGTGTTCACCTGTTTTTGGATACGTGTCGGCCCGAGGCTGCCCGGACTCGCCCGTGGCGCGTTCTTGCCCGTTTTTTCTATGAAAACCCTACCAAATCTACCTATCTACTTTTTCCGAATATTTAAAATAAGATAGGTAAGTAAAGTCTTAATTATGGCTGTATCTTTAACCGATAAAATCGAATATACATACATATATACAATGTTATTAATATTGTATTACTTATCCTTACCAAACTTCAATAAGTTTGGCCAATAAATTAATTTTCATCATATATAACGTGATCTATAGAGTGCATCCAATGTCAAAGTTGCTTCTGGAATATTCTTCATGAACACGCCATAGCGTGTTCTTTAAAGCTTGTATTCAACCCGGAGCAGACTGGCTTAAGGAAGCACTTCAATTTTCCTCCGAGTAAGCTTTAAACTGATTTTGAATTGAAATTGGTTTAAGGCGTGGTGTATATAATTTCAATACTTCAAAGAATATTGGAAATAGTCATAACTGATGCACTAGCACGAATAAAACGTTAGGAACACCTTCATATTAAGTATTTATTCTTCCAATTAACGCATATATTATCTTTTTTTTTACTTTGCTTCACATTAATAATTACTATATTTTGGTGTTGTGTACTTGATCTTCTTCTCCTTCTTCTTGGTCCGTGAATAGTCAAGAAATGTTTTGACATTTCCACTAGGTACCTGAGAGTGGACTCAAAAATGAATGAATGAACGAATAAATGTGAGGGAGCGATAAAAGTCAAATGCACGATTTGGATCGGAACATCGGTTAATTAAATTACAAAAATTCTTAAACTATTTTAATAATGTGGACCAATTACGTAGTAAATTCAATAATATAATATAATTCATTTTAATTTCAGATCCATAATTCATGCCATAATTTAGAACTACACAACATCGACAGCCAAACGGTCGAACTCTGGTGTTTTTTTTTATAATACTAAGAGACGGGACGAACAAGTCGTGTGCCTGGTGGTAAGCGTCACGCGTGTCCCTAACAGTGTGAAACTTGTAGATACATTACAAAATGAATTAAAACTAGGCAAATTCTAACCTTTTGTTACATGTTTATAATAAAATGTAACAACTGTTACAATTTTGAACTTGAATTCTTTCTATTTCGAAGCCCTAATAGATACCAATGACACTGTATGTTACATTTCAAATTGGATATTGATTTATCATTGACTAGTGCAAAGCAATACATATTATTCAATTTCACATATTTTTTTGTTGTTCTAAAATAAAGTTTATTCTAATTTTTATATGGTATGTTTTCTGTATTAATTAATAGTGTTGTATATATTGAATAATAAGTTATTATTATTTGTGTGACCACAGCTTCAATGCAGTTTCGACAAAATGTTTCTGTACGTACCTGCGGAATGCAGTTATCAACACTTTTGAATATCAATGGAATATTTGGGTTCTCGCCAGAAATAGCTACGTAGCAGTTCAATTCGTTTTATAACTCATGTCCCATGAAAAAATATCGACACTTCGCATCAAGTCTGGAAAATATTGGGAAAAACTCGACTTCCGGGACTATCTCAAAAGTAGGGTTTCATATTTATAGACTAGGCATTTAGACATTGAAGTTCTTTATTTACTCAAATTATAAACTGAAAAATTATTTATGAAAGTTATTTTTATTTCTTTTTTATAGTGGGTAGGTAAAAAACAACACTCGTTTACTACTACAGAAGAAAAACAATGAAAGTACTAAGGTAAGGCCTCGATTACTCGATCAGAACCGCTGCTGTCGCGAAAACTCACACATTCATAATTTGAAACACTGATAATGATTGAAATCTTGATAATGATTAGTCGTAGTTTCAAATTTAAGAAGTAATAACATATTGTGGACTTTTTATATAATTTAAAGTATACCCTGGTTGGCACAGCGTTGAAAATTCAATACCAGTAATACCTATTATTGCAAATTACGACGTTTTGATTTTAAATTGAAAGTTCAATCAATGTGTGGCCATCTAGCGGTTAATAACAGAAAAAAAATTATTAAAATTAAATAAGACGATGTTGAGACGATGACGAGAAGATGTTATCGAAATCGATAGTCCTTATCGATTTCGATAACAGTGACCCCTTGAGATTACTTCCTTCCTAGCGTGTGCTCTAATATGACTTGATGATGATACGAAAACTACAAAAGCGACTATCATTTTTGTACTCCAAAGTAGCGAAGTAAGTCTCTACGACTTTCGAGGTTTTGCGCGATATAATTGACACGATCATAATGTACAAAGAGAAAATGGCGGACTGAGCCCAAGTTTGCGGAACTCCGCGAACTGTTGACACGCGTGTCACGCGAACTAAGCACTTCTACTGTGGTTTAATACAGTTTCAGATAGAAGAGGACTTAATTACCGTTCTTCAATTCTACAGATTATATTAGTCTCCACTTACACTCTACGATGTTGCCATGTCTAAGTATCCAGAAAAAAATATTACTATTGGCTTAGTAGATTTTTAATCCCTGTTGATTAAATGACTTAAGTGTCAAGTCTTGATGTTCCCGTGGTTGATAACCTCAATCTCGAGCTTAGAGGATGAAAAAAAAAAGATACCTTGGTCTCGAGTCTCGAAAATGCCCAAAAATGGTCAAAACATGAAATTTTCGAGACCGAGTTTGCCGGGATTTAAGCCCTATTAGTAACCGATTATACGTCCTAAAGCTGTGCATGGTCTCTTTTACGGAGATAATTGTCCACCACGCTTCACAAAGGTTTGTGAAACATCTTCGACACGCAAGTTTCATCACCTTATTTCCTTTCACAGTCAGCGAAAGGTATAGCTACCAAACTTAAATATCGAAGTAAATGGTATATGGTAAATGTAATAAAGAATTCAATTGAATTGAAGTCAAGTACATGCCGTCGCATCAAATAAATCAAGCGGAAGCTTTATTACATGTAGGTATAATGTGTTTAAGCCAAGCATCCACGTGCATAATAAGGCTTTAAAATGCACACAAAGCAATACCCATTATCAGCAAGGTCTCAGCTGAATAACCGTTTTTCAGAGGACAATAGTATTTCATTGTTTAAAATTAAATGAAACTTTTCTGTTCAGCTTTGTACATTAAAGGCCTTACAGTCCTCCTCCTCCTCTATCCTCCCTTATACCCTACAAGTGTCTCCTACCTCAGTAGCGTTACTCGCACTATTATAATGTTGTAGAAAATTTAACCTTTTAGTAAACTCAGCACTAGGTCTACGCTGTGAAATTGTTTAGTTTAGCCTGAGTACTCGCGATACATTGTGAAAAAATGTGAAATTTTAAAAAAATGCAGAATGCTTGTGTGCGTTTTTGCCATGCTGGGTCAAGGAGCGGTTTTAATGTCTTTTACGACAATAATGGATGTAATTGACAATTTACATCACGATCTAAAAGATGTTTTGAATTGGAACGATTAAATTACTTTTTTCCGTAATAATCATGTTAAGTCCATGTTAAGTCTTGCTAAATTGGATTGCACCTCATCTCTTTAGAGAGGTATAGAATTCTTCGCAAGCATGACTCAATTAGAGTCTGTTTATTACATACAAGTTTTAAAAATGACAAATCCATTTACTTAAATCGTAAGTTTGTGATCCATACGCAAATTGAGAATGAGAGATTATTAAAAATACGAACTAGAAACTTTTGGAAACAATTTTGTTACTTGCTGAAATTGAAAATGCACTTTCCAAGTGTTTAACCATTTGATACACCTTAACAAGTACGTTCTCGCTAGTGGTACATAATGGAATTTTCGAAACATAGCGTAAAAACTGAAGTGAAGGAGTTTATTCGTTAGTCATTAGATTAATAAAATTGGGCCGAATAACTGTTTATTGCAATAACCCTGGATGTTTTCTCAAATGATCATGCGCAGATCTGTATAAATAAACACTTTTCCCAATGTTTGTTTTATTCTATTTCTTTACAGCTGTGACGTAGTGGTTGAGGGTACGCCTAGTCGGTGATTATACGTCACATTTGCGCACAAGTTACATTCCTAATGTCCAACGAAATAATATTCACGTCTACAAATTTTCTTTAAATCTTAAATAAAATGTATCTAACGAGAAAGATACCGGTTAATAGCAGAGTAATAATAGTGAGCCTAGTATCTGTTTTGAATGTTCTTTTCTAGGGAGTAATGTATTGTGTGACGTGGAAGGAATCGTAATATATCGAAAGTGTTCTTCCAGGGAAGTACTGTCATCTTACCTATTTCTGCCGCGTTTCGATTTTGAAGGGTAAGGGTGAAATTGCAGTTACATAGGACTTTTCAATTTGTGTCTCAGGGTGACGGGTCAGATTTTTACTATTTAAAGCTCTGTTCATAACAGTTACAGTGCCGTCACAGACGTCACGAAGCTTATGAACCGGCTTGTCGCTTACCACCAGGCGCACGACTTCGATCGTCACACGGTATTATAAAAAACATCGTACTCTGGATGTTTTCGTTTTTCATCACAATTTATTTATTTATTGCAATTACTATCGACAGCAAAATCGAAAAGTAAATAGATAAATATGTTTGTTTTATCGACGCGCTTCAGTGATGCTGTAATCAATCTCATACAAGTATTGGTTCTTGTCTATGTATTTTTGAGTAGTGCGCTATGGTATAATGTCATCATTGTGATACTTATGAGGTATACGTAAATCTTGGTTTGGTCATTAGTGAAATGATTAATATGCTTTTCTGATTTCCTTTCGTAGCTCAGTTGGGAGAGCGTCGGCCACGAAATGGCGAAGTCGCTGGTTCGAGTCCAGCCAGGTCGTGGAAAGTTATCTTGGTGTTGTATTAATAATTATAACAAACTAGTGGAGTAGTTTCACAAAAATAATTTCATAGCATGCTATTAAGACAATTGTGAAATTTGTTAATTATTAAACATTTATTTACTGCAAGGAGCGTGTATTTGTACAGTTGACAAGGCTTTACAAATCGTTGAAATATTTGTGAATACTTATAGACAAAGGCCACGGCCTTCTACAATAGATTAAGCATATCAAGAATAGATTACAGGACAGTGTTATACGATAGGTATAAATGAGACAGGTTCATATGAATTGCTAATATTTGTGAATGTCAAGTGTTTATCCAGTCGATCTCGCGTTATTTCCAATCTGCAATTCGAACAGGATTATGTCGTGGAATTTCACATCGAGTTATTTCAAACAAAATCTGCGTATTTTTATAAAAAGTAAAAACGCAAGCTTCAAATAATACCGAAAATTTAAAACGCACACTGGGAGATGGTTAAAAAGATTGCTCTCAAAAAAGGAAATTGTAGCGTTGTTTAATATATTTATTTACATGGACTTTCGGAACTTCCAAGTCAGTTTTCGTTACCTTAATTTCGGTGGCAACTGTTGTTAAGTAAGTTATTCTTATTGTTATGTTATATTATTGTGAAATACTATAATGATATTTCAGAATACTACCTTCGAATATTAAATAGTACTTCATGATAATATTAAGATTTAAATAATGCAAATTGCCATCGAAATCAAGGTAGAGGAGACAACCTAAAAATTACCTATTTCTTTCATTGTACGTAGGTAACGTATTCTTCTTTAATGTACAAATGTGTTCTACTTCTTCTTATTTAAGATCTAGACTCTTATCGGTGGAGTAATCGGTGACCATCTCTGTTCAGCACCTTATGTCCTAGGTGCATCTGGAGTCATTGATTATCAAACTGTAGGAACATCCACCTAATACAAATACTTGCAATCAGTTACAAAATTATAACTTTTTCATGAAATAAAAACCTATCTCAAAAGTTCGTGGATTTACATCTATTTGCCAAGTTTTATTGCAATCGGTTACCGGAAAGTGCGCCGGATTCATCTCCTAGTTTACCACCCTAAGAGGTGGAATCTTTTCTTCGAATTTAAATTTTACCAAAAGAGGATTCTTCATAAACGTATCATCAAAATTGGTTCACAAATACACATACGTCGACGGTGTTATTTGGGTTTAATTGGATCATTTCGTCCTGAGTGTTTGGCGTTAGTGACAAATGTAATCATGTTTTCCTTCTCCACTATGCAAACACTGGACTTTCCTTCAAATAAACTCATGCGCAAATAAGTTACGAGATTATTTACTGAGCCCTTATCTCCAGTTCTATTGTTAAGGAAATTGTACTTTTTAAATTGTTTCGTAGGTAAACGTACTGTGTAATATCTATCTACTTTAATTCTGGCTGGATTGTAGCAAGATGAGACGTGGAGAGTTTTTGAATGCCTACATTGCAAATAGGCGGAATTTGTACTTTCAGTTACATTTCAATCCCTACTTTCTCAAAGCCGTATCTTATAAAGAGTGACTATTCAGGAGATGGTAAAACTTTCTGTTTATTTTAAATTTCTTATCAAGGGTGTTAATTTGGATACATTACTTTAAGAATAGGTAAAAGCCAGTGTGTGAATATGAAGGAAATGTGATATGAAATCATTCTGCAAAATTTGTATATACAATCCATTTTTGCATTTCAATAACTTTGTGCGTTAAGATACGAGTTTGAGAAAGTAAGGCGACGATTTGTGATGTAAAATATTGTTTTGTAGGTACCACTCTGTACCAAACTAGATTTCAAATATTTGCCATAAAAAGCAAATAAGTCCTTCTGGAAGCCTAACAAAAATATTACGTTTTTGTTAAATTTGTGTACGCAGCCTTATATTGATTTGTCTGAGAAATTAGTATTTCCGCTTAAGTAATTTGTATTATATCTAATCTGCAAATAGTCATATAGACCACCTGATGGAAAATTTTTACCGTCGCTGTAGAAGGACGTAAGTAGATTTAATATTGTAAATGGTTGCCGTCCGTGGAATATAAGATTTTTAGCTTACTCTGGTACTTACTCAGGCGGCTTTTGCATCGAGGACCCTTCTGCCAATGATGGCTTTTTTATTTGTTTTAGAATTTAAAAAGCATACTGAAATGGACGACGTGGACTGTATGAGAATGAAGTGAAGAAGAAGGCGACAAAATGAGCACAAATATGGGAGAAATGCAATGACAAAACATAATTAATTACTAAGAAAGTCCAGTATCGCGGGTCCCATGGACAAGGACACACACACACATAGACAACCACACATTACACCTAAACTCACGAGAGAAATAAATGTAGGCCATACAAATATTTCTTCCGACCCGGAAATTCAACTCGGGACCTCTGCGTGGCAGTCCAGCTTCCAGCCAGAAGCAGTAACGTGTTGGCGCGTCTAACAGCGGCTAATTTGAACGCGCCCTAATTGTTTGATCTCCCGCCTCTCAAGCAAAGGCCGGGGGTTGGAATCCGGGCTCGCACTTCTGAGTTTATCGGTACTTAAGTGCGAAATTTAATTTTAAATTTACCATGAGCTTTTCGGTGGATTAATGATGATGATGATAAACCAAAATGCGCTTCATAGCATTTGACCTCAATGTGGTTTAGGTTTAACCTTGAAATTCAAAACATCACTTTTCAAAACAGCATTTCGTCGGGGATAGTGCAATTACGCATAACTAGCATTTGATTATGAGTCTCCATTTCGGTAATTTAGTCGCCAAACCGAATCCGCGTAAGTGTCGTGGCAACCAAATCAGCGTAATTTAAACGTAATTCGATATAAATTATTTAAGTACACAAATATTGTCTGGCGCCACTATTTAGTGCTTGCTTCAAAAATGTAGACATTTCGTTACCAATACAAAGTTAGAAGTATTGTACATGTCAATTAGTTTCGTAACACAATCTCTGTCTATTCATAATTAAACAAGATTGTACAATAAATCTAATCTATCAACGATTAAGTACTAACTAATTGATTGTCACGATATACGCAAGTCCAAATCAATCAAACACAAGTTCTAGGTCACTTTAGATGGTATTATCGATATGCTAACGATATAGGTATAATGCTAACGATATAGGTTATTATTAATACAGGAGTGCTAGAGATAAGTTACATTTCATTTACAAGAAATTAACAGAAAACTTGTAATAATGTAAACAACTTATTGAAATTTTTTTATAAATTCTTTTTTCTAGCCTCCTAGCCGTAAACGGCCTCCGTGGTCGAGTGGCTGGTTCACTGGTTTTCTGGTTTAGGATGTCGCCATCTCTGAGGTCCCGGGTTCGTTCCCCGGCCGGGGGAATATACAAGATAACTAACTATTCTATATGTCGTGTGGTTTATGGTACCGTCGTTGTTTCCGATTTTCATAACACAAGTGGTTTAGCTACTTACTTTAGAATCAGAGCAAGGTATGTGATATTGTCTAATATTTATATATTTATTTAAATTTATAATCACCTTAACAAGTTTTTCACTCATTTAGAGAAAACTTATTCGAGCGCCTGAGGATTCGTGCCGAAAAGGCTGTCCATGCTTCCTTTGACAACTAAGCTTTTCGTTTATTTCCTTGAATGAACCCTTTCACAAGGAGCTCTACTATTACTAGCTTCCAACCTTCTGATCACAAAATGCACAAAGATGAGACTGGCGTATTTAGCCATTTGTAGTTTCAGTTGCGATGGCTGTGAAGACCGCACCACATTTACCTGAGATATGAAATCAGAGAGAACCATAGAATCCACACAGGATGCATCCCACAGTAGCTGCTTTCCCAGTTTCCAGATACCAAGGCTCACACCATCAGATCTTTTGCCATAGTTGCGACAGACGCTATGGTAAAGCCCGAGGGATAATGTATTTGAGTGAGGTGTATCGGGATCAGAGTTTGCTTGTTAGTTTTAGTTTTGACAGGAAATTTCAGTTAAGCGAATTTCTGGGAAGTATGAATTTCCAACACCAACTATATTGTCCGTTATCGACCTTTAAAGGGATGTTTCGAAAAATAAAACAAACAATAGTATATGAATATTTGTATTCAAACCTAGTTATATGTAGGTTTGAATAGGGTAATTGTTGTTTAAATCATTGTGAATGGAAAGCATTGTGCTTAAATATTATGTCTACAAGTTTTGAAAGCTTCTTGTATGACCTTACATTTTTATTTGTGGTGGGTGGTTCACGGGAGTTTCACACATTAAGATTTCAAGTATTTTAAGAAAAGTATTTTAATTGAAAAGTCTATATTGATTAAATATTACTAAATTGTACACTACGTATTAGATAAAGATGTATGGAAAGACAACATGAATCTAGATTCCACACAAATATGATTCAAAATGTATTCTATAGCCTTTAAGTTTATTTGAAAAGAGCAATACCTAGAGTTTCTTGCTCGTTCTTCTCAGGGAAGTCGTCACAGTGAACGAGCAGTGTCTTAAAAAATTATTGTAAAAATTTTACCTATGGAATAAACGATTCTTTGGCTTTGAAAACCACCTTCCGGAAAATTCACGGTTTCCTAAAATGTAAAAATAAATTAAATCAAAATAAAATTTAGTGTAACTAACCCTGTACGTTTAGGTACATCATAATAGGAAGCATCCAAGTGGGAAAATACTCCTGAAGTAACTTTCTAACGTAACTTTTGTACTATGCCGTGTGTGTAAGTTACATGTTGCACTTTTAGTTATAGATAGATAGATAAAACGTTTATTTGTTACTACATTCAGTTATGTGCATAGTTACTATCAATAACAGGTAGAGACTATGCACATAACCAAAAGTGTGACTTGTAAATAACTTCCGACGTACCCCAACTCCCAGCATGCAAATAATATTTTGTATGAAAGGTATGCCTTCAAATTATAGTAACTGAAGATTTCCAATAATGCAACCCGTTAAAATATTCAATATAGGTAACCAACGTTACAAATAACTAAGGAAGTTTACGTTTGAGTTTACACTCGTATTGTGCAAATATTCTTGAAAGGGATTTCCACGGCTTGCACTCATTTTCACATTACCGGCAAACGAATTTAGATGAAATCTCGTTTCAAAATAGAGAATTTCATACCCAACTTTTGAAACTTAATTCTTCCTCGCTGTTGATATTCTAGGGATTAGTACTACTGTGGAAGTGTATCCCCAGATTAAATAATCTTAAGATAGTCGCGTCGCAGTCGAATCGTACCCCTGCTGGAGATGTACTGGAGTTTATGTCCAATAGTGATTTCAAGATCAGAAGATTATTGTAAGAAGCCTATGATCGCAAGAAGAATATGAAGAATGTGTATAGTTCCTTTATTGCTGGTCTTGCCCTTAAGCTTTACTACCGGCATACACTATGAAATTAAATTTTTAAAAATCTTCCTGTTACTACCTCAGGTGGTAGTATTACATAGGACGCACTATAAGTTTCCGGAACTGGCCACATACATAAACAATATTTAAAAAGTAATTACAACATTTGAAAACACATCTCTTTGGCTGTAGAATACAGTTTGTTTCATCTGACTTTTACTTGTTTTTACAATGTGGCGTCGTTTTGGAAATTGGTTGTTTACATCACTACAGCTGCTATACTACAGCTGGTTTGCAGAGCTCAAACGCAGTCGTGTGAATCTAAGTGACGAATTTCGTGATAGTCGCCCGTCCCCTGCTGTAAACAACAAAAACATCGATGCTATATGATCAAAACAAACAGGCATGTAACATACCATGAGATTCGGGTATCTTTAGGCATAGGCATGAGTCAAATACAATCAATACTACACAAACATTTGGGTGTGAAAATGCTGTGCTCTTGGTGGATCCCACACAATTTGACTGAGGCTCAAAAAACAGATCGTGTCACTTGGTGCAATGCCATGCTTACCAGATTCAACGAAGGAGCGTCAAATTTGGTGTGGGACATAGTAACAGCTGACAAAACATGGATTTATTACGATCCCAAAACAAAGCAGCAATCGAGCGTATGGGTCTTTCAACATGAGCCGAAACCAACCAAAGTGGCGCGCGTGCAAAGTGCCTCTAAGCGGATGATTGCTTCTTTTTTTAATAAAACTGGAGTTGCTTTGGAGAATCGTTGTACCGTGAATAGTGATTGGTACACGACCATTTGTTTGCCGGAAGTTATTGTCATACTCCGTAAAAATAACCGTAAACGCCGTATCATCTTGCACCACTATAATGCCAGTTCTCACACAGCCAGACAGACAAATGAATTTTTGAAGGTGAACAACGTTGACCTTATGACCCATCCCGCGTATAGTCCCAATCTGGCACCTTGTTATTTTATTTATTTCCAAAAATTAAGAGCCACTTACGCGGTCAACGATTTTCATCACCTGCAGAGGCTGTCAAATAGTATGAAAAATATGTTTCAGAGATTGTCACGGAGGAGTGTCTTAAATGTTTTCAGAATTGGTTCATTCGTATGAAAAAGTGCATTAACGCTAACAGAGAATATCTTGAGAAACAATAAATTCATTTCTGACCATTTACAGTATTTTTTTCTTATTCATTCCGGAAACTTATAGCGCCCCACACGTACAAAGAAATATTGTTTACTCTCGTATTACACTATCTTTTCCAGATGTATATATTTTCCGTTCCCTTTTTCAGGGTGTGGAAAAATCGCATTTGGTATTCATTATATTTATTATTATATATATATATATATATATATATATATATATGTATATTACTTTGATTGTGTTTTGGGTATAATTCAGTTCTCGAGACCTGATCTAGGCTGGGGTTCCACTCCTATTTTATGGATGAATATCCACAAGGATTCACACGAAGCGATTCGCTTGCACATTTAGATAGCGAACGCCTGCGGAGACAATTGCCCTGCTTGCAGACTTTTCCCCCGAACTATAACTTGGGCCTTTTTAAGGGGAGAATGATGCATTAATTAGGTGTGCATGCTACATCGTCGATCTCAACGACACTTTCCATCAGATGAGGTGAGGGCCAATGCCCTCAAAATTATTTAAAAAAAAACAACTACCGGTCATACAAACTTAACTTAAAAACAGGAATAAATGTGATTAAACAATTTAAAAGGTATTTTCACTGCTATTTTATCGACGTTTCGGCCAGCGGAACCTGGTCGTGGTCACGGGCTGACTGGTGATGCGGTGTCACGTCTTCATCTTAGCGGTGGAATCTTCATCCACCCCCGCCATATTTAAAAAAAAAATTAACGGAGTCTGGTCGATTTAGTAGCAGTAGAGCTTTTGTGAAAAAGTTCGTCACAAAAAAGTACTATTTCTGCCGCCAAGCAGTTATGTGAACATGGGACTTGTCAACTTATGTCTTAGGGTGACGAGCGCAGCGGCAGTGCCCCTCGAATCTCAAAGCTCTGTGGGGCACTGCAATTGTTAGAGACAGGCGTGTCGCTTACCACCAGGCTCACAACTTGTTAATTAAATTATTTAATCGCGTTTATTCCCGTTTTCAGATGTTTGAAAGCGTATATTGACTTATATTATTGGACCCTAGGATTACAATATGCAGAAAAAAAAATCAATTGAAACTTGGAACTATTCAGGAGGGCCAAAGATATATGTATATCATGGTATACAAGATTTAATTTGTTAGTTTTAATTTCTCACAACACTCGCCACTTCGTTATTATAAACGCAGTCACGATGATGTTTTTTAATAATGCCGCTGTTTCTCGTTTCTACACAATGACACTTTATACCCACACGTATATGAATTTCCAACGCTATCCTGTGGAAAATACGGGAACATTTGGTTAATGACTATCTCTTTCTGACTTTCAGGAAAAGCTAGGGGTGGCTGTCTCTTTTCAGCACGGATGAGGAAAACTTGGAACACAGCGTTCCATGGCCAGACCTGTAGATTCACTCGCGCTGACAAGTCGTTTGAAACAAACCTCGGAAGCTACGACGAGGCCGCGTAGAACTCTGCAGAACTCAAAATTCTCTCATTTTACTAATCTTTAGTGTCCATTTATTATCGTAGTGGCTATTCATATTTAATCACCGCGCTTTTAATCTCGTTGTTAATTTAAGAATATTCGCCTTGCATCTTCTTTGCTCGCGAACTTTTACAACTTGTGAAATATTGTTGAGACTTTGATTGATGCTGAGGGGCAAGTCGTCAGATTGGTAAGTATAAGTTAAATTTTTTTAAGTTAATTCGTCTTACTTCTACACTTTCTTTGATTTACTTTTACTGAAGTATTATTTATTATTATTATTATTTTACAAACCATTTGCAAATATTTTTGTTATTTTGCGATAAAGTTAATTAAGTTTCATTTTTAACATTTATTATTATTTTTGTCTAGTGGAACATGTACTCAAAGGTATTAGTTACCCAGAATTTTGACGGTGTAATATTACTTTTTTTTTATTAAGTATTTACAGCAGGACTTGAAAAATATTTATGCACCATGGTACTTTAATATTCAGTAATTGGAAATTTTGTAAACAAGCAAAGACATTTAATTCGATTGTTTGAAAAATATAACAAAATAAATTAAATCGATAAATTTAAATAATTGTATCAACATTGTCTACGATTTGCCAATTTCTATAAAATAGATTTCTTAACTTAATTTGAAAACGAAAGTAAAATATAATAAAATTTTGTCAATTTTAAAAAGAACCGGAAAGATCGAGAACTCTATCTATTTATAAAATTGTTCTTCGAAATCAACTTCACTTCTAAACACTTAAAATCTGACAAGTTATTATTTATCTCCTTGCGATGGCAAATATAGAACTTTATAATTGTATATTATTGGTTTTCGCCATTGCTACGCACAAATTTGTTTTTACAAAGAAACTAACGTTCCGGGCAAGAGCCCGACCTTCTTGACAAGTTCCATCGTCATAGCTGTCTAACAGTACATTATCGTCAAAGTCCAGGATTTACTGGGCGATATGAGTTAAAAGCACATCTTACATCTATAATATGAGTTAAGCAGTTGCTGTTTCCAATCAGGCTTATATAAGAAGCTATTCTTAACAAATGCAAAGAAACTATAAAAATAAGGAGCTAAAAAGTGAATGCAAATACATAAGTAACGTCAAAAATGTGTTACATGTTCTAACTAATATGGTAAAAAAATACGTACTAATAACAGAAACGGACGACTTGGCTGCATGACATTTTTCTTCAGACACTTCGAAGTAACTAAGAAAAATACCATACAGCCAAGTTGTCGGCTCTACAAAGCAAGACGAATATTCAAAATTTTAAGGTAGCGGTAGAAAATGGATTTCCATGCGAATTTTACAGAGTAGGCCCAAAGAAGAAGAAGAAGTGGCACAAAAGAAAGAGACAAGTTCTTTGCGTGTTTTTTGTTTAAAAGAAAAGAGAACATTTTGTTTAGAACCCGTATCATAGTTGATAATTCGTCGCTTAATATCAGACGAGATTGTAGTCAAGAGTGTGTCTATTTTTTAAAGTATTTTGTAGTTTGCCTCGAATCGACTTGTATTTTGGCTGTTTAAAAATTCAATATTCTTATTTAAATATTAAATAATAGTGGTTCATCCTTTGAATGTAGACTATTCCGGAAAATTTAAGTACCAAAAAGCAAGTATCTAAAGTGATTGTAAGCCGTCTTAACACTCCAAATATTAAGTTCTATTAAAAATACTAATTACTTGAGTTTTATTTTCTAACAAAATAATCATTACAATGTCTGTAAACTCATTATTGTGTACTGGCACATAAAAATTTCACGTTTATTTACCATTTCGTCCTTGTTCATACCGCAAGATGTGATCGGTAAATGACGGGATTTTTACGACAAAAAGAGACAAGGATTTTGTGGTTAAATGATTTAATATGTCTTACTTTCATTAGTCTAGAATGCTTTTGGTAATATTCACTTAGTAAGATTTTTTACATGTTTAGTATTTTTTAAATTTTAAAACTGTTCAATTTTCATATTTTTAGAAACAATAAGTGAAGGGTGTTTAATTCTATTTGTTAATTAATATGAACTGGGTATCGTTGCGTGAGACAGATAAAATATAATAATAGGGGTTAAAGTATGAAATTGCCGATTTGTACTGAAAATCTAAATTGTTTATTTTTTAAATTTTTAACAAATTTATTTAATGAAAATAGTTGCCATTATTATCTATACATTGCTGCCATCTAATGGGAAGGTTATTAATGCCTTTGCGATAGAACTCCGACGATCTAGACTGCACAAACTGTGTGAAAGCATTTTGTACTGCCTCCTGGGAAGAAAACTTCTTGTCACGTAGATAATTGTCCAAATCACGAAAAAAATGGTAGTCCGTTGGAGCAAGGTCTGGTGAATACGGAGGATGACGAATGGTTTCTAACTGCAGTTCCTGAAGGGTCAAAATGGTTTCTCGTGCTGTGTGAGGTCTCGCGTTGTCGTGGAGCAATAATGGTGAAGATCGATTCATGAGTCGGGGCTGTTTTACTGCTAGTTTTGTCAACATGGTTCGGAGTTCGGCACAATAGACATCTACCGTTATTGCTTGACCAGATCGGAGAAAACTATAGTGAATAACACCATGCTGAGACCACCAAACAGTTACCATTACCTTTTTATTGGTAAGTTTTGCTTTAGGACACTGTTGTGGCATTTGACCTGTGGTCAGCCATTGCATTTTTCTTTTCCGGTTATCATAAAGAATCCACTTTTCATCACATGTTACAATTCGATCCAATATTCCTTCATTTCTGTACCGGTTCAACAAGGCAACACAAGTTTCAACACGCGTTTCTTTCTGCAGATCAGTCAAATCATGAGGCACCCATTTTTCGTATTTTTTTATTTTATTGATTTGACGCAAGTGAGTCAATATTGTGGGTAAGGTAACGTTAAACCATGCCGCTAATTCCTGGGTAGTTTGACTAGGATCGGCTTCCACTATCTCTCTTAATTCATCGTTATTCACCTGTGTGGGCGGTCTTCCTCGTGGCTCGTTCTTTAAGTCGAAATTTCCATCACGAAAGCGTTTAAACCAAAATCGCACGGTGCGTTCATTAGTAGACCCCTCTCCAAACGCAGCATTGATATTGCGGGCTGTTTCTGCCGCGTTAGTTCCGCGTCGGAACTCGTATTCAAAAATCACTCGAATTTTCGCAGTATCCATCTTTCTTGTCTAAATTGAATAACAAAAACAATTGAAAGTCGATATTCAAATGTTTCAAATTAAAAAAAAAAAAAAATCACAGAAACCATTTGAAAAAAGTTTCATTCGAAAACCTCAAACCATGAAGATTCTATGAAAATTCTATGAAAGAGGCAAAAAAATGCATTAGAATTCAAATATTTTATTTTTGTGAAAGAATCATTTCCATGAATGCGAGCACAGCTCGATCGATCCCGCTGTATGTATTTTCTTACATCTTGTAAACATAAATGTGATAGGTATACTTTGAAAATGTTTACATTTAAAGTAATGCGAGGAGTATATGTTGCAAATAAATTTTTATGAGATAAACACTTTATATTAAAACAATAGGGTGTAATTTATAATGGAACTAACAATAAAAGAATATACACTGAAATACTATTAAAATGGATTTTTAGTTTGTGTGGCGAATTCGTTGTACGAATCATTACTAAGTTGGTAGCGCCAGTGACCGATAAGCACCAGTGTCCGACATCTTTTTAAAATTTATTTCTTATAAGATTTAGGACGAACATTTCGTATCATAGTAACACGTTCCTTATTGGTAAGTGTCAATTACGGGGTGTTCATTAGGCTGCTAACAAATTGACTACATGTTTGTAATTAATGCTTGAAATCGTAATCAGCTTCATGCAGAGACCACAACTGCATGAAGTTGATAACGACTTCACGCATTAACTGCATGCAGTCGAACTCGGCTACATGAAGTCGGTTTCGATTGCATGCCGTTAATGCGTGTTGTCGTCGTCAACTTCATGCAGTCGAGGTCTCGGATAATGAATTAACGCATTAATTGCAATCAGTTGGAGCCGACTTCATGCAGCCGATATCGATTTTCCAATTGCAGGCTGGGTTTACTGAGAAACAGGGCTTCGTTTAACTTTTTAGTGGCGATGGTAAAAGCCATTTAGTCAAACCTGCGGTTTTTCTTTAACTCATCCACAGTTGCCATAATTAATGGGTTGTATTAAAATACATATCTTAAATCTTCTGGCTTTCATTGAAAAACAGAGGGTTGCAATGTTTAAATAGCCATGTACCTATTTATTTGATAAGAAAAAAAGCAATTGTCTTAAAAACGTAAACTTTGGTGCTTTGGAATCAAAGGTGGAACACTTTTTCAAAATGATGCATTGTTAAAAGCTGCTTTACTTAAGGACACTACCATTACAACTACCATTACAACAAAATTTTGACTGCCTCCGTGGCCGAACGGTTACCATGCCGGACTGCCACGCAGAGGTCCCAGGTTCGATTCCCGGGCCGGGAGAAATGTTTGTATGGCTTACATTTATTTCTCTCGTGAGTTTGGGTGTAATTTATGGTTGTCTATGTGTGTGTCCATGGCACTCGCGACACAGGGTTTCCCTAGTGCGAGGTTATGTTGAGTGTGTGCGTTATTTATTTATTTATTTATTACAAAGGAACCCTCCTTTGTAATAAATAATGCTTTTGGATCTGGAAGAAACTACCAATCGCGAGTTTCAATTTAGTGTCTTCCAATTTGAATGTAGTCCAATACAACCAAGTCAGTCATGCACTTGTTTCAGAAGAGACGTCATCTTTTTTCGCCTAATGCCTAATGGCCTAAAAGTCATCTGTATGGCCTAAATATGCCGAGAACGCATAGTTGATTCTTACTTCTGCGTATATAAAAGCTTTACTCTTATAATAGAGAGCGCTCTTTTGAAATATGTTTGATGTAAAACAATGATCCGCTATGTACTATTACTAAGTATATGTTAAAAGAAATCATAGATTCAGCCGACTGTCTCGAGCTATTTGGAATGGACCTGTCGTCCAATTTGAACTTCAGTAGATGCATTGAATCCATGGCCAAAAATGCAGCAAGGAAGCTTGGAACCTTTCCAGGGTGAGGCGTTACTTTACACCGGGTCAGTTGCTTCAGCTGTATCAAGCACAAGTCTGGTCGTGCATGGAGTATTGCTGCCAAAGGTGGCTCTGCTACATATCAACTGGCCACTTTGGATTCAATTGACAACCGTGTCAGAGGCTTATAGGTGACACGGAATTAGTGGAGGCGAAGCTGCAGAGCCTCGGACATCGCCGTAAAGTTGTCTGCTTATAGGGCTATTTTATGAGGTATATCACGGAGAGTGTGCGATGGAATTACACGATTTAATTCCGCCTTCCCCTTTCCATCACCGGGGGACTAGGCGTAGGCTTGGGTTCCACCCCTATGTTGTGGGTATTCCAAAGATCCGCACGAAGCGTTACCCTGTGTGCACACGACACGAATTATATCGCGCGGCCGCGCTATGACATTCGTATTGTGTGCACGGGCGCTTACGCTTCCACATTTATATGGCGAACGGCTTTGGCGTGGAATTCCCTGCCTGCAGACTTGTTCCCTGAACGTTAGAACTTGGGTCTTTTCAAGTCGAGAGTGAATAGGTATTTAGGTGTGCGTGCTCCATCGTCGACCTCATCGTCACTTTCCATCAGGTGAGATGTAGGTGAAATGCGCACTTAAATTTTATTTAAAAAAATGTATAGTTTGAAATGAAGACATTTTTATTATTCGTTATTGCTATTTTGACCGCAATTATTACCATCAATCCATATGTCCCACTGTTCGCCACGCTGGCCCAATGCGGGTTGCGAACTTCACACGTTTTCCGGGGGTTGCGAACCTTCTTCGACGTTCAGATTTCATTACTATGTTTTCCTTAAACTTGAAATTAAGTTTCCGAGAAACTCAGAGGTTCCGAATCCGAGATCGCACCCACGGCCTCTGCTTGAGAGGCAGTAGGTCAAACCATTAGGCTACCACGGCTTCGTTCAAATTCGTTCGTTCAAAAAGTTCCATGAAATAGTTCAACTTAGAAAAGCGAGTGTGTACACAGGCGTCATTCGTCGCTAACCATCAGTTGATTGATATTGTGGCCTATTTTATGCGTGCGTCTGTTTTTTATAAAAAAATAGCTGGCATTACCGCTGCCCTTGAATATTTTGTGCATGAACAAAAATACCTATTTCGACTGGTGTAATGTAACATTAAATGTTTATGAATATTTTGTGAGACTGAATCAAAACTAAGAACTTTGAAATCTTTAAATAACATTAATATGAATATATTTATCTTCCAAATTAATTCAAATTGTGTATAAACATAAGTGTTTGCATACGTACAGTTTTAGATAAGTCTAATTATTGGCACTGCATCGTGTTTGATAGCCACTTGAAGTGCTTGGCGATTCTCCGAATATAAACGGAGTGTTTTCCGTTTGGGCTAATTTCTCAAACCATAAATATTTATTACTGTGCGGCTACAGTGAAGTTTGTTGGGTAACTGAGAATTGTTTGAACTATATTCATTCATTAATAGAATAATTATCTTTTGACATATATATACTATGACTGAATATATTAATAACATTCACAAACCAGGTAAAATAATAGATTGTTTAGTAAATAATTTGAAAATATAATTGTCCAATTCTAGTTAATATTTTGATAGGTAATTTACACACATTCTACCCTTTATTAATGCGACTAGGTAGAAAAAAGTCCAATACAATTTTTTTTTTTATAATTTCTCATCAAGTTATGGGCATATGGCCGTTTTAATAACTACGTATTGTAGGATATAAATATAAAGATTATGTACAAATAAGATACACCTACAGACATTTATAATAATCTAAATTACACGTATTTTACGGCATTCGGATAGCGGACCTCCGCTAATGCAATTTAAATTAGGGTCAGGATCAAAATCATGAAATCCATACTTCTAAATTCCCGCACATTCTACAGTAGAATAAGAAGTTTATAATATATGACTCTCTGGAAAGGTAAAATGATCCTAGCTCATCTCTTAGCGGCCTAAGAGATGAGCTATTAGAATTGAATTAAGCTGACGTTGATTGTTAATTAAGGCGGTTCAGGCTTAGTTCCAAAATAATCGGAAAGAAGATGTCTAACACCTATTGATATTAAAATGTATCCTTGCGATATAAATAGACAAAGTAAAAATTAACGCAAATTATAAATTCTTTGAATACTGGAATACGAATTAGTACCTACTCTTAAACATAAAATTTTAGATATCGGAAATAAATATTATTTATTTTCAAAAATCAGGACACTTTTCATAGAGAGGATACACATTCAAACACAACGAACCCTGAATAACAAAGTTAGGCTTCGTAGCAGATTTATAGTCAATAAAACATTCAGATACTGATTTTATGACGAATCGAAGCTGGCTGTAATTTTGACTACCAACTTGAATTGGCCATTTCGTCTCCGTCATCTTAGGGTGGTTACATACGGCGACTATTAGCAGCACGTTTGCTGCAATTCGGTCGCGATGCAGTCGCTAATCGTCTACCTTTACATACAAGTGTGACTTAAGCAGCGATACAATCGCAATGCAAACGCGATGCAATCGCGGTGCAAATGCGTTGCCGTCGCAGCTGCAGCGATACGATCGCGATACAGTTTTGATTCAATCGCACATTTGCGATGCAACTGCTTATAAGAGATTTGTAAATCGCTAGAGTCGCAATGCAATCGCGCATTTCAAAAACGCACGTTTGTATCGCTGTATAAAACCGTCATATGTGACCGCTCCTAAAGTGTCGGAAGTTTCCGAAATCAGCCTTTATTGAGCGACTATAGCACCACGACCTGTTTGCTTCCATTAGTAGACACGACGCTGATGGGAGTTGATTCTGTAATAGTTATGTAGTAGACCTGTGAATCTGCAATTAACAATAGAGAGAGGTGATTAAATTATCACTTTCCCATAAATTATCTTGAAAATTTGGTCGTTTGGGCAATTTATGAAAGTGAATGTGATATTAGCCCACATTCTGGGGAGGTGTGAAATTGACCGTACCGACCCTTTATATCAACTTTTAATCTTTTAACAAATAGAAGCATTTTTTCATCGAGATAGTTCTGACCGCGTTTATATTATTATAAAACACATAAAATGATTAACATAAAATAGTAAAACGAACGCTGCCTTTGTCTTCAAAAAGTACTATGGGGAAAATTTAAAGATTGATCAACGGTTTGCAAAAACTATGACACGGGTTTCCAAGAAATTTTAGGGAGTCACCACACTTATGACCGCAGATTTGGTTTAAGCCGGTTAGGAAAAGCTTTATGTCCATGAACATAAGTCTCGTATCAGTTCGAACGAACGTGGCTCTACACATGTCGGCAATGAATCTGCTTCTTGCAAATTTTCAATCGCGTCCGTTTGCAGCCGACGACGGCTGTTCGGTAGCGTCGACGCAGCATTGGAGTCCGAATGGCCGCGTCACCACCCTAATGGTAGCGACAGTGCCCGAACGGTAGAGCTTTAGAAAAGCTTACGTCGAAATAGAAGGAGTGGCGTCCGAGTGTGTAGGAGGGACCCTCTGTTATTACAGAAATGTTTAATTTCGTAAACTATAACATTGATTACTAGTAATTTAAAAATACATCTTGTTATATAGAGGCAAATTTAGTTTCTAAATAAGATTTTAAAATTATTGCATTATTATATTCATTGTGCTAAAAAGGAAATAAAAAAGTTAATTAATTTAAAGTTTGAACAACCGTGATGTTATTTATGACTTTGAAAAGATCCGTCGGTGTGCTTTTGTCGGACAGATTTGCATTAGCTATGTAATGTCATTTTTAAACGACTTCAAAAAAAGGAGGCAGTTATACGTTCGGCTGTATGTATGTTTTCAAATTATTTTTATTTTTATTATTTGAAAATTCTTTTTTTGTTTGGAAGGGTGCACTCTCGTGATAGACCCATTGTCACCAAGTCAGAATGTGATGAGGGGATCCCATGGAAATCGAGGGAAATCCTCAAATTTTATATTCATGTCCGTATATGTATCGATTTCTCCATCAATTGCGGACCGAATTTGAAAATTATTTTTTATTTAAAAGGGTATATACTTTCGGAGTGATCTCTGATGCCGTTCCGGGTTCGTTTCGGCTATCACATATTACTAATTATTTTCCACAAACAAGAGTCGACTTTTCACTTAACACAACACCTACTTACATGCAATCAACAAATCACCGTCACCATCACCACTAGAAAACAACGTATAAAATGTACAAAGGAATCTGTAACAGTCCCATTGTCAACAAGTCAGAATCTGCATTGTAGTTGGTATGATCGCCTAAATTCGTAATCTAAAATATCTCAGAAGAAACCACACGTACATCATTGATAGTTGCGAATATTCAGAAAAGTCAATATAGTGTGGCGGTCATCTTGAATTCGTCATATCAGAACACTGTTCTGGCACAACCTGACCAAGATTCTTGTCAACTTTCATTTGAGAGCCATATACCCACCTCAGACGCTCTGGTCGGGCAATCTTTGTCCTGCTTGATGCTGAGTACTGTTCCAAGATTTCCGATTTTTGTCATACTCAATGAACCCTTCCGATCACTATTCCCGTAAATCGGCGTGTTAACGGTTGCCTCAGCGCACAAACAGTCGCGATGTCCAGCGAACGACTGCGTCAACCGTAATTCCGCATTACGAGACAGCTTGCTCAATTTCTATACAAAGGAAAAAAATATCGCAATTCAAACAAACAACACTACTTATAAAACTACTACTAAAAATTATACTCACTACTTATAAAATTATCACTATGTACTTATAAAAATTATAACATTATTCACAAACATTTGCCAAAATTTATGAATGTTAATAAGTGTTTTAGTTGTCTGCAATACTTAGGTATTCTATATAATGCCTAAAACAGTCAGGCGACGTGTGAAATAAACTCTATTATAAACTTGGACTAGGTATTATATACAATGCCTAACGAGCATTAGGCAATGTATAAAATTTAATACATGTGGGTTTTTTTATAATATCAAGTGACGGCACGAACAAGTCGTGCGCCTGATGGAAAGCTACGCGCCTGTCCGTAACAGTTGCAGTGCCACTCGTACCACACTTACACGGCAACGATCTGAGGGGCCACGACTAGTGCACCTGTTACGCTGATGCATAAAGTTTATAAATCTCACCCTTACCCTTTAAAACCGGAAGGCTCATACTGCTTGACGGTAGAATTAGATATAATGGCAACACTTCCCTCAACGAGCTCTTTGAGCTCTGCTGCTACTACCCCACAAGACAAATTAAACTATATTTCAAATTTTCCATTAGGTACTCAATATTATGCCTGTGGTCAAAATGGATGATTTTGGTAAACGAACAAATGTGTTAAATGCACTTAACGGCTTATGGATGAATTGAGAACATCCTCTTTTTAAAGACGGCTAAAGATAATAATTCGGGTAAAGATAACTACGTCAAAAATTTATATTTAGCTACGGGCATTCAGAGGCCCAGATGTAATGCATCTCTCGCTTTCTTTGCACGTCGAGGTTCCCCGCGGCATGAAAAGAGCCCTCTCATAATGAGTTTCGGGTTAAGGTTCCGAAAAGAAACGTCAGCTTTTAGTAAGCTTCCGTATTCACACATTAATGAAGCAAGTTGTACACTATACGAAACAGTCAACAGCACATTCACCGTATCTTATGTGGCATAGAGTTACGTAAATTTAGATCATGAGTGGGACGCTAAGCGTGTTATTGAATGTGCAGTCAAGCGGCACGTAAGCTTCAATTTGAGCGTCAAGCCAGACTTGTCCCTGACCCTGTGCAACTACTGAATGATGAAAGCCATTTATTTACAGTAGCATTAAAATAAAAACATGGAAATTTGTTGTTTAATTATTTCATCGAGAATTATGCGTGACCTCTGTGTGGCGGTCCAGCCGTTAACCGTTCGATCACGGGGGCAGTTAACTTGACTTTATCCTGTTTCTCCTACGTTTTCATTATTTGACATTTATTGTAAATGGAAGAGGTACCAAATTCGTTCAATTTTGGTCATAATTAACTGCCTCTGTGGCCGAACGGTTACCATAAAGAGGTCTTGGGTTCGATTCCCAGACCGGGAGAAATATGTGTATGGCCTACATTTATTTCTCTCGAGAGTTTGGGTGTAATTTATGGTTGTCTATGTGTGTGTTAATGGCACCCGCGACACAGGGTTTCCCTAGTGCGGGGCTGTGTTGAGTGTGTGCGTTATTATTATTATTAATTCTCTATAAAAAAACGCTGTCTAATGTATAACCGTTATAAAATTGTGATTTTCCGTGAAGAAAACTATCATGATAAAACCTGCACGTCAATTCGGAAGGTTCACAACAATTTCACAATCCTTGGAAAAGGAGTTAGGTCCCAAACCCGCGTTGAGCTAACGTGGCAGACTATGGCCTTAATCCTCGCCTGAGAAGAAACCCGTGCTCAGTAGTGGGACGTATAAATGGGTTGATGATTATGATGAAAATATTTTAAAATATAAATTTTAGATGTCTTGCATTTTTGATATTCTATATTTCTGCTAAATTGTGTCGATAGAATGGAACTTACAAATAAATATGGCGAAGGAATGTTTCTAAATTGGCCGATTTTTCTGGATAGTGAACTTTTGTTTCGAAGCCTATTTTGTTACTTAGTTTATATATAGCACCTATGTGTACATAAATAATTCTTATTTTAAGTTGAAATTCCTATTATGTCTGGCGTTTATCTAATCACAGTTATTATAATAAAGGAAATAAATATTAATATTAGGAAAAAACATTTTGAACAGAATATATAAATTTTTTGCAAAGCCTCTAAAAGCTCCATTTTTTCTTCTGCCTCCAACCACCCTCAGCATGTTCAGAATAATAACGTATATTATATTAAATGGTGTCGATAGAATGGAACTTATAAATAAATATGGGGAAGTAATGTTTCTAAATTGGTCGATCTTTCTGGATGACCTTTTTTTTCAAAGCCTATTTTGTTATGATTTCATATTGCTACCTAAATATAACCATATTTAAAGTAACTAAATGTAAAATATAACAAAAGTTTTTTTTAGCCTCGCACTAGGGAAACCCTGTATCACGGGTGCCATGGACACACAGTATAGACAACACAAATTACACCCAAACTCACGAGAGAAATAAATGTAGGCCATACAAATATTTCTCCCGACTCGGGAATTGAACCTGGGATTTCTGTGTGGCAGACCAGCAAGTTAACCGTTCGGCCACAGGGGCAGTTATGACAATGGTTTATTTAAAATAATAAAATAAAATAATAATAAAATAAAAAAAATACGATACTAAAAAATGTCAGAATAAATTAATGTTCGAAAATTAAAACAAAATCATGTCAAAAAATTTCCTCTACGTTCATTGACTTACAAGTAAGCCAATGTCTACGTAGTAAAATTCAATACCTAATCAAAGAAGTTTCGATCGGGTACAAAACTCTTTGTCCTTTCAGATTTGTGGGTAAATGTACACGTACGTGGTTTCTGACACCGATCACTCCTGAGTTATCTCTTGTGAGTTGTACGAGTATACGGTAGAGAACTGATTTAAGTTTACCCGTGTTTCGCTATGATTGACCTTCACCTGCACACCGGCATTCGCAAGCGTTTAAGTTTTGAACCCCCGTAAACTATTATATCCTATACTCGCACTTATGTATTATGCATAACAAGCATTCAGCAAGCAATTGGTTTGCACAGACTATGCAGATTTGGCAGCAATAAAGCTCCTTGTGATATAGTTTGTCTAGGGTATTATGCCACCATACCTACTTCTGCCGCGAAGCATTACTGCGTTTCTGTTTTAAAGGGTGCTGGCGAAACTATAGGCACATGAGACTTGTCAACTTTCTGTCAAATTGTGCATTCCCACGGCCTGTGATGTCAATATGGGCGAGCTTGCGAATCGGGTGAGTCTGGTCTACTCGCGTGGCGGAACATAGTTGGATTTGCATGGAGAGAATAAGTAGCGCGCGACTTTAAAGTTACCGACCAGTGGCAGATCCAAACAGGTCGCCACAGGCGAGTTCGGGCGCACTCTCTTTCCACGGCCCTCTTTTTCAAGAAACGGACGGCGCCGATCGCGAAACGGGCCACGGACTGCGGGAAGCCACCTTAAAGGTGACGTGCCCTTCAGATCTTTGCAATTAAAGCTCTGGGTGGCACTGCAACAGTTGTTGATAGACGTGACGCTTACTACCAGGCGCACGACATGTTCGTCTCGCTAGTTGATATCATAAAAGAAAATCGCACATAGCCATTGGATTGCTAAGACTTGTATTAAAATACATGTGTCGTACAATAGTTGAACTGCCGCACGCTTTTAATTCATACAACCGTAATTACGATAATAATAAAAATGACAAGCTCACACTAAAACATAAAACTTTAATATTATAAAAGTATATCGCACTGCTATTACAACAGTGTTGTAACTCAAAATATGTGAAATTTAATATTACATCATCACTGAATGTAAAATTTGATTCTCCACACGTTAAAAAAACCGTCGTTAGAATATTGTGAGAAATAATCAAAAGATATCCACTTAACTCAAAATGAGACACACTTTATGTGCGCTAGTTCTGGCCAGAATAATCCTCATTCAAGAATATTAAATTATTTTTTCCATTTTATTTTTAAATATATTTGAGAAATTATTCAAGTGTCTACAATAAACTATAACATACATAAATTTTAATGCTTTTTGCGGGAAGTGAGTAATTCGTTTTTCATTCTGAGAAAATCCACTTTTTGAGTTAATATACTATTAATTAAATATTTACTGAATTGATATTCAATTATTTTTTGTGAAATTACTCCACTAGTTTGTTATAATTATTAATACAAAGATCGAACACTCAGAAAAAACACTCAGAAAAAATTCCTTCGATCTGGTCGGATCCGATTTAACACACTATTCTATTAACAGTGCGATTTAATACTCCACTAATCAGTTAATAAATATTACACATCAGCGTATTTAAGAGCCAGACTCTTGTCGGTGTAGCCTCCTCCTCTCCTCACGGGTCATAGCCAGTTCCATGACCTCTCTATAGCTGTCCACTTTGATCTTGTTTTTTATTTTGTGACTGTATGACATTTTTGGTCTTTCTCCTTTCTTTTCTTTTAAATGCTTCCCTCAATTATCACTCTCACAAATGCGTAATTACGTAACAAGCGCCCAAACATGATCCCCCATCTCCTATCTATTGCGTTCAAAAGACTTCTCTCCTACCCAACCCTTTTCAAAACTTCCTCATTGTTCCTCATCCAAATATTACACAGTCACACAAAATCTAATCATGTAATATGCTATATAGAACAAGAACTTTATGTCGTACTTAATAATGTTGGTAGTTAACGTTGCTGAAAATCGGACAACAGCATTTTTTTCCTGATCTATAAAATTTGGGATTCCGAATCAGTTTGGAAATCAGAATGGAAATAACAAATTTTTAAATGTGTGTTTACAACTAGTACATAAAAAACTGGGAATTTTAAGGTTCTTAATAAAATCCTTATGTCGTAGTACTAACGTAATCGGCATCCTTTATGCATACCGTAAATAAATCTACTGGATGACTAGATCTTTACACCTAAATTCAATATTTATGTTTTTGTTTCAGATTTTGCTACGAAACGCTGCGAATGAACTTTACGAACCGAACAATTAAAATATGTAAATTGCGAACAAAGGAAGAAACATTCAAGTTACAATATAATTAATAATTTTTTCTATTCAAAACTTTGTGGTTAGGGTGGATACGCACCATATTTTCAATTAGAAGTAGATCCCATATTTAATCTTATTCACTTAGTAGCGTTTATCTTATTGTCTCATTATTGGAAGTTCAGCTATATTTACGTACTTAAAAAATATGTAGAATTAGGTAAAAGTAAGAATTCCAACATTTCATCGCATTTATTTAATGTGATTTATCAATCCTTATCTAATTATGAAAATTATTTAAAACTCTTGATTGTACGAACTTGATGCTCGTGTTCTACTAAAATGAGTGTCGACGAGAAAGATATAGCACCGAAGTGGAAGATAAAAAATTATCCGTAGTCGAATAACATAACTGGGATTAAAAAATTGAAATTTAAGACAGAAACCATGACGAATTTCGACCATTCTAATGAGAGGTTGACTCTAGATGATGCCCACGAGCATCGCAGGAGTGCTCGAGCAAGGTCCGCGGACAACAGAGATGTCCGAGCAGGATCTTCTCAATCCACTGCTTCGAAAGCACCTTCGCCCCCACCGCATCAAAGCAAAATGGAAAGACGAATGTCACATTTCAAAGAATATAAATTCTTCAGGAGTTTCAGCGCTAAAGTTGAAAACTGGCCAATGAGAAAAGCCGAACAGCTTTGGCGTAAAATGCGCGAGCGGAAAATTGCAGGTAAGGTATTTTCTTTTTGTAGTTTAGGTGAGGAGCGAAACCTCAGCGATGGACCACAATTGGAACGTTTGAAATAATTTTTGAACCTAAAACAAAAATTTCGATTAATATTAGTTGTCAAAGAAACGATAAAAGGACTTACACTTCGTATAAAACTATTCAACAAGTATGCCTAAGCACTTATGCTGAAAAAAACACTTCTTTCAAAAAATCAATGCCGCGACCGTAACAATTTGGACTGTTAGTTATTATACGATTCAATGAATAGACAATGTAGTAATTGAATCTTTGTACTCTTTTGTTAGTAATTCTCATTTAAATTTAACTTCCGCCGCCGATTACGAAAGAGAAGTAAGCAGGTAAAAGCGCTACTCCTCGGTATTATGGACAGAAATAAATAAAAGGAGAGAATAAAGAGAATCGATTTCAACGAATTTGTTCAGTTTGCCTATTCGCAGATGTTGCCTTATCTCGTTACAAGCGTCTAACGTAATTTTCTCCCATCAATCTAAAGCCACGCAAAATAAAATTGAATTTTCCAGTAAGATTGCAACTCCTTAGCTTCGTTGACATTGAGCCAAATACAATTTTATTATGTTTTTTTAGGTTCTTAATTTTGCGAATACAAAAATGTAACTTAAGGACTTTTTTATTACTTACTGTTTGTGTTTTTTATTTATTCCAACCGGATAGATTAGATTGGAAGACCTCGCTATAAAAAGAACTATAAAAATGTTCTTACGTGCTGTAGTTAAAAGGAGTTGTAAATGTTACCCTCAAGATATTGTAAATGCTTGTAAAAAAAGCAATAAGCTGATGAATTGTCAGTGCTCTATTCGCAATAAAATAAATGTTTCGAAGTGCACAGGAACAATTAATTACATACACTTGTTTCTTGACGGCTTTCGTCGATGGCATTCGTTCTGATGTCCTATATATTTACCGACAATATTTGAACATGTGCCATGTTCTTGTATATATTATTGTTGCTCGTTGTGGCTCAGAACTATTAAGTCTACAACTAAAATGTGTAAAATTACGAGGAACATAAAATCGTGAAAGTTACAGTCTTTTACAATATTGAGTTAATATAATTAATACCATTAAATATTTGAGGAATCGCCTCTTGCGCAATGCGCCGCTCTATAGCTTCAAAATTTTCAATCTTCGTTTCATCAAAAGTTTCAAAGACAAAATGTTTATTATATTGCCAGTGAACAAAATGCTCGAAATATTTAGCGAAACATAAACTTTGTACTGTGTAATGCATATTTGAATTCTAAGGTATCACTTGGCTGGCCTCATGCACAAGAGATATAAGATTCATCTTTGTATTTAGATCATTTTCAACTTGGCAGTGTTATGATCAGCTCCAGTCGGTTTGAGTGAGCATGAAATTGTTTTGTGCGTGGGTTCTGGGTATTCACGATATTCATTTTATAGAAAAATCATTCACCAACAAGTAATAAAAATGTGAATGGTTTAAATAATAGGTTACACCAACACTTAAGAGTTTCAAATAATTTACTAAATATTTTTAAACTATAACGTCAAATTTTTTTTAAACTATGACATTTCGTACAAGAATGGTGAAAAATACCAAGGAGCGAAGATAAATTTTGTTTTTGTTTTGTATTTAGGAGATCTACCAAAAAAAAATGTGTTACAGTAGCAGTCTCATCGTAGGCTTACATAGATTGTAAACCCATTTGAATTTTGTAAACATAAAGCTTCAATCAATCTTGAAATAATATTGTTTTTAGACAAATTCAGCTAGTTTGACAGTTCAATTAAGTTTACTTAGTTTTACTCAGTGAGCACAAGCGTCATATACCAGTAATAAAAAGGATTCTACGAGGTGCTAGAATCTCCGTCCCTAATGCTCTTTCCCTCGTCCTGCAAAATTGCGTCAGACACTATGACCCTGACAATTGTCAACATCTCCTATCCTTTGCCTACAAATGCCCAATGTCTCGGCTGACGGCGGTTCCACCCTGACACAAAAAATTGAAAATAACTGCTCATGTCCCCCACTCCATTCCTCTGTTTCTTCTCGTAGTTCCCCTGATATTACCTTATCCAGAAAGATTGAGAACAAAATTAGCCACGGCGATCTCAAAGGTGCAGCACGGCTTCTTTTCTCCTACGACGTCATCTCACCTGAAAACCATGACACTGTAACCGCTCTTGAGAGCAAGCACCCTCCAGCTCCTGCAGCACCTTACTTTTTGGATTTAGCCTGCCCTCCAAATTCTCCTTCATGTCAACGAAAAGGACGTCTTATCGGGCATTTCGTCTTTTACACCCGGTTCCGGTGCAGGTCTCGACGGGTTATCATCTCAACACCTGAAAGACCTCACTTCGCCATCGCTCGGCGAAGTCAGCAAAAGGCTGAGGGAAAACATCGCTGAGGTCATAAATCTGATGCTGCTATGCAATGTGCACGCGGAGATAGTCCCCATCCTTTACTGTGCATATTTAATAGCCCTAACCAAAAATGATGGCGGCATCAGGCCGATTGCCGCAGGCAGCACATTGAGACGCCTCGCGTTTTTGCGTATTTATGCGTACGGAAAATCTTTCGCAACCGCAGTATCAGATTTATGTCTGTTCAGCTCCGTTTTGGCATTAAAGGCGGCTGCGAAGCAGCTGTTCACGGTCTCCGTACCTTCCTTCACAAAAACTCGGGGAATAAGCTGCTGCTCAAGACCGACGTCAAAAACGCTTTTAATTCGGTCAACAGGGATGCTTTGCTGAACGAGGTGAAGCTACACGTGCCAGAGATTTATCATCTGCCGCGGGCTGTCTGCAAGGCGATCCTCTGGGGCCTGCCATCTTCAGTCTCGCCATCCACCCCATCATCCAAAATCTACATTCAAATCTTAACGTCTGATACCTAGATGATGGAACCCTGGGAGGTTCTGCAGACATTAACCAAATCATCAACAGTTTTAACACCATTGGCCTCCAATTAAATTTCGATAAATGCGAAGTTTACCTTTTCCGCATTAGCGAAAACTATTACCTTTATTATTAGCTTCACCATTAGGTGAAGCTTCTTTTTTTTATAATATTAAGTGACGGGACGAACAAGTCGTGCGTGTGATGGTAACTACACGCTTGTCGATAACAGTTGCACTGCCACTCAGAGGTTTAAATCGCAAAGATCTCACAGAGGGGCACTGCCACTGCGCTGTCACCCAAAATATAAGTTGACAAGTCCCTAATTATAATATCACCAGTCCCTAATTATAATTGTAATATCACCAGCGCCCTTATCCTTCAAAATCAGAACACAGTAATTCGGTCAATAGGGATGCTTTGCTGAACAAGGTGAAGCTACACGTGCCAGAGATTTATCATCTGCCGCGGGCTGTCTGCAAGGCGATCCTCTGGGGCCTGCCATCTTCAGTCTCGCCATCCATCCCATCATCCAAAATCTATATTCAAATCTTAACGTCTGGTACCTAGATGATGGAGCCCTGTGAGGTACTGCAAACATCGTACTTTCGGACATTAACCAAATCATCAACAGTTTTAACACTATTGGCCTCCAATTAAATTTCGATAAATGCGAACTTTACATCCCTCAATTTTATCCCAACACGGATACAGTATCCTAAGGCTTCCGTCAACAAACTGCGAAATCTCCGTCCGACCACAAAATTCAAAGGAGCTGGGATAATATGTTGTGCAAAAAGACTTTAAATGACTTAATGAATCATTGCACCCCAATAGACCGAGCGCTTCTGGAAGCGGTGTCCAAGTGGAAATCTGCCACTGACACGCTATCCCCTCTGACAGTACGGGTACCTTCCTGAGCGTCGAGACCATGAGCTTGATCCGCAGCTGAGCTGGTGGAAAGAATAAAAAGTAATAAGTACCAGGATTTCGGGTCCGACTACCTATTTACAGCCTTTGGAGTCGAAACCCTTGGCCCGTGGGGTCCCGCTACCCTTCATCTGTACAAAATGTTATTGAAAAAATTTATAGGTCGTCTGGGAAACCCAATGGGCCGCTACCTTGCCCAACCAATTAGCATAGCAATACAAAGAGGGAACGCTGCCAGCATGGGCACCTTGCCGTGGTGAGCCAATTTTACTCATATAATTTAAAAATCCTAGTTTTATTTTCTAGTATTCAATTTATTGTCTTTTTTACCTTACCTGTGTATTATCAAAATAAAAATAGTACAATTCACCAAAATATGATGCTTTTTATTAAGCTGAGTTGGCGAAAGCAGTAATGATGCTATTCTTCTGGATTTCTTTTTTTGTAGTTTCCATTACACTCATTTATAGAGCTGTGTTCATCATATATTATGTCCTGAAACTTAAACGACAAGTTGACTATTAAACACTTTGCTTTCCAACTTATAATTATGTACATAAATAGATAATACGCTACTGAGATAATATAATCTTCCTAAAAATTCTACGATACATGTACATTTTTCACATAATATAAAGATGTCATTAATAGATAGGTATGTTTTGTAGACTATCGTTCTAGTTGCAAACGGCTTACAAGAAGTCGTTTGTTTAGAGAAGTAGTATACAGCATCTACACATAACAGTAATTCCCTGCATTCGCATAAAAAGAGGAACTTCGTTTATATTACGTCGTTGTTCATTCTTGTACAACTTCATTACGGATAAATTCATAAAGCGTCTTAATAACTTTGTACCCCATTCTGTTTTGTGGAAACCTTGAAAGTTTACTGTTTCAAACAATCATAACAGTTGACAGTCGCCTCTTAACTTTCATTGTTTATTTCATTTCCTGTCTCGACGACTTTGCTAAATTATACTTATTAATTATTTTATGAAGATTGTCATTTTAAAGTGTCTGACGATGACACCAATTAATTTCCACCCACATAAGTTCTTGTACTACATCTACACCATAGAGAGAGGTAATTGGGAGCCGTAACAACCAATCTCTCAATATGTTAACCTTTTTCGCTAATGGTGAAGCTTCTTTTTTTTATAATACCTATTAAGTGACGGGACGAACAAGTCGTGCGTGTGATGGTAACTACACGCTTGTCGATAACAGTTGGACTGCCACTCAGAGGTTTAAATCGCAAAGATCTGAGGGGCACTGCCACTGCGCCTGTCACCCAAAATATAAGTTGACAAGTCCCATGCGCCTGTAATATCACCAGCGCCCTTATCCTTCAAAATCAGAACACAGTAATGCTGACATTACTACTTGGCGACAGAAATAGGTAAGCCAGCTGGCTAAGAAGGCTTAATTGGTAAAATTTGCAGTAAACATCCTCGTACTTAGGAAATGAAACTATTTTTCCGGATTTAAATCGCGTATATTCAGTCAATCGTGACCATGGGACCTGTTAAGGGCCGAAATGTCGGTTTGTTTGAAAAAACAAGTATACGCGATTTAAATCCGGAAAAATAGTTTCATTTCCTATGTGTAACAATCGCAAAAACCTAAGAACTCGATATTCTTGTACTTGCTTTGCACATATAATGCAAATTTTCGATTCACCTCATACCTTTCGTATAGGCACACTAATTTTTTTCAGCGTATTTCTGATATTATTTTCTTAAAGTTGTTTATTGTCTGTAACACAGTATCTTTTATTACACAGAAAAGAACAGAAATGTGAAAAATGAAATATTACGGGGCAAAAGTAAAATTAAAAGTTGTGTAAGCTATCGGCTGGAACGGAATTCAACTAACAGCAAAGAAATAATTGAAGGTCGCTACATCTACTAGTGCTTATAAGTTCTTAAGTAGAAGATGAAAAGGTCTTTACGTAGTACTTATCTACACATACTATGATACTAATATACACGATATTGATTTATAAGTCAATATTATTATCAGCTATGTAATTTGAAGTTATAAAGTGCCTCTGTGGCCGAACCGTTAACATTGCCACGCAGAGATCCCGGGTTCGATTCCCGGGCCGGGAGAAATATTTGTATGGCCTACATATATTTCTCTCGTAAGTAGGGTATAATTTGCGGTTGTCTACGCTTCTGTCCATGGTACCCGAGATACAGAGTTTCCATAGTGCGGGGCTATGAGTGTGTGCGCGTTATTATTATATAATTATGGATTTTGTTCACACGTGTAAATTTAGTGAAATCGTAACATTCAGATAGGTAAGACAACAGCAATTTTAGATTAAATCAGTACAATATACTCCGTCATACATGGAATACGAGTAGAGACGTCAGAATCTCACAAAGTTTCTTGTATGTTTTGTTTATTATGTTTTATTGAACATTTGCCTTTGTGTGAGTGAATAAACTTACTAAGTTATTATTATTATTATTGTGAGTACGGCAAATTGACATAAGATATTCATACAAAGGAACTACTGTGCGCTATTTTTCCTGAATCTCTTGGAAATTTTATAATTGTTAGAATCCATCGATGGAAGCGTAGGTAACTTCATAAACATTTCAGATTTTTTTATAATATACATTTCAGATTTTTTTATAATATAAAGTGACGGGACGATTAAGTCGTGCGCGTGATGGTAAGCTACACGCCTGTCCATGACAGTTACAGCGCAACTCAGAGCTTTAAATCGCAAAGATCTCAGGGGCCCTGCCACTGCGTCCGTCACCCTGTGACATAAGTTGACAAGTCCCATGTTCCCGTAATTTCACCAGCACCTTAACCCTTCAAAACCGAAACGCAGTAATGCTAACATTACTGCTTGGCGACAGAAATAGGTAAGGTGTCAGAATTTTCCTAGACGAACTCTTTTACAAGGAGCCTACTGCTACTAAATATCTAAATATCTAATACGCACTTTTAAAGATAGTGAAGCGTCCTTGGAAATCGAGTTATGAAATAAAAAACAGTAACTATGATACTAGTCTGGCCGAGAGCCAAAACTCGATTTTATTGCATGCCTCACGATGCATGAAGATTCTCTTCATATCATTATTAATATATAATTTCACTTATGATCATAGTTTCAAATAAGGGCTTTCACCGCAATGAAAGTTTATACCATAAGTCACCTACTGCATGTCGGGAACTTCACAATATTTCAAACTATTTTTACACATATCTTAAAGAAATCTTAAGACTAAAAATTTGAACAACCGCATTCTAAATCCAGTACCATAAGTAAATACCCAGTAGAAATTGTTTCAGCATAAACCCAATGGAAATTTGATTATCTTTTGTTGAAAATGTTACAATAGCTATTATTAATTAAAACAAAACAGAACTTAATCATCGTAACTCAAAGGAGTTAATTGTGAACAATTTGCTGCTATAAAACTCTATCTTACTCCATTTGCTTCGATAACACTTAATCAGTTATGAAAAATTGTAAATATCGAAGTATAACTCAGGATCTTTGTCGTCTTTGCAGAAACTGCATAGGAGTTAAATTAAGCGCCATCTACACGCAACTGCATGGACTACTAACCCTCAAACATAACCATCGCAACTAACATGGCTTATAAGTTGTAACTATTTACAAACTTCTGCGATATTTTGGTTATGTCCGTGTTGTTATCTAATATGTAATATATATATACATATATAATATCTAATATATGTAATCTATATGACTGCAATTTCAAATATAACAGCATAGACAAAAAGCTAAGACAAAATATAAGCACATGAGCTTGTATACTTTCAGCGTTCAATGGATGAAATTTCTAGATCAGTTGAAAGTTTTCAACTCCGTGCAGAGATGGCGCAAGCAAATACTCATTTGGAATTTTTACTAGTGAAGCAGCAGTTCAGTACTATTTTAAAGCTCTGTATGGTATTTGACAACCGTAAAACTTTCCAAGCCTCAACATCTGCAGTATTCGCTTTCAAGTACAACTCTCATTTGATTTTGTATTTTTTTATAAATAACTTTGTATTTAGGTTTATTCTTTTCATATTAAAAATGTTATATACTGGAAACCCAATACGAGGCTAAGATTGTAGTATTGGAATTGGTCCTGATTTATAAAGTGCTATGTATCCAAAGAGCTGACGTAAAATGAGAATAGCGTAACATTGCCTCTGAAGTTGTTGTTCATAATTATGTAAATAAGATTTCTCCTAATTGCTTTGTACTATCTGTATTAGAACTCAAACCACAGTGGTTATTTAGAACGTCTCGTTTTATTAATTAGTCGAGGACATCAATTAGTAATTTCGAAATATAATTTTATAGACCCAATTGTTGTGTGGAAGAAATAAGCATACCTACGGGGCCAAAATGTTTTGGAAAATAAATGGGTGTTCTACGTGAGAAAACGATATAAACGAAAACAAAAGTTGTGTTATTTATTTGTTGGGTAAAGAAATATAACGAATTAAAAAAAATATATAAATAACGGTGATCTGTCTAATCTCACGTAGCATGATAGCATAGTGCATTACGCTAGGGTAAGATAGACCCGGACTGCGGACCCGAACTAAGTACACTTACCGATGGCCGTTGTTCCAACTAGACTTAATATTAATCTAGTTAACTTGGAAGAGTTTGACTCTTGAAAGTAAACAGCGCAAATGTTTTTATATTTATATTAAAATTATAAGAAGAGAGTGTTGTCACTGGGCAACAACTACATGAAGAGTCATGGGTCAGTTTGAGGCCCTTAGATAAGGGCTTTGAATAGCAAAAAATAAAGAAAATTTAAATATGTTTGTCAAATATGATATGCCTTGTAGGCTATAGAATATGGTTTAAATTTATGTAAAAAAAAGCGTGTCAGGAAACTTCGCTACTCCACGTAGCATGCCATATTATATTTAGAAGACTATACTTAATAGTCTCATAAGGGCTCATGCCTTTCATTACTCTGGTCTCCCTGTAAACAGGTGAAAGGGTTGTAATCCTAACTAGCCGTGAACAGGTTCACGGCAATGAAATGGGAAACTTCTGGTCCACAAAATTTATTGAAGAAGTAAAGTTTAAAGAAAGGCCCTAAATGGGCCGAGAAACTGAATTACAGAAATAGATACATGAAGGGTGTAGACTTATAAATGATTACACATGATTAGCTTATTAACAGCTCTGACTGTTGTGGCGGTCGAGCTGGAAGTGACCGTGGTACGAAAACAAAATGAGAAAGTGAAGGAAGATGGAACAATTCAAATTTAAAATTTAAATACAAGTAAAATAAAAAAAAATAAGATACAAGAGGAGAGAGGCTATACAAAGAGGTGAGATGACGGTGTAAGGAGGTCACACACCGTCACAATAAACAGGCAAGACTTTGGAACTTATCGACAGAAAAAAATAAAGAAAAAAATGAAGAAGTGAACGACATCACAAATTTTAGACAGCTATTCAAACCTCTATGAAAAACCTTGAAACAATTAACACTCAATAGCTGGGTGGTTTACCTTGGCTCTCGATTTCCATTTCTAGTTTGTAAAAGTGACGTATATCGGTATGCAATGTCCGTCCCAACATTCTGTGTTACTGTTAATACTATAGACATTATAATCCGGATGATTGTTATTTCAATAATAATAATATAATAGGTTCAAGTGACACATGATTGTAATTTAGACAAAAGTGTTAAGTAAGTTGTTTATTTACAGATTTTAATTGACTTTTTGATAGACTTCCTCTTCTTCTCCGTTTAGTTTTATGCCAGTGACAGAGCTCTATATTATGTTGATGTAGAAAGTAGAGTATTGACACTGTTACTCAATTTCTATTGAAAAAGTCATAGATATTTAGCGAGGTAAAATACTCGTTATAACTCTATCGATACAGTCGATGATTCCGCCAACGTAAAGGTTAAAGAAGACACGCGTTAATTACTCAGAATTTGATTGGTGAGTTTTAATGGCGGACTCCATAGTGAAGAAAATCACTTAATCAAACCACCTCCCATCAAGTGGCTCGTCGGCTCGTTTGCCTCCTTCTTTACATAAAAAAAAAGAAAATCAATAACAATGAAAAATGCAGCAAAATCCATCTTTAGCTCTTTACATGCCAGTCTTTTTTTTCTTTAGAAAATTGGCTCTTAGAGAATAGTTTAGTCAATGACAAATTTGATGAATTCTAAATTGTATGGCGCAAAATTGACGTGCTTAAACGGTATGACAATGACATGAATAGCAAAATGACTTGTGGAATGATAAATAACAATTCTAAAATACATAGTCACATTTTCAAGAAGATGTATCGATTAGTAGCCTTGTCTATAGATTCTTTTTGTGTATAAAAAATGTTTATCGTTTTTTTAGGATTAGAAAAAACGCAAACAAAGAAACAGTGATCGTATACCATTTTCTTCTGTCAACAAATCACAAAAGGAAAACATCGTCAGAATGAATACATTTACGAATAACGCTACAGTTTATTATTATTTTATAAAAAGTTTCCGTATAATGTTTGGAAACTCTGTTTCTTTAGGTTTTTTATGGTGTACATTTAATTTATAATAGTGAGGTATTACGAGTATAAAGCCGTAATAATTACATAAAAGTAGTAATTTGGGAACTTTGTTCCACGGTACTTATTAAAATGCCCCAAATTTCCTTCTGTCTAATGCTAAAAAGAACGTAGTATAAACAGTACAATAATATTCACTAAATTGTTAGGTTATACAGTGCAGTGACGCTGATGCGACAGAACAGGAAAACGACGGGTAAGGTGAACACTCAGTTGAATTAACACATGGAGGGGTGAAAGACCGATGCGCTGTGGTGTAAGCAGACTAGGGTTATGAGTGTTGTTGGATTAGGAATGACGAAGATAAACGCATAAAATGTGTATAAAATATTAATTCTTTGGTGATCTGTAACATCCTAAAACTTTAGTCTAGGGTTGTAGATAAATTATTAGAATAGAATAAATACCATTTCTTTCAACGCCACCACACAAAAGAAAACAAAAGAAAGAAGAAAAAAGACAAAGCAAAATTAAAACAAAAAATTAAATAACAAAAAAAACGACGCAAACATATCATATGTGCGGCTGTGGCGTATGTAGAAGGATGCACTCAGCTAATGTCACAGCCGAGAAAAGGCTGTAACGCTGGTTTTTCAGTGAACTTTAAAACCTAGTAAGTACGTGTGTGTCGCGTATATAAACTAAAATAAATTACGTAAATATTTCTATAATACAGTACATTGTGTTCTTGTAATGTGTGCTCTTATTCAGCTTATGCTTTCATAAAACACAAATAATATTTTGCTGTCCACGTCTTCCAAAAGTATTTTACTTCTAAATGGATGTTGAATACGAAATTATTTTTTTACAACTAAATCGCGTATATTTGTTTTTTTTCCAATGTGTAACGATCGTGAAAACGAAAGAATTCTAAATGGGTAGTTTTTTTCCACTACATTATATTATAAAAAAGTGACGAAAATAGTAAATCCTTATTCTTACAATATGGTGACCCTATCGTCTAGAAGAGCGGGAGCACGCCCTCATTGTATGGTAATTGTGGCGCGTGTATCGTGTCCAGTGTCGACTTGTAAGGGTTAGATTGATTGTTTTCAAGCTGCAAAAGGAAGTAACACGATGACGCGCCGTGAATTTGTTGAGACTTCGCAATTAGTATCTACCTTATTTAAGTCTTAAGAACTGATTGTTCATATTGTCTTAACACACATGCGCATTTTAAACTTCATTCAATTTTCATATTAGTAAGTATTATTAGATTGCGTCCCCGTTACATTTCCAACTAAGTTACAGGTTGAGTTACCAAGTCGACGAAATTCTTCCACGTGTTTGTAATAGTTCTTTGCATTTAGTTTTTTCGGCTTTCGACGCCGTAAGCGACATCTGCGAGAGATTTTATGTACCTTCTCGAAATAAAACAATCTGTAATAAATTATATATACCTATCAGAAACTCCTATTTAAGTATAAAAACGTTTTTTTAGTAGAATCTGCAAACCTCTCATTGTCATTTTGCAGATGTGGCCTTATTACCCATATATACATATAATATGTATACCATGTATGCAAACCGTCATAGATTGTGTAATTTTTGAAACGTTGATATTAAATATTGTGGTTGTTGCGCTTGTGCCCGAGCCAGTCAGGTTTAAATGGCTTTTAGATTTTGTTTTCTCAATTTGTTAAATCGTATATAATAATAGAATACTTTGTAAGTACAACAATTTACATTTTCTTTGTTCTTTAATATCGCATTCTGAATAAAAATACGTATAACATTTTACAGTGTCCATATGGCTTAGTGGCATACGTGGTTTCACAGGATATTAATGAAAGAAGTGAAAATGGCCGCCCTGTGCGAAATGTATTCCTTTTTTGTCCGGTCATACAAAAATAAATATTTACATCATATTAAAATGTAGTCCAGTACTTTCTTAATACCATTACTATAGCGATGTGAATTTTACAGAAACGCATTGCAATTTTGTAAAATCTAGGACGCAGCCTGTTTAGTAAAATTGTATTGTTACATCAAATATACGTATATTTATAAAAGAACAGATGGGGTTTGAAATCGGAGCATGCTCTATTTTCTATTGTAATCAGAAAAATCTTTTCTTTAAATGTGGAATATAATAATGGGAACAGTTTCATATTCCATTATGTCAGTGTAAGATCCTGTTCTCATACCTTGTTAAGCCATGTTATGGACTGCCTCTCAAGTTGTTGAGACACACATTGTTCTTATCATCAATAAATCTGGATAACGTCAAGTGATCGAAGTGGGATACCCCATAATACATCCATGTTAAGTAATGTAATGTTATTTAATTTTTACTGTAGGACTAGTCTTACCATCCATAAAAGGACGTATCGTGTTTCGTAGACAACAAATACTTCATTACTGCGCCTACTGGCGCTAAGCTAAGCAGTTCACTTTTATTTCCATCACTTTGCATTATTATTCATGTATCACAAATTCTTCATCAGGTTGTAGTAATGTCATTTAATTTTTACTGTAGGACTAGCCTTACCATCCATTAAAGGACGTATCCTGTTTCGTAGACAACAAATACCTCGTTACTGCGCCTACTGGCGCTAAGCTAAGCAGTTCACTTTTATTTCCATCACTTTGCATTATTATTTATGTATCACAAATTTTTCATCAGGTTTAAGTAATGTCATTTAATTTTTACTACAGGACTAGTCTTACCACTTTTGACTAGTAGTAGAATAAAGCTTTGGGTTTGGGTTTTAGTATCAATAGAGCTCCTTGTGAAAGAGTTGTATTGTGTATGAAGATTAGCACGTTCCGGTTTTGATGGGTGCTAGTGAAATTAAAGGTACATGGGACTTATCAACCAGGCTGACAGGCGCAACGGCAGTGCCTCTCTAGTCTTTGCGATTTAAAACTCTGAGTGCAAGCAACTGTTATTGACAGGCGTGATTTTTTTTTATTTATTTTTTTATTAAGGAATCAAACAGTCATCAACAGACAGGTAATAAATCAAAATATACATATAGGGCGTCTACTACCAAAAGTAAAATCCGATACACGTAGCTGCGTACGTCCTTCGTTTTAATAATTTCTTACTATGAAACGCGTTACGTGCCCGATTGCGGAATGAAACGCGTGATTTATATGGGTATCCGACATCGGACGTTGATAAAGCTACTACGAAAAGCCATTTTAACAGGATTTTGACAACGTGTATCGGACATCATAACCTCAACACGTCATTCGAAATATGAAGCAACGATCATCGTTTTAGCTTCGTATCGGACCCGGAAGTAACGACGTGTCGAAGATCGTAATTTGACACAAGTAGTTGCAAACACCTTACTCCGAAACGCCAAATAAGAGCTTTCGTGTAGTATTTTGACATTATTTTCATCTTAGAACTGACATAAAACCAACGGTAGCTCGAGCGGTATCGTTTGTACATCGTTTGTGTAAAAAAGTCGTGAGTAATGTTAGTTGTGGAGGCGCTCGGACAAGAAATACGAGATGAAGTAGAGAGACGACGTCAAAGGAATCGCAGTTTCTTGATATACCTAGAGTTCCATTAACAAAAACTAAAATAAGATAATGAGCGAAACAACATCACAAGCAAAAAAGAAGAAGAATATTATAAAAAATAAGAAAAATTAAAAATGTAAATAATTAATGCTACTTAATTACATATACAAGTACACTAAATTTTATACTATATAATTATATCACTAGGTTTTTGTTGTTAAAATAAAGCTTCTCTTACCCTTACCCTATAAACTTGTGAAGAAATGCCAAGTATGTCTATACGACTTAAATTTTCATTATAAAAATCCAAAGAGTGCCTAAAGAAACCATTTCTGTGGGAGTTTGTCCTACTGAGTTTACAACAGAAAGTAGCTTTGGAGCGCAAGGTGACGCGAGAGGGAACTTTAAGGTCATTTTTTTGTAAAAGATCCGGTGAATCGTTGTAATTATTTAATAATTTGTACAAGAAAAACGAATCAACAAAGTTTATCCTATTGTGTAAGAAAGGAACTTTAAATTCCTTGCATGAAATGTCATAATTAACGTACTCTGCACCAGTCCGATAATAAAGACTCTTGATAAACTTTTTCTGCACTTTTTGTAAAACATCAACATGAAACAAAACTGGGGTTCCAAACTACACTTCCAAATTCTAACATACTTCTCACAAACGATGAATACAATGTTTTAAAAGTTAGAGCGTAACGGAAATGCTGAGAGACACGTAAAATAAAACCCAACAGTTTAAAGGATTTTGAGATAACTTTTTCGGCATGAGAATTAAAATTGAATCTAGTGTCAAGGATTATACCTAGATCTCTAACCTGATTAACGCGTTTGATTATGGTGCCATTAAAACTATAATTAAATAGAAAAGGTTACTTTTTTCTTGTAAAGGTAATGATTAATGACATTTGGAAGGATTGAGGTGTAGTTCGTTGTTAGCACAGTATGTCGAAAATCCATCAAGATCTCTTTGTAAATCAAGAGAATCAATGTTCCCAGTAATAATTTTAAAGATTTTGGTATTGTCGGCATAAACTAAGTGATGTGAATTAACAAAAATGCTATTGTAATCATTAATGTAAAATGTGAAAAGTAACGGACCAAGATGGGAACCTTGCGGGACGCCCGATGGAATATCATGAAAGTCTGAAATACAACCTTTAAGCGATCTCCGAGTATACAAAGCTTCAAGAGTTTATGTAGGAGTATATTGTGATTTATTTTATCAAAGGCCTTAGAGAAGTTGGTATACACGGCATCGACTTGATAACCGGAATCCATGGCATTAAGAATAAAGTCCGTAAAAAATAGTAACTTTGTCTCAACACTACGGCCACGAAAAAAGCCATGTTGCTGTGGGAAGATATGACGCGGAAAAACAGTGGATAAGTAAAGAGTTACAATTTTTTCTAAAATCTTACCGAATACACAAAGTTTTGATACAGGTCTGTAATTCTTAACACCAGTGTGTTGCTTTCCATCGGGCGCAAGGCTCATTCGTCCTGTCACTTGGTATGGTAAAAAAAGAGGACATTTGTTTATAAATGTCCTCTTTTTTGTTATAAATATTTATTATGTTTATTATAAGTAATTGATGAAAGTTGTTGATTTACTAAATTGCCGTTTTTTTACTAATATACTATACAGGGTGTAAATTTGAAACGGGGCAGCAAGGTCAGCTACCTTAATCGTTGTAGTTACAGTATAACGGTTCTATAAGACTATCCATGACTTTTCAAGATATTTTTGTTGGCATTCACAGATTTTGAAAAAATGGTACAGTCAGCAAGATAAAAGGCAATTTTTTTTTATGCCATTCGATCCGGTCTCTGGTAAGGATCAATGGTCTATGGGACCAACTGAGGTAAGAGTACTCGAAATGGCAGAAATAGCAAAAAATCTTTCTTTTTTTTTCAAAGTTTTCTGTGGAGAAAAAAAAAAAAATATATTATAAATATTATTAATATATTATATAATATATTATATAGAATATTAATAATATATTATATATAATTTTTGTGCCGCCTATAAATAATGATCTATAGTGTTCCAACAGTCGTAGATATTAAAGTAAGTGACGAAGTCTGATAAAAAACCTGCTAAGCGATAATTGACTGTCACACGGTGTACATGTAATAGTATTGCTTTGTACCGTCATCTATAATTACTCCATTTTGATCCATATCTATTTTAAAATAAAAGCATAATCCTACAATGATGTCTTATATACTTTTGTACTGAATGATCTCTACAACTAATCTAACCTAACCTATAATTATCGCAGCTAACCTAACCTACATTATTTCGAAAAGAACAGCGGGAGTATTTTTTTAAACGCTGATTGCGTTAATTAAAGTCCGTAGCTATGATGCGAGAGACCCAATTTCGAGTTGGCAAACAGAATTGGTAAAAGACGGACTCTGAAATATTCCTGTGAACTATACTTCATTAACAAAGTGAACACACAATATGTGACATCTGTTGACCTATTTTTGCATGTCGACATTCCCGAAGTAAATTTTTTATGCATCTGAATTTTATGTGATTTTAATTGAAAACATGCATGCATAAAACCGACCGAGAAGAGTAGCGGTTTGTCAATTTCTGTTTTCATTTTCATTATACCGTATATGCGCGGGCATATTATTATGACGACCAGATGTAATATGGAAAACTTACATTTGCAAAATGTTGAAATGAAACTTACATCACCAGCAAAACGACATCGCCAAATAGGCTCATAACAAATTAGCTACAACTCAATAAATTATGTCAACATTTAATTACAATAAATTGTAATAGATTAAATAAACGGCTTTAAAATTAAATTGATTAACTTTCGTGACTGGTCTATTGGCTGTCATTATGTAGAAAGTAGTTGCAAAAAATGTATTCACTTTGCGAAAAGAATTTATAACTTTTTAGAGACTTCCGCCCATAAAATTTATACTGATTTAATAAGCTTAATCTTTCTGGCTTGTTAATTAATTGGAGTTGATTGGTAGCTATTTTATATAACATTTACCATTATCACGTTTTAGCCGTGACGCTTGTTTTGTACAGCATAAATATTTGTAATTAGGCGATTAGATGATAATAGCCTAGTATCCACCTTAGCAAATAAAATGTGAGATGCCTTTTTGTTTTTGAGTCAATTGTATTTAGAAAATTAACGCTAGCAAAGAAATACATACATGCATATCGATGAAGTTATCTTGAGTATGGTTAAAACTGAACATCGATGAAGTTATCTTGAGTATGGTTAAAACTGAACATGATTTTTTTCATAAACCTGTACAAAATCATTTCAGGAGCTGTAAATTATTGCTTATTTATGTAATACACAAGAAATAGCACAGCCCATTAAAATCAATCATGAATTCATAAAGCTATTCTAAGTTGTAATTATTATTATATGTGATGTGTTACTGTAATTGTATTCGATTTATTTTCGATTATACTCTATGAACTTTCTACCTGTAAAAGTTCAGAGTTCAGGTTAAGAATGTAGCAGTAGAGCTCCTTGTGAAAGAGTACTGCCACCTTACCTATTTCTGCCGCCAAGCAGTAATATGTCTGTGTTCCGGTTTTGAAGAGTGAGTGTGCTGGTGAAATAACTGGCACATGAGACGTGTCAATTTGTGTCTCAGGGTGACAGGCGCAGTAGTTAGTGCCCGTCAAATCTTTGCGATTTAAAGATCTGAGTGGCACTGCAACTATTATGGACAGGCGTGTAGCTTACCATCAGGCGCACGCCTTGTTCGTCCCGTCACTTATAAAAAAAGGTACTTCTTGAAAGTTTCATAAAAAAGTTCATAAAAATAGGTTCAGCAGTTTAGGTGTGACTACGTAACAGACAGAATTATTTTCGCATTTATAATATTAGTTTAGACAACATTATCCATAAATATATAAATAGACGTCTATTTATTTTTTGTCATTTACAGTGTCTTTTATTAAACAAAAATTATCGTGAAAGCAAAGATGATTTAATAAACGTTATCGGACTGCAAGACTGTTTATTATTGATCGATGACTTCTTTAAGGTCCAGTTATACACAATTGGTCTCCAATACAAAGTTGGTATGAAAGATTTTCTTTTTTAACCGACTTCAAAACAAGGAGGAGGTCCTCAATTCGACTTCGTTGTATATATGTTACACGATAACTCCGGTCGGTATTTATGAACCGATTATGACGATTCTTTTTTTGTAGGAAAGAGGGTACTTCAGAAGTGGTCCCATTTAAATTTGAAGAAAATATTTGACCTCTAAAGGTGGCAAACTAAGGGATTAATGACTTTTGAGGTCGGTTTTTTTAGTACTCTTTACTGAGACTATTTTATATAATACCAAGTGACAGGACGAACAAGTCGTGCGCCTGGTGGTAAGCGACACGCCTGTCCATAACAATATCAACATGCTTACCGACTTAAGGAGGACCTATTTATTCGACAAATAAATTTTTTTGTCAATTTGTATCAAAGGTTCAAATATTTGTAATTAATTCAATGTTTATATCGAACTGCTGTTTAATATGTTTCAATGAACAAAGAAAATATAAAGAAAGAAATTAAATAGTTAAGATGGTGAACCCCTGACGATAATATATTATCCTAGTTTTAGTTAGTATTATATAGATACTAGTCCTTAAGCAATATAAATTATGATAATATTAATTGAGCGTTTCATGCAGGTTTCTCTACCTATGTTAATTAACGAGTTTACTATGTTTTAGATCTTTCTGTATTGATATTGCTGGTTAATCAATTAGTTCGTAGAAAGCCTAAGTTTTTGTAGTATTTGAAAAAATGTTTCTATATAATTTTGATAATATTTTGGAACATAAGTTTAATGGGATAAAAACGGAGTATTATTAATAAGCTTAATATTCATAGCTAGCATAACTTCGACATCATTTAATTACTGTGACTTGCGAATTTAATGCGTATTTCATTAATTTGATTAAGTTATTATGTCGCATTCACAATGTCGAAAACAACAATCATTATTATTTCTCATATTTTAGTCCATTGTCATCCATCCACCAATTTAAAATCCGCTCAGTGAGTTTTGCACGGAATTTGTCTGAAGGATATTAGAAATGAGGATATTCGACAAGGAATCAAGGTCGTCGACATACACACAGAATAATCAAGCTGAAGTGGCAGTGGGCTGGCCATATCCGCCGAAGAACCGATAACCAATGGAGGAAACGAGTTTTAGAGTCGAGATCACGGCTCGACAAACGTAGTGCAGGACGCCCTCTGACCGGATGGAGTGACGAGCATCCATAAAGCACCATATAGCTATGGTGCTTTATGGATGAGACAAGCTGGGTACGACGAGGAGAGACCTATGTCCAGCAGTAGACTGCGATAGACAGAGGATGATGATGTTGTAGATTAATAATAATTATTTCATGTCGTATGACAGTCGTATTTCAAAATTATTATTTCTAGACGCCTGCCTCTCTAGCAGTTCATTATCATAGATTAAAAATCATAATTCCAGGGTAACAATAAACGGAAAGTTAAGTTATAAGCGTTATAAGAATAAAAGCGATTAATGCTTATCCATAGCAGTTATTCAAACCACAATGACTGAACTGAAGGTCATTTTATTTTAAATTCTGATTCAAAGTACTCGGTTTTAGTAATTAGATACAATGAGCTCTTGTGTGGATTTCATGGGAGCCCGGCCTTGGACAGTGAACGCATGGAGATGCCATTTGTCCTGGAGTTATTATAACATCTATGTGATTTTTTTTAAATAAAATTGTTATTTGTAGGTGCTGATTTATCCGCTGGCAGTAAAAAAATCTATTATGTTTAAGGATCTTTGAATGCCTCAAGTATATTTGAATTGATATGCTATAGAGAACCAGTACAAATTTTAGTGATACTTGGAATTCAAGATTAGTGCAGAAGCAATATTTTCTTGAATTTTAAATTTTCTTGTTACCTCCAACAGCTACAACTTACAACTCCTTACGACGTGAATAGTCGATTTCCAAGAAAAATTTTCTAAAATTGTTTTTTAAAATTTATGTTTAATTTTGTTTACAACCACTCTTCTCCATTTTTTACACTTCCCGCCCTACAGGCTATCAGATGTCCAAACAAGGGGCATTTGTTTAAAAATACCTTTCGCGTTGTTTTATTCGACTACATCCTTTAACATAAACTATTTCTATTTAATTTTATATCTTTGAAAGAGAGAACAACAAGAAATAAAACGAATGACACTAGATCCACCGTAAATTGACCTATAACAGCCCAAGAAATTCAACGAGTGAATAAAACCAATCCCTTAGAAGTCTGAGTTGAGTAAATGAGTTTAGACTATTTTAGTCTATCGTCATATGCGTTTCTCTGGGTGTATAATGCCCTAATATAGCATATTTTAGTACATCGTCATATCCTAGGCGTTCCTCTAAGTGTATTGTGTTCTATTATTTTATTTAGTACATCGTTATGACGATGTACGGCGTTCCTTTAGGCTTATTGTACCTTAATTGTATATTTTGGATGACGTTGTAGGTGTTCCACTAGGCGTGTTGTGCCCTAATAGTGTATTTTAGTACATAATCGTAGGCGTTCATACAGACTTGTTGGGCCCTAAAAATATATTTCAGTCCATTGGTACATTTTAGTCATTGTAAAAAGCTTTCTCCAAAATGCGTTGTTCATCCTCGTCAGATTTTAGAAATTATGACAATTGTTGCCTAAGTAACGTTCCTGAAAGCAATTCAAGACAACACGTATCCAATCACTGTTATCATACCACAGTTTGTCATCAATCTAACCGGTGTTACCTTATACTGAGAAGTTCGGCTTTTTTTGCTCATGAAGTAATACTAGCCACTGTGTTACGTGAAGTGTGTCCAATTGGCGTTGCAAGCGACGAGCGTTTCAAGAAAATTGTATTGTCTAAAAAACTTTGTGCGTTCACTGACTCTTATTATGGAAGGGACAATTAGTTCTGCTTTGCTCACCAGAGTACCAGGGGTGTACTTTACGAAAGAAAGGTGATTGTTCTTACCGACTGATGTAATATATTTTTTATGGTATCAAGTGATGGGACGAACAAGTCGCGCACCTGGTGGTAAGCGACACGGCTATCCATTACAGTTGCAGTGCCACTCAGAGTTTAACGCTAAGGTCTGAGAGGCTCAGCCACTGCGACCGTCACCCTAAGATATGAATGTGACAAGTCCCATGTGCCTGAAATTTCACCAGAACCTCTACTGCTATTTCTAATAACTAGTTTAGAAAATATTTGACATTTTAGTACAAAGTAGACCTAGACAGATTGAATTTTTTTTTTCTAATATCAATTGACGGTACGTACAAGTCGTGCACTCGGCTAGGTACCCGGCCGGTAAGCTACACGCCAGTCCATAACAGTTACAGTGCCACTCAGAGTTTTAAATTGCAAAGATCTGAGAGGCGCTACCACTGCGCTCGTCACCCTGAGACATATGTTGACTAGTCCCATGTGCCTGTAATTTCACCAGCTCTCTTACCCTTCAAAACCGAAACACAGTAATGCTCACATTACTGCTTGGCGGCAGAAATAGGTAAAATGGCAGTAGAACCTTCGACGAACTCTCTCACAAGGAGCTCTACTGCTACTCAAAACCACCTAATCACATTCAAAGAGAGTGAAAATAGGTGATATACTTTGCTTGAGTACTAGAGTAAACGTTTACTTAATTACTTTACGCGATCTCATTACACTTAAACCGTGATATATTTGTGACTCACCGTTATGTTTGCTTTCGCACACGCGTCCGTCTGTTTTAATTCCGGCTGAAACCTGATCACCGTTTTTGTGTAATGAGACGATCGATTGATTGCGCCAAACCACTCCTTACTCGATATCGAATTATGTGAGTTCAGAACGTGACATTGAATTTCTGGTGCTATAGTCATTAACTAAGGAAAAACGTCATCAGTAAGACGATATAATTATATATAGTAAACCTTTCTAGTCGCAGAAGTCTTAAGTAATTAAGTAATTTGATGGTTCCTCTAAGGAATATTTGTAAATAACTTTTGTCATTAAACGTAGGTACTTAATGTTACCAAGTAGAGCGTTTCGAAAAACATCGGTACCTCTCTATTGTACTGTACTTTGAAATGGTAACGTAGCTTACGTTTCCAATGTAAGACGACCTATTTGTTTTACGTTTTTGTGTAAATTTAAATAGGGTTTAAATAGGTGCGAGAGTCTAACATAAACAGTCTAGTATAATTCACGCATCGTGAGTCGCGTAATTGTTTATAAAGTGTTTCAAAACGATTCAAGAAGTAAATTAAATTTGAATGAGGAACTTTATTTACTTTCAATAGCGCCTGAGAACGTGAGTTTATTCACATTCGACTACAAATGGATACAGACTGACAACTGATATTTGTAATGCAACTTGAATCTAACTCGACCATTATTTCTAGGTAGTACCTAGAAAGTTCCTAGTTCTTTATTACGTCTCCACTGTGAAACGAAATCTTTTTTCTTTTTATTGCTTTTTTTTTGTAGTCTTTTTGTTCCAGTTTAAATAAAACGAACCGTAGCCGTGAACAATAAAATGGAAGTTTTAAAATTATAAAAAAAAATAGGGATAAAAATTCAAAATCCAATGAAGAATTTGTATAACAATATTTTTTTATTTTATCTTTTTTTAAATCCTTTTCGGTAAATATATGTAATTTTTTACGTTAAATATAACACAAATAAAATATTAAAATGAATTATTGTAAGCATGCAATAAGTAAAGGTAAATTATTTTGAAATAGTTGTCGGTCATGAAGCTTTTATTCGTCAATGACGATAACCAATGAAAAGGCAGTTTCAACATACGTGGTAACGGGAAGCCACTGGTAAAAATGGTAAAAGGTATATTGCCACGCCACAGTGCTCAAAATGCTATCAAATCAAATAAATTACATTTCCAGATTTCTTTAAAATAACAAAGTCAAATTACGAGAATAGCTATTGTTATTAAACAGGTAGTGGTTACATCCAGTTGGTGCATTATATAAATAAAAACAATGATTACTAAACAAGAAGTACATTCACCACATTGATACGGTTCCGGACGTTCTTGTGGCTTTCTTTTAGCGAAATATTTCTCCATAATAGCATTTTTAGTAACAGTAGAGCTCTATGTGAAAGAGTTCGTCCTAGTAACTCCCTAGGAAGTACTGCACCTATTTCTGCCGCCAAGCAGTACTGTGAGCATTGCTGTGTTTTGGTTTTGAAGGGTAAGGGTGCTGGTGAAATTACAGGTACATGGGACTTGTCAACTTATGTCTCAGGTTGACAGTAGCAGTGTCCGTCAGATCTATGCGATTTAAAGCTAGAGTAGCACTGCAACTCACCAACTGCTAGACACAGGCGTGCCGCCTAACACCAGGCGCACGACTTGTTGGTCCTGTCACTTGATATCATAATAATATTAAGAAAAATACTCCTTTACCACAATGACTGATGATGATGTATACTCACTCATGTAATGGAAATTCAAATTGATGATATGCTTCGTTACCCTTCTGCACACTTTACAATCATGTACAATTAAGTTTATCTTTCTTTTATTATCCAAAAAACAGCACCCGGTAAAAATCTCTAACCACAAAACAACAACATGGCTTCTCTCCCCAGTGTTGCCATTATGAAAACCAGAATCTCTCCATTCTTCACTTTTTCTTAACAAAAATCATTCCACATAGGTAATCTATGAAGTCAAACGTTGGCAGATATTTATATAAAAAAATTGCCTTGCTACTTTGACATACATAATTATAGCTTTTTTATATAAAAAAAACACCTCAAAAGTAAGTTTGCCAAGTTTTATTGAAATTGGTTTACAGAAAGTGGGTGAAATTCAATAAACCGGATTTACCCCCTAACTTGCCACCCGTAGAGATGGAATATTTTCTTCAAATTGAAATGGGACCACAACTGAGGTACGAAATAGAGGAGGTATTCTGTTTACAAATGTCGGAGTAATCGAGTAATATACACACAAAAACAATACTGTCGAATTGAGATCCTCCTTTTTTGGGTGAGGTAGTTATGCCCCTGATTTGTTATGCCATCATAGTGTATGCCCCCGGTTTGGGTTAGGCACGATGAATGTCATTCAAAGCTATTTTGTGCAACGGATGTAAATAACGAATCAAACAAAAATACCTAAGTATATACATAACAGTTTATTATAACTATTGCAAACATACAAAATTATATAATTATTACGAAATTGGAGACGAAAAATTGACTTTTCATACTACAAATCGTTGAACATGCAAAATCGTCTTCTTTTTATTTAAAGCACTTAATCTAATCACAATTTCATCACACGCATATAATATATATAAATAACATATGAATAAATGACTAAATTCAGAATTTTAGATATTAACAATATTTAGTGCAAATAGACTATTTAACTGCAAAAAAGGTTAATCCAAAATTTATTAAAACCGGGGGCATAACGAACGTACCCCTTTTTTAGACTGAAGAGTTCTGTTTATTTAAGGTTAAAAAAGAACATAATATAAACAGAAAGTATGCTAAAGAAAATAGTGTACACTACGTTCACACTAGATAACGCAACTATCAATCAAAATAAAGTTTTATTTAGTAGTGCTTTCTTTAATTACATTCTAGCAATTAAGGTTAGTACCACAGAGGCTTAGGATTTTTTCTATGTTTCTTATCATTAAGTTTTAATGAAACATTTACGATTTTATTCGGTCGTATGGTAAATAGTCGTAGTGTGTAAATAAAACGTATTCCGGTTCCAGTTTATTTCACATATAGTAACGGGTCAAACAAAGTCGTCAAACAAAAACGCCTGGTGGTAAGCGACACGCCTGTCAGAGCTTTAAATTGCAAAGACTTGAGGGTCACTGGCACTACACACGTCTCTCTGAGACATAATTTGACAAGTCCCATGAGTCTGTAATTTCACCGGCACCATTACCTTCAAAACCGGAATGCAGGACTGCTAACATTACCGCTTGGTGTCAGAAATAGGTAAGGTGGCAGTACTTTCCTGGACGAACACTTTCACAAGGTAGCTTTATAAAAGACGATTTAGCACACTTTGTATAAACTATGACTTATTAAATTGTAATGAAAAAAACCTATTAACGTTGATGATAAGATACGTTTAAACAAAATTTGATTCACCAAAAATAAGTCCTTTTTTTAAATTTTCAGATGGAACGCTCATGTTTTATCCAGTTAAAAAACATTTTCGACGCATCGCGAAATAAAAATGTTTTTCGAAATTCAAAATTAGCTTTTTGCTGAATTTGTGCGTTGTCATCAGTAATATCACCTACTAAAGCAAACCTTTTCGTTACATTATGTAATAGTAGAGTCATGTTAGCTTTCATATTCACATTATGAGCTGAAGCTTCGATTTTATTTCTCGTTTCGATTGCTCCACCCTCTATAATGGTTTTAAAGCGTAATAGACTTCGGCGATGTTGATTTTGATAGACGCTATAGTCCCTAAACCACTTTCAATTTCTTAAAGACTTCTTCCCAGAAAGGTATTTTCTTTTTAGAATTTTTTACTATGAACTTGATAAGACTTTTGATAAAGATAAGAATTTTGATATGATATGGCAAATTTGTTAATGTTGGTGTAATGAAATATCATTGATAAGAAACTAAACTATCGATCTCGACGTCGACGGTTCCAGGTTTGTATCCCAGTAGGATCAATTTGGAAAATCAATTTTTCTAAATTGTAATAGGGTACCCTTGGGGCAAATTTCATTGCCGTGGTTATTACGGTACAGGGAAATTCCTTGTTTGAGAACCCGGTAATTGGTGTCGTAGACTGGCACATTATTGTTATCATAATCAGCTGCCATGAACTAGCAACGACAACCAAAGAATATTTAAAGGGATATTACCTTGGCGTAGGCCTAACGTTAATTTCTAGGAAGGTATTTGCCTGGATCCAGGTGAAATAATAATATGTTAAATAAAATTGAATGAAACTTAATATGAAAGCTTGTAATATTTTTTGTTTTTTGATTAATAACACTAACATTTTGAAAATTGTTAAAAAAATGAGAAGAAGAATTAGATATATTTTTTTAGATTACCAATTCCTTTTTCTTAAAATGGCCTTGAACATAGCTGTTGCCTCCTCATAAATTTAAGTGTCTCTTATTTGTAACGTTAGGTTGGTTTGAAATTAAAAAATGAATATTTTTACTATAATAATTAAGTAACATATCTTTAAATATTTACTCATTAGTTTATCTAATAAGTTTGTATGACGAAACTGTTTTTTCGTATCAACACGCTAATTTAGGGCGATGACTATGAATAACTAACATTATTATTTGTCATTAGAAAAAAGATAACAATGTCTATGTAAATAAAGAGACATCTCACTCTTGGTCTCTTGGGTCTTTGGATTTTTATCATTTCCCTTTTTTTAATGGGCATGATCTCAGATTACTGAGGGCATGATTATTTGGGAATGGAGTTAACTACATTTTTGGTAACCCGTAATAAGAAGTTGCACAGTCATCTTTAATAATGTTTTTTTTTCTGTAGTAGCAAGAAATAATTGCGTATTGCCGCAAATTTAAAATAGCCATAAACTGCTAGATTGCTTCGATACACAATGCTAAACCAAGGAAACGTTATTGATGAACGAAAACACTGTCGCGCACAGCATAGCGATACTCGTGTAAATGCGCAAATACAGAATTTGCGCTACAAGGTAGCGATTTTTGTGCTGTAAAGTTTGTGAATTTTAACAGAAGTTATCGATAAGGTACCTATAGTTTTTAGGACGTGTCATACGGGTAGGCCCCCCGCTAAGCGCGGTCGCCTCGGCGCACGCAGTCAGTTTGGTTGAACCGACCACGCGCATTGCACGCGAGTGGTTGTGCCTGCGCGCACGTCGATCGTTCACCCCGAGTTCACGATCGTCAGCTGTCAAAATTTGACATTTCGTAACAGTTCACGAACGATTTACGTGTGGATTTTAGCACGATGCACTAAGTGTACACACTCAAGTATTTTGTAATAAGAACTTAGGACACCAACAGAAGTGTTTTTCTGTGTTATGGCGCGAGATTTTTTTATGAATAATTCAAGTCGCATAAAAATGTTTTGACGTTCCGCTTCGCAGGTTTCTGTGTTAGTGCTGCGATGATATTCGAATGGATCGATTTATTTGTGTTGTGTTTGACATGTAACCTAGTAATCATTTGATTTGAATTGTTGTGATTGTTGTTATGCTGGTTATCATGCCGCATTAATGTCGTTCGACGCTGATATGTCTATAATTAGCGAGCTACGATGGCTGCAAGACGACGAGTTGTTTGCACTTTCGTTGCAAAACGGTACGTTTACTTAACATTTAAATTTTGCTTGTCCAATAGGATATGTTGGTTTTACTTGTGTATACCTCTAGCCTCAGTTGGCTACTTTAAGTGTACATTGTTAAAGGTTAAATCCTATTTTCTAAGTTATGTCTAAATTGCGCAGTGTAGAAACTTTAACTATTTTGATTGAAACTTACGAAAAGATCATAAATTTGTATTGCATCGCGCAGGCTTACACAATATATTGACCAAAATCATAAAATTAATGAACGTAAGACTGTATTAGCTTCATGGATGACAATAAGTACGTTCATTGAAGATACGGTCGTTGCATTTACAGCGCATGACCATGTCTCTACATTGTACTCCGGTTATACTCAACCGACTATTTGTGCAAACTATTTCGATGTTCTGTAAATTTTATCTGCTTTGCGTTATTATTTGCAGTTACTCGCAATTAGCAGTGTTAGTATTGTGCTAATAAGCTTTATTTATCTTGGCTTCTTTTATAAAGCGAAATTTAAATTTCTGAATCTTAAAGTAAATATGGTGACTAGAATGAGACTTGTGAAATATTTACAATGCAAAGGATGTAATTCGTGTTACCAAAATGAATATGCAAATGTGAGTAATTCGTTTTCAATCAAAACTCTTCTCGCTGTAGCGGGACAGCGGCTTGATGCGAGGCGCGCCGGTAAGTAGTAGGAAATAATGCTCAAGGTGAGCTAGATTCTTGTACGCGGACCGCCTGTTTATCTTACTTGAGGACTTCATTACAAAGACGCAATATTGTTGTTGAATAACACGCGAACACTTTAAAACTTGCAATCAAACTTACTTTAACCCTTATGATTAACAAGCTAAGGAATAAGAACTTTACTGGGTTGAACATAAAATCAAAAGTCGACAAAGTTCAGGTCCGTTCTCGCAAGTAAAACTACATAGAGATATACGTCATGTTTAGAAACAGGAATCTCTAAGTTTTTTGTCATCGGTCTGCGTACTCTAACTTCAGTGCCGGTGGAATTTTGCTGCTGTTAGTTATGCTAAATAGATTGGTAACCCATTTGAGCATCTAATCAAATTGTCCGCTGGGTGGTCAGTCGATGTATTCATGTTTATTCCTCGGGATCTTCGACAACTCTGCGTAACCTGTCATGAGAATATCATCGCTTTTGCATAAATATACATGCATCCCGGTATATCTATTTTAGTATACCTAAGCGCTTTATGATTACTTTGATTTGGAGACGTGTGAGCTAATCCTTTTTTTAACAAAGTCTTTGATGTACAGACAGCAAAAGGGAGTATTTGAAAACGGAATCGGGTCAATTGTTCCGGGAAGCTTCTTAGACAATTCAATGTTCAAATAAATGTACATTACAGCATCCTTTTGAAATATTACACACTAGAAATTTTATGTTATTATCATATAGATTTGATTTAAAATTGGTTTTCGAAACCGCTTGTCTATGTGTTCCGAGAAATATAGTACTATTGTTGCTTTGCGCCCAAATTCCATTGATAATCGTAACAGTATGACACCCACGTGACAATTCGCTTGTTTTATAAAGACCCATACACACACCGTTTTTAGTTTTAAATTACACAGTTTATTCTATCGATGAGTATATGTAATGGAGAGTTAGCATCAAATGTTTATCACAGTCATGAGAAAATAATGCAGTGGAATCATTCGATATCATAGTGAGTAGTAGGTCTGAAACATAGAACTTGGAACTTGGATAAGATTTTTATCATACTATCAAAAAAACCACTTAGTGTAGATGCTTCAAATTTGATATAAAAAACAAATTAGGTAAGTATTTACGTTGATGTAACACTTACGTTAAACACAACTGTGAGAGAGATCCCGATCTAACAAACTAATGGTAATGATGATGACTAGACCAGAAATGCACCAACGAGACCCGTCTTGCATTTTTAAATAAAACTCCATTCAGTACGAAGTAAAGCCTGTTAACATAAGTGTTCTTTTTGTACAAGTAACAAAACAATGCAAGAAAACTCGTGTTTTTGAAATCAGCGACGTGTTATTAGAATCCAAGTAGGTTACGGTACTTGAACATACTCGTAATATTTGCTTTACAAACGTTGTAACTGAGACCGTCAACTTATATATAGTACCGAATAAACTGAACAATTTCGCTATTGACATTACGTATGTAAGTAACAATAACTTATCGAATCTGTAATAGAATGTTTGGCTATGATATTTCATTAATTATTTTGCAATAGATATTAAGTACAAATTAAAATAGATTTTCGAGTCATTGTGGTGGCGTCCTAAGCTGAAATGATCGCATCAGTGTCACGATGATGTCATCATGATACGTATGCCAGAGACGACTTTCGATAGAAGCATTGTATATAAACAGTACGCAGATTTCCTATATCGCGTATTGGCTCACGACTTACGTATGTCTAAAGCGGACTGTTAAAATGCCTCCAGCATTACAAACTAACTTAAGAGTCATACACTATCGGTGAGATAAAGTTTGAAGAGTCCAGGGACAGAATGATCAAAGTCACTTAGGGAGAATTGTAGGAAAAAATAATTTTTAATTTGAAAAACTTTTAAATATTGGTGAAAAAGACACGCACATATACTACCTTAAATAAAGTCAATGCAGACATAAATGTATGGAGCGCTATGTAATCCATTTTAACCAAAAATATTCATAAATCTTTGTTGCCTTTTTTACCATTTAGTCGCAAACATTTCTATGTCTAAAATTAAAGCAAAATTTTCAGGACATTGAACCCTGTTAGCCTTTTTCTGATTGAGGCAAATTACGCTCAGCGTTTACCGAACTGGGTGGCAGTGACTGAAAACGTGTTTTAAATGACTTTGATAATTCTTTCCCTGGTCTCTTCATTTATAAATTATTATCTAACAAATGAGACAGATACCTCAAAAGATTCAATTCCAAGAGTGCCTATTTCAAACGAAATTTATAATTATGCGTAAATGCGCATTACCCCCGTGAAACAACTCAGTAAATTGCAGTTTTATTAACATATTCGCCCATTCATTAAATTTCCTTTCCCAGTACTTGTTCTCATAACAGTGCCCACTAAATACAGGATAGTGTACGTTCAAGAGTCATAAGTCTTGCGAATCTCGCAACAGAGCTTTGCGGACCTTAATAACCCAGTGGATGACTAGGTAATTAAGGATAGCTACAGGCGAATTCACAGACAGAGTAATGGACTCAAATTATTATTAATATCCGCTAACTTGCCGGTCTCTTGCGCTAATGATCATTGTTGTAATTTTTTTAAGTTCAAGTAACTGCTAGTGACCATTTGTAACTATTTATCTACCATTCCATGTCACGCGTTCGTGTTCAAATACATTTTCTTTGAGAGTGGAGCAAGAGATCGCATTGTCGCATCTAGGGCTTGCATACAAGCGACATAAGGTGTATTGTAGCGTTGATGATACATAAGTATGGTTATCAATCAAGCTCGCTGCCGGCCGGTGGAATGCGACCGCGTGATAACAGACGCATCTGCTTGGAGTTGCACGTAAGCAGATGCAGCTTACATAGATAGCGGTGACTTTTCTTCATATCGGCTACCAACAACTCTATGACTCACGCTCAATGCTACTGGTTTCTCATTTATTACTCAAATTGTTCTAATTTGCTCAATCATCATCTCCTATCGTTTCGAATCAATTAGTAATAGACGTTCTGGAGGCATTCTATTCCGTTCAATACACTTATGTTGTTCACGTTATGTTCATATGTTATTAACAGTTCAATGAACTTGCGTTTAATTCGATAAGACATGCAGCACTTGTTAAAATGTAATTGATACTACAAGAGCTTTTGGTTATTTAAAATGGACTCCAAAATATTCTTCTCATACAGTATTTATTAACAGACGAAATTTATTCAAACAAAAATATAAAACAGGTAATAGGAAAATTTTAGTTCCCGACCTACCAACAATTTTACAAAAGCATTTTCAGTTTGCTAATTATAAGTGTGCGACCAAACGGAAACCTGTTTCTGGAAAGTTACCTAACATACTCCGGTCCATGTCAAAATTTAAGAACACAGTAGGATTACATCTGATACCTTTACTACGTGTTTCAAAATGCTACGGATTCGCCTGCCAATTCGTATAGGATAATCTTAATTAAATACCTAAAGGTCGTTTGAACTCTGCCCTGTGAAAGTACTTAAAACCAATATAGTCAATGCCTATTCTTATGTTTCTAATTCAAAGATTCAGTCTTTTGACTAGTTTAGGAGACAAAATTTCGTAAATTTGGTACTACTTCTTTTATATTCTGTACTTCTTTATATCCACACCTATAAATTGTATCTTTGCAGCTCTGCTCTAATTGTAGGGCAAAAGTGTTAATAAAGATATATTATTATCATAATATAAATACTGATAAACTGGAAGAAGGTGACAAAGGAAGTTCCTAGACTAATAAGAGAAGTGAGATATCCTGCTCTTAGTAATGCAATTTCATTTCATTTTATCTCGCCTTTGTAAGTCTATTTAATTCATTTCCACTTTGATACTTTTTTGTATTTTCATATTACTTGTTCCTTTGTTTGCAAAACTTTAGTTTTATCAATGCAATTATCTAGTCTATTTTACAGACTCCTAATTTATTCTTTTGTTCTAAATAAAAATTTTTGAACCGTATAGAGTATAGTGTGTAAATTTTTATGACGTAATTGGACAAATAAGGCTCTAGTTTAAAAACTTAAGTTTAGACTTTAACAAAGACAAAAGATAGAGACAAAGACAAAGAAAGAAAGTGTAGTTCTACACTGTTCAAGTAAACGTATGGTGAAGTAGAAATCACAGGTAGGTCTCCAAATAGGTAAATTCCAAACAAACCTACTAAAACTCTATACATTTCTGCGTCTATTCAAGTTCATTTAAGTAGAAAATTAACGGAGCAGAAATATGTAGGTACGCTATCGATACAGTATTTAATCAAAAATAATAAACCGCTTTGGTCAAAGGGTCCTGGCCTAAGTCTCCTACGTTTATGGCATAACGATTGTTTACTTTGGTAATATCTCTACATGGCTTTAATAGACTTATAATGCCACAAAGATGATATTTCTATTTTCAGACTAGCATTTTATTTTATTATATCACATTTGTTGTTATTTCACAGACTTTACGTTTGTCCAGTCACATGTTATTTTTAAATTAATGTAACTTAATAAATCTTTGTATTCATTAAATTAATTCTATAATTGGATATTATTTGAGTTTTTTGTGGTTGTCATATTCATATTCATGCATTTCACATGTGCAGTACAGGTTAATGGGCATAAAATTATAGTAGATAACATACACGTAAGGGCGTAGCAAATTAACCTTATTATTTAGACGTAATCAATTGACATAGATATTGTATTATTATTTCTATATTTATTATTATTAGACATAATTAAAAGTAATATATTTATGTCTTATTTTAATTTTTATTAGATAGGAATTTGTAATGGCATTTATTTAAAAGATCATTTTAAATTTTATTTATTTATTTATAAAGCAGCAGGTAAATAAATTTAACGATCATCTTTTTTAAATATTGATCCGTTTTCTCTGAGGCATAAAATAAATTAAATCAATGTATTAGTCTGTTCTGAGCTAATATTTGATTTGATTAGCTTTGATGGTTTCAAGTTGAGCTCAAAACTAAGCCAAATGAGCATTAAAAAACCTGAAACCAGGTTCGGAAATGCAAACAAATTCGCTTCTGGGGGCGCAACCAAGATTTGACCTATATGAAAATAGAGGATCAAATAATATTATCCCATTTGTAATTAGTAGTAAAAACAAACAATTTAACTAAGTTTATTTCTATGACCATGTATCAATCACTTTTATCGTTTAAAAATTCAGACAAATTGTAATTTTTTTTATGAGAGAATCTTATAATTGTTTTTCGAAGGAATGGAAAAGTTATACTTAAAAATTAATTAATCATTATTTATATCGAGTTCCTAGGTTTTCGCGATTGTTACACATAGGAAATGAAACGATTTTTCCGGATTTAAATCGCATACATTTGTTTGTTCAAACAAACCGACGTTTCGGGCCGTTTAAACGGCCCGAAAGGTCGATTTTGATTGGAAAACCAAATATACGCGATTTAAATCCGGAAAAACAGTTTCATTTCCTAATCATTTATTTATCTATTGAAGAATATTATGGTTTTTTTTTTGATATCAAGTGACGGGATGATGATGTTGTATTACCATGATTTCCATTTTCATATATTTATTGTGAAAATACTCCACTAGTTTGTTATTATTGTTGTATAAAGGTTGAGCAGAAAGAAAAATTCCTTCGATCTCACCCGAACGAATATCTTTTGCTATCTTTTAGCTTTTGCTAAGGCCACCGTTCGTAACCGACTAAGCCACAGACCAAGTCAGCAATTCTTACGAATTTCTTTTCGTGCTTGTTACAAATATTTGTATTGGGTATAAACAGGTGCTTCTTCTTCTTAAAGTGCCTCTCTACTACTGGAATTTGGACGTCAATATCCCTATCCATGGACAAACGAAACAATTGTTCTTGCTCGTGACTCCGGTCCACTCAGGTGCATTGACGGAGAAAACAACCATTTTAAACCCAATGCAAATGTCTGTAACATACACAAAGAAATTCGGACGATTTGCTGACTCGGTCTTTAATTATTAATGCAAAAAATTTAATGTAAAGCAAAAATCTAAATCCACAGCATCGACTTTGCACATTGTAACTAGCCAAATTTCGCAAAGAGTTATCATGCCCAGTTTATAGCGCGCAGTGTCAACACTACTAAATTAATGGGGGTTAAAATCAAAATAACGTTAAATTTTAGCATTTATTCACAAAATGATTATCATTAGAAATAATAGCAAATGACCAAAATACTCGCACAATATAGAGCACAAATTAAAAAACAGACTGGAAATAGACAAACCGGAGTTCGATAATCGATATTTGCAAACTATGCCAAAAAGTGTATGTGCAAAACTACTCTGCCTTGGCAATACTGACTTGGCAAACTGCAGAATTTCCCATATCATTTATTTCAGAAGAATTTTGAGAATTTAGCGGATGTTTTTTTCCTGTTCCAACCGTCAAAAGAACATCAAGCTTGACACTCTGGAATTTGGGACTGTTCTTATTAAGTGTCAAGACTCACGTGCCCTTGACCGTGTACGTATAGCTTTTATAGCTTCACCGTCACAGACTTTATAAAGTATGCGATATATCGCTGGTACTTTTTAATTTTTGGTGCCTAACATTTTGTATTTTGTGTTACTTATTTTATATTGCTATTATAATAGCAGTCAATGCCGAATTAATAACGTTCTTACATTTATTTGCTTAATTTTTTGGTCGGCTTTGTCAAAGGTCGACAATCCGCATTCTTGGAACGGGTTTCTGGATTTTTTGCTTTTATGAATTTATTATTTTAGCAGCATAAAATACTTGTGTGTTGTATGATACAATACAATTGTAAGTAACTCAACTTGTGTTAATAATAAAGTTGGTATCTTCTTTCTTTGAGGCCATTCAGCTCTTTGACCACACAGATATATTAAGTCATTTAAAACGAATAAAACCATTTGGACTAGTGTAGTGTTAGTATATGATTAAATTAAATAGGGCCAGTGACACTGAAAAAAAAGATTACAAGGTAAGAAAATTGCCAGTGGGTGAATTCGTAGTTTACTTTGTTTATTTATGATTAAGTGAAAGTCGCTAATTAGTCTTGTATTTGGCTAGATTGTAATGTACTTATAATGTACTGTACTGGTGATTGACTTGTAGACTCTCTAAACAAGAGAATGATTTTCACACGTTCAAGAAAAAGAATTTCACTATTTTCGTCTACTCTCCCTTGTAATATGCAAACACGTTTGTCCATTAGGCAGCCATTATTTGCTTTACGAAAGCGTGGTCACTCCAGTAAGCTGGCGTCATAGAGAAAGAACAATTTGTTTACCAACGTGCATTAGAAAGTGAGAATTTCCTCAAAATAAATTATTATGCTTCGCTTCCGTAATTGGCAATTAAAATAGCGCATACGTAACATACACGCCAAGTTTCCAAAGCTAACGCAAATAAGTTCAACAAAAATTATTCCCAGGTACAAATCGATTTTAGAATCGATCGAATCGAATTTAGGTCAGAGGATATGCAGAACACGGATTGTTATGAATAGGGTATCGGCAAACAGGAGCAAACTAGAATAAAGTAGGACAAAATGCGATTGCATACGTACGGGTAGAAAAATCAATGACTCTCACTTTGTCGGAAAAGTTAGAGTAAAACACTTGTAAATCGCGTTGTGTGATGTGAACCGATGACAAGATATTTTAAAAATATGACAAAAATGTTAGGAGCAGACAAGGATGAAGGTACGTAAATAAGAAAACACATGTATCTTGAATTAAATTTGCATTTTTTGTGAATTTTATAATCACATTTGTATGTCATGCAATTGTACTTTGCGGTTTTAGCGTAATTGTCACTTTACTTTCATTTAACGGGAAAGCTAAATTGGAAACTGCTTTTTCTGTAAATATCTCATGTGTTAAACTTTTTTAGCGGCTGCGTTCTGTACTCTTTTGGCTATACTCAATCAGGACCACCCAAGTGCAAAATAAGAACACGATTGTTATTTTGTTGATAATATCTCTAAAAGTTCAAATTGAAACTGAACCGATTAAATCTACGATAAGACATTAAATGCTTTTTCATAGATTCAAGATAAAACTGTTTGCAAATAAATATTTTTATTTTGATCAGATGATACTTAATTTGTTTTATATATGACTTGTATGTATATATTATTTATTAAAATTACTTATTACATATAAGTCGACTACCAAATTTTGACTTATGGTAGTTTATTATTCTCATTTTAAGTATAGCACCAACCTACTATTATTTTTCTGTTCGGCCCAAAGGTTGACTATTAGATAATGCCTTATGGCATTAAGTCCGCCATTTGTATTTCTATTGTGCCAAGGGGTTTAAATAAATATTTTTATAAACATTATTAACATACTTTAATATTTTTTAAGCGCTTTATTGATGTAAAAAAAGAGTTTATGTTGAAAACTTGCTTGTCGTTGTTTATATTCTAAATTCGAGTATAACTGTTAAACGCCACTGTTAAAGCTCACACTCTAAGCGCATTTGTGCTCTGCATCCGATTCGCTTTCGGTTTGAAGCCGAGATCTAGAAAACTCGGACCCACTAAGGATCCGACAATCCGAATCCGAGAAAATACAAATATCGTTTTTTATACCTATAGATAAAATGATCCCTGTGACATTTGGACTGTGATTTCACGGATTCGGAACTGACTGAACTCTAAGGGTTAGAACATTATGTTGAACGTTATAGCGCATGTGTCTCCGGGCAAACGTTTATCCTAGGATAACAGGTTATCCGGTTAAATTTCGGCTATGATTATTATCGCCAGTCATCGGACATGCGGAACATTGGTATTCGACTTGTACTCTTTATATCTATACACATGAAAAGTGTCTAGGGATTAAGTTTTAACTTAAATACGGTAATCAAATATTTAACAAAAAAAACATTGATCCCTAGACACTTTTAGTGTGTATAAATTATGTACTTCGTAGGTATCGCTATGGAGCGAAGTCGTCAAACAAATGGTATTTTTTTACTTTGGTCAACCAAGTGAAAATATCAAAACGAGGCACTGTTGGATGAAACACAGTCCTTCTCCGTTTTGCTTTGTGAGATAATGGACCTAAATGTACTGTGCTCCTAATCACACGTGTTAAAGAACAAAGACTTATGCGTAATCCCTCGAAATCATTATCACGATCTTCATTGTGTACGAATTAGTGTCACAGTGTTTTCCATAACAAAAACCAGTCGGATGATTATGCTAATCAGAAGCGCAACAAGGAAGAATTACTGTCAATCGAGATATCAGCATTAACTATACGTAGTTTCGTAAGAACACGGCCAAGTTCTTCATTTTTTTCAAACACGGCAGACAAGATCTTTAAAAAATGTAATTTTTTTTTTATCAGTATAGGTGTGTACATGTAGACAGATAGAATTTACTTAAACACACACAGAGGCGCATACACACACACACACACACACACACACACACACACACACACACTTACACACACACACACACACACACATGTGCGCGCGCACACACAACCATACACATACTTTGACTGCCTCCGTGGTCGAACGGTTACAATGCCGGACTGCCATACAGAGGTCCCAAGTTCGATTCCCGGGCCTGAAGAAGTATTTGTATGGCCTACATTCATTTTTCTCGTGAGCTTGGGTGTAATTTGTACCACAAATTACGTGTGTGTCCATGGCACCCGCGACACAGGGTTTCTCTAGTCCCTAGTCCCGCTAGGATTGAGTGCGTTATTACATACGCACTTAAGTCACAAACACAATTACACGCACAAATTCCGTAGATACATTGACAGTTTCACATTCACATTCGGTTCAGCTCGATTTCCAGATGTGGTAATCAACTTTTAAAATTCTTTGAACGCATTCAAGGCAAAATATCCTATCTACAATATTTAAAATACTTTTGCCTCCGTGTCCCAAAGTCATGAGACGCCCTGTATACATAGATATATACTATTCACATAAATGTAAAATTCATGTACTTTGCTAATATTTTCAGTGAAAGTGTATGTATACCTTTACGGACAAAAACTTAAAGATAAACACAACTTAGTGTACTTAAACTTAAATACTATTAATAGTATTTACAAAAAAAATGTCAAAACTGTTTATCTTCAATAAAACAAAAATTCTCAACGCTGCGCCTCTATTTCACATTCATTTCGTCACCACTGTCAGTTTTTTTAATGAATCCGAAGAGAACTTGGCGGTTATTCAGCCTGTTATATTTTGATTAAGTCTTTGGGGCTTAAATTATTTTCGTTGTATATGTAGTTCACTACCTTGGTTTATGAGTCTTAATATGTCGGCATAAGAACTAGTATTATTTTGTTCATTTGCTGAGCATAGTATTGTATCGTCGTGACTTATTACGAACATAATCATGATACATTCAATTGTTCGTAAATATCATGATATGACAACTACCTATTGAAATCCGTTAGACCCCTGCACTTGGCTAAATAGAGTCCATTATCATCTGAGACTGGATGAATTTGCAAAAACCGATGAAGGTAAAAGAAGCCGTATATTGTAAATCCTTTTATTTTTGTAGCAAAAAGACATAGCTTTTTTCTTTTTAATGAGTGGTGGATTATGGTGTGGGATAAAAAAACTTCGAGGAGATATGAAGCTTATAATTTAAATGTAAATAAAAAACTGCCGGAGACAGATTTACTGTTTTATTTATGTTGCTCTGTGTCGTTCCGTTTTAGGCGAGATTAAAGTATACAGCAGTTTTTTCCCCACACATTTCTTAGAAGCATACATGTGGTTTTACATTGACGATAATGACTCATTTCTCGATATTGGCAAAGTCAAAGTGTATCATGTAAACGTATCATCGTATACAGGTTGTGATAAAAAATTCGTACGTTATTTCAGTTTGTAATCGCACAGGGGTTTACAACATTTTTTATCAAATGATAATTTCAAATCGATGAACAAGGAAATGTTCTTATACCAATAGGTTTTCCTTATCACGTGTGTACGATGAATGAAAAACATAATTTTTTTCTTTTATTAAAAAAAGTGAGTGCATCACTTTCGCCTTGAAAAGGGCTAAGTTATAGCGTTCGGGGAATAAGTCTAAGTGTGGTAAAATGTTGTGCGAATCTGTGGAATATTCTCAATATAGGGTTGGAACCTCAGCCTACATCCTACTACTACTATGATGAAAAACAATGGAATATTAAAGTTGAGTGAGAGTCGTATTCTAGAACTCTACTCAATGCTCAAGTCAGGATTTGAGTATGGTTTTGAGCACTCGAAATCATACTCAAGTCCCTGCCATTAGAGTCGTATTTCCAGTGTTTGTATTTCCATTGCAATCCTGACTTGAGCATCGAGTAGAGTTCTAGAATACGACCCTTAGAGTTTTCATTTTGAATGAATTACTCCAGCCAGTAAAATAGCTACGAAGACATTGCAAACTGATGAATTAAAAGATTTTCAAAATATTCGAATAACGGTACACAAATAGTAGTGTTACATAGTTAGGTACGTAATAATTGTGTAATTTTTAACTACATCAGTTAGTACCGTAGAAGCCAATAGTTAAATAATGTTCCCACGATTTTAAATGAAATGAAATGATTTTTATTTGTATTTGCAAGTATAATTAGAAACTGTCGCGGGTCGCATCACGTGTTTTTACGTTTATAAAAATAGCAAAATTCTTATAATATTTTCGTAGGAAATAGTCAATGAGATTACAAAACATTTCGCGAATATAATAGTAAAAGTTAAACTGTTATCGGACATTTCTATTTTGAACTTACATTACATGTCCGTATTATACATACTGTACATACCTAATTGTTAAAACACTGATTCAGAGCGTTTGCTTCAAGGAACCAGGCCTTTTTACTTTATTTTTAAACTAAAAAGAGCGATATTTCACATAAATGATGATGAATATCTTAGCAAATAATAATAAATGTATATTAAAACCGATGGAAACGACCGTTGGAACCAGAGAATTTTGTTTTAGAGACTCCGTTTAGGAAGACGAAATGTGAGCAGACCTCCAGCGAGATGGTCGGACAGAATTAAAAAGACGGCACAGCGAAACTAGAGCATAATCGCCGCAAACTGATGACAGTGGACATCATTCCAAGGGGTATATCGACTGTGAACTGGCAACTATCTCAATTTTCTAAATATTTTACTTTTTAATACCATTTCATACTATTTCATGCTCCATAGCGTTGCTGGAAATTCCTTCTCAGATACATTTAATTTAAACTTCTTACCAGATGCTATATAAATGACGCAAATAATTTTTTTCTTCACCCTGTAAAATTGTCAAAATTGAGGTTGCCAGTTCACAGTTGATACGTCTAACAGTGGCATCAATAATAATATGCTGAGATGACAAAGTAGAAGTAGACTTATATTAAAATATGATAAGACATTTACTTAATATTTGTACCATATTAAGATTTTGTGATATGCTTATATATGAAGTAGATATTCATTAGCTCCAACTTATGTGAATTTGCAAAAGAATTTGCTATACGAGATTCAATTACGTTGCTGAAGCTTAATAATAATTACGATGTTATTCCCATTTACGCATGCGCACGATCTGTGGAATGACTCACTGAACACAGAGACATTATATTCGCTGATTGCGTACTAACTACCACATATCTAAGTACATTATTCAAACCCGACCAACCATTGCACCTACACATCGTTTGTACAATAACACTCAACAAAATATAACATTAAAAAATTTGATTCAAAATAGTTCATGTTTATAATGGAGTGTGCTAAAATTCATTTCACACCGCAACTAATATCGCAGGATGTTGCCCACGCGCAGCACTCAAGGCGTTCGAGTGCTCGAATCAATGGCCGCCATTGTACATCTAGGCGTTATTGAGACCCATCTAGGGATCAGGCCGTGAGAATCGGACTGGCAGTTTCGCTACGGCTCAAGTGATGAGAGACAGAAACAGTGCAGAAGACGTAAGCCTTTCTAAACCATCGTTTGTTGGAAACCGTATAAATTTATGGAGTCTACCAGTGATATAGTCAAATTAGCGTGATGGCTTGTACTCATGAAATTGCAATTTTTTTGATGGACTAAATTCTGATTAACTAAATTTTTTATCAGGTTAGGCCAACAGATAACTTTGTGACATTGACTTAAAAAATATGTGTCAATTTTAATACGTCAGTGTTAGAACTATCCACAGTAAGACATTTTGATAAAGTTACACTTAGTTGCCCTTAGCTAGTGGCCTCAAAAAACGTAATCTAATACGTGACGAGATTCAGATCACCATCACCAACACCAGATCATAAAAATAGCGTCAAAGTAAAAACTTTCCGGGTGAAAAAGCTATGAAAAGACCATTGCGGCTACTTCTAAACTTCAATTACTCTAAGCCGCTTTGTTAGCCACAAGGCATTAACAGTAACTGTTAAACACATAAAACGTTGATGTCGTCGTCGTTTTGTGAAATGGCATAAGCGACATTTTGAAAAAAATCAGATGTTCATGTTTTAGGTTTTAACGACAATTTTAAAATAGTTACGTCCGGTTTTACTATCGATTTTAAAACTTTGATTTTTTCGAAATGTCGCTTATGGCCTTTCTACTAAACACAGACGATATGAGCCCGTTTTGTACCCTGTAAAACGCCTGGAGCAAGAATCTATAAAACAAACATTAAATTAAGCAAGGTTACGCTTTACGATTGCATTGTTATATCAAATATTAATGCTTATTTTTAACGTTACAACTACTGGACCAAATGAAAACGTACTTGTATTGTTCGGAAATAACAGTGGGCCTTTATAAAATTAAATTAAAAACTGAGTCTGAAGTTTCACGAAAAATTTAATTAAACAGCGTTTTCGTAAATGAAAAAGGAGTTTTGATGAACACCATATCGAATAGAAAAAAGGATGTTGGACTCGACCGAAGGATCGAAGGATCTTGTTCGACCTTATTCTTAACATTATGTTAAAAACAAATATTGTACAAAGGCGAGAATTAATTAAATGGGTCACTTAAATGGAAGATAAATGAAAGGTATCGTTTCGATGTCTGCCGAGGATGTTCAACACAGAAACTTGGTGAGACCTTCGGAAACCGTGCTTTTATGTGGTATAACATGACTTATACTCGAGAATACTCGAGATGATACAGAACAAGGAATGAACAAGGCTAATCAAAATCGAGAGCGGCTCAGGAAACTTACTTACTTAGTAGTCCCAGTAATTTCACTCTACACTACATTCATAATGGCTCAGATATACTAGGACCTTACTTTTATTCACAGGCATTAGTTCTGAGTGCTTTTGTGCATTTGCATTTCTACTATCGTTGAACCATGGCCCATTTCAATTACATACATATTGATTTACTTAATTATTCATGTGTTTTAATTAAGATAATATACAGGTAAGGTAAAAAAGACAATAAAAACTTAACTAGTAGAAAGTATAACTAGGGTTTTTAAATTATATGAATAAAATTGTGCCCAAGATGCTGACTGCGTTCCCCCTTTCTATTGCTATGCTAATGCGTTGGGCAAGGTAGCTGCCAGCCCTTGGGCTTCCCAGACAGTCAATTAATTTTTTCGATAAAATTTTGTGCAGATGAAGGGCACTGGGACCCCACGGGCCAAGGGTTTCGACTCCAAAGGCTGTAAATAGGTGGTCGAAGCGGAGATCCTGGTACTTATTACTTTTTATTATTTCCGCCAGCTCAGCTGCGGAACTAGCCCTCTTGCTGGTGTGCTGGAGATGGGATGGGGCAAGTGTGTCGGCACATATGGCATCCCACACCGGCGCCCGAGATATACTCAAAGTAACGAGAGTAATTCCGTCCGGGCGTTTGCCATCTGTTCACGATATGTCGCTTGGTTCGAGAATAGCGGGCACGTTAACAGTGGCTAAGGCCCGGCGGCTGATGTCGTTGAGGGCTGCATAGCGATAGTAAATAAATATAATAGAAAGCGAAGTTATCAAATGATTGAGAATTTACCTACGAGAAGTTGGATCACATTTAATAAATTAATTGCAAATGCCGTAGATACATTGAGAATTTTAATATTTTTTTAAAAATAAATTGTATAATGGAACGATTTGCTTATAAACCAAGGTCGGTTTTTTTAACACACTCATAGCCCCGCACTAGGGAAAACCCTGTATCGAGGATGCCATGGACACACACATGGACAATCACAAAATACACCCAAACTCACGAGATAAATAAATGTAGGCCGTACACATATTTCTCCCGGTCTGGGAATCGAATAATACTAAATAAGGTATTAAAAGTTTTAAATAAAACTAAGTGACGGGACAATAAAGTCGTGTGTCTGGTGGTAAGCGACACGTCATTCCATAACAGTTGCAGTGCCGATCTGAGGAGCATAGCCTCTGCGCCCGTCACCCTGAGGCATAGTTGTCTCAAGTGCCTGTAATTTCACCAGCACTCTTTCACAAGGAGCTCTAGTGTCACGATGGGTCTTGCGCAATATTGAGAGTAACGCTCAGTCTATTTGAATTTTATTGTAGAAGCTATAAATAACAAACTAGGGGAAAGGTGAAGGAAAAGAAGAAGAAAGAAGAAGGAAAGGCAGTAACAAAAACAATGGTATAAAAAAAGGTATAAGAATGTAAAAACACTCCCAAACTTAAATTACGTACGGATATGCTTATGGATGAATATAAAGTAGACACTTATCTCAAAAGTACCTGTATTCGTACGTAGGTATATTGCTGCTTTATAAGCAGTTAGGTTTACATAACTGAAGGACACGTCATTTCTATTCGGGAATTTTGTAAGGAGTGGCGACGGAACGAAGCAAAGTTAAGAATGACGAAGAAAAATTAAAGAACGATTCAAAATTTCAAAAGTAAGTGGCCAGGAACCGGAGAAAAGGATGATAAAATTTGGGATGACGATGACAGAGGTCGTATCGTCACAATACTACTACTAACTACTGACTTCCAGCCGTCTGGTCACAAAATGCACAAAGATGAAGGCGTAGTTGAGCCTAATGCAATTTTCACTTGCGCTGGCGGTAAAGCCCGAAGGTAAAGAGAAGATGTATCTATAATAGAAAAAGTAAAGAAAATTTAATTAAAACTGAAAGTAATATTTGGCACGTTACGACAATTACTAATTTAAATAAAATAAATTGCACTTTATTTTATCACCATTTTCTTTATTTTAAAGTAATCGGTAAAAGTAATTTTAATTCTCGCAGTCACGACCACTAGGCATTTGGCTGTATAAGAGTTTCTTTTGCCTGTTTACGTAGTTCATTATTATTGTTAGTAGATAGATTTAAAAGTTTAGAGCAGCTGGATTTTCATACTTGAATTGCAGGCCTTGACCGGATGAAGTCGCACGGTCCATAAATGACGAACTTTCCGTGTTCGTATTTTGAAAGTAATGCAAACATTTCCGAGAATTTTTGAAAAAAAAAATCTTTTTTGAATATGTTAACACATAGACCTAAGAACTTTACTGTAGATGACGACATGTGAAACCTGCTAACCGATTTAGAAATGCAACTTGTGGTAATCTTAACAAAATTTACAAACAAGAGCAAATTTGGTACTGCACCAATAAACAACGTGTGAATAAAACGCATTTGACGCACATCACACGACCCAAATACTTACACCAATTGACTTTTGAGCCCATAAAATTTATTCATTTCAACTAGTCCCAATGCCGTCCCATCATAATTATAGTCATTCATTAATTAATAGGCTCATATTAGAATAACAGTGTTAACCTTCACGATGTTTTTTCTCGCCTAATTTATTTCTTAAGACTGCTCATTAGTTTTTGGAAATAAGACGATACATCATTTAATTCAAGAGACGTATCTGTATTTAATTTTTGTGATACCGTGTATTTCGTAAAGGTGTAAACAAAATTCCGCTTCTCATATTTGAAGATAAGGGATTTTGTAATATCCTGGAACGTGTAGTGCAGAGATAGGTCCTATCGTTCATCTCTGAGCTCTCGATTCATAAGTCGGTGTTCCTTTCTTGTAATTACAATTTTTTTTTCTAAACTTTAATTCCAAGCAGAAATATACACTAACATAATTATATTTTAACTTGCATATTACGTTCTGCAACTAAGTTTTAGTAGCAGTAGAGTTCCTGTGAACAAGTTCGTCTAGGAAAGTATTGTTGTACCTATTTCTGCCGCCAAGCAGTAATATGTATAGAGATTATTTTTATTGTTAAGGTAACATTTTAAACAAGACTACAATGTGAGCATTATTTGGTTCCGGTTTTGAAGTGTAAGGGTGCTGGTGAAATTACAGGCACTTGCCAACTTATGTCTCAGGGTGTCTGACGCAGTGGCAGTGCCCCTCAGACCTTTGTAATTTAAAGCATTGAGTGACACTGCAATCGTTATCAACGATAACAGGCGTGTCGTTTACCACCAGGCGCCGACTTGTTCGTCCTGTCACTTAGTGTCATAAAAAAGTTCTATTCCAAAAATTTATTGTAATGATGTAATAACGTTAACCATTTTTATAAACAGAAAAATTAAGGAACTGTCCCGAATACAGTTCTTGTCATTATTTTTAATGACGCTCGCTCCATCATTGGAGCCACACACGTGGAATCGAAGTAATGACGACACTACTAAATATGTTAACTTCACCTAGTCATTTTACCTACAGTGGTGAAATGAAGACGCGAAATGTCTGTAATAATAGATTGTTGATACCGTCTTATCGAAATCTTTATGGTAAAAATAAATTAAAATACCTTACCTAATAAACGAAATTTCTAAAAAAATAAAAATGTCGTTAAATTGTAAAAACATCAAACCTAAATTAAAAAAATAATTTTTATATAAAATAAAAATTAATTCGTGATTGAAATATATAATAATTATAACCTTTCTTATTTTAACTAACAACACACATAGGTATTAACTTGAAATGTATTATTAAAGTACTGTTCACGACCATTTATTAGAATAGACTCGTGTTCAGCGGTGAGATGTACATACAAGGATCAAGGTTTAGTGACACCCTTTATTAACGACTCTCACGCACACTAGAGGAACGTAAACACGCAGCAGTACGAACGCACACACTACACATAGAAATTATTTGTACGACGAATGAGTGAAATGACGACAAATGAACTTAGTTAAGTTTATGTTATACTGGAATGTTTTGTGTTTTTTAGTGCTTTAAATGTAATAAATAAAATAAATAATTTGATTTTATCACTGGTTACTTCAATTTTCTTACTTTTCTTTACATGATTGATCAACATAAAACAGTGCATACATTTTATTTTGAAATTGATTTAAGAGTTCACTAGCTGACTTCTTATTTTTGATTCGGGTCGAGATGTCTAAACACTGAGATGTTTTGTTAAGGCCGTTTTCACTCAGCGATAAAAATTTGGGTCGAGATTGTTTTATTTATTTTGACGTGACTTTGTACAACACAGGTAAAGTTTTAAGCCTGGGAACCGCATCTTCTTTTGCGTGGATGTACAATATTTTAGATTAGATTATAAATTTCTCAAGATTCTCTAGATTAGATTCTAAATAGCTTAATATTAACCCAATCATCAAATTTTAACTGCCATCAGACGTCTTAGTAAAACAAAAATTTATCGACATAGATGAAAAATATTACGTTATGTAAACGAATCCTATACACGCCGTAGAATGGCGTCAAATGATGTTGACACAGTTGTAAGTTTTGTAATATTTGAAGGTCTCTTTGATAACCGTGGAATATTATGAGGGCTGTATCATTAGTACTCTTACAATTTGCCTTAACACAGTACTTAAATAAAGTACAAAAATAAATTATCTGCACATTGTTAAGAGAATGTTGTTCCTACCGGAGGGAGACACTAGCAAGAGATACGCTTCTATTCATTTTCATTTATAGTACAGATTATGCATAAACACGTGTATTGCGATTTATTACACGCTGAAGGTGTCATCATTTACGAACAAAATTATAACATGAGAAATGTTGATTTAACAAGTTTACCTATTATTTTCACCTATGGGATATCAAACAATAGCAGTCTAATGCATGCGTAAACTGTTTGCTCAGGGCGTGGGCATACAATTCTATAATTAGGTAGCATAATTTATACCAAGCTATAATCTTCGTCCATCCCATATCTCGACACACCGGATATGAGTTGGTACATATTGGAACATTTATCTGGAGAAAGCCCCCATTAAATCCGTAAATGGAACGGTTCATCCGTCATATACAGAATTACGAGTCGACTGTGTTTAAAATATTAAAAAAGCATCGAAAGGAACTGACCTCGTGTCCCCAATTAATAATTTTCCGGCTCTAACTGACGCCGACGCGGCATTGTTCTAAAAAACAATGAAATGTGGCCAAAGCAACAATACCACACAGGAGAATTAGGTAAAGCAACATAACTTCGACTGAATCTTCGCCAGCGTTTAATGTAATGAAATTCGACACAGATTAGTGACGCTCTTTTATAGATGTCTACTATTTGCAAGTACCTGCTATTCAATTCGTGTGTTACTTAGTAGGCATTAGTAAGTCACTTACAAAACACAGTATTCGAATTATGCACTTACAGGTTAACAAAGTAGAACCGATAAATACAAACCAAAAGTTACTGCTACTTTTTAAGGTAAACGGATATATAATTTCTTCCATTTCTATGTAGTTCTTATCTTTAATTTGCATTTAGTAGATATAATGTCTAATAAATTCAATAGGTCTTTCACATCACCATTGCTTTCAAGGTTGACCCATATCTTTTTAAAACACGCTTCCTCGTTGATTCACAATCGGCCTCTGTTCGCTGAGCGTTGTGCTGTAACACGGTATTTGGGTCGATGACACCGAAATGCACTGACTTTTTCGTTAGCGTTGCGAGATAGGGCTGTCAACGAACAGGTTACTTACTGCTTATAACCTTGATGAAAGATGAGATTCTTTAGATACAATTTTTTTTCTGTAAATTTTTGTTCGACAGTTTTATTCAACAAAGGGAGCAACTAATGTTATTACAGGAATTATTTTTGTTGAATACTTGCATTATGATAGGTCTATATAGTTCTAACTGTCAATTATTATTACAGACGATTGTTATGGGAATATTATCAACATCACACCCAACTAATACACCATAGTGATGCTATATTCCAATATGCTCTTTCAGAAACACCCTCCTTAGGAAATTAATCGATTTCTCAACTTGTGTGAGATGAACTTGTATTAAAGTATAAGATTACTTCAAGTCTTGGAATAACATTATAAATGTTATCTCAAACTGTTGTAGTTAATTTAAAATTCAACCGAATTTTTAATATTTTTAATTCGACTTAAAAGATATTCTAGCTAATTAAAAACTAAACTACTATGTACTTTTTGTACTAAAGTATAAGATTACTTAAAGTCTTGGAATAACATTATAAATGTTATCTCAAACTGTTGTAGTTAATTTAAAATTCAACCGAATTTTTTATATTTTTAATTCCACTTAAAAGCTATTCTAGCTAATTAAAAACTAAACTATATACTTTTTCTTGAATAGAACTTTAAGTACCTGCTTAAATAGTATTGTACACAATGAGAATAGTAAATAAATGACATCAGTCGAACTTTAACAAAAACACAGTTTCAGTCCTTCGCTCTTAAGGTTTATTATCTACCAGAGCGGAATTGTGCTGTTTCAACAACTGATTCTATCTCTTATTCTGATAATCTCCACAACATTTAAGGTCTAATCGAATTATTATGTCTTCTCCGTTATACTTTGGTAAATAAAATGACTTAAAGTGTCAACTCTGCGTTTATATATTTTTTTATTGTAAAGTATACTGAATGGCGCACCAAGCCGTCTTTAAAAGCCGCATGAACGTTTCTTCTTGAGTTGAGGTATAACCATACACCCCGTATTTGAGTGTTGACTTTTAAACGCCAAAAGCTCACGACTTGTCCGACATGTACTGTTACGTCACACTTTCTTGTTAACACATGGATGCAAATAAAGACATTCAGTGTGTAGATAATTGATACATGAATGCCGCTCGTTGCATCACGAAATTCTTCTAAAATATAACCGAAAAACGCATGTATTAATATTGTAGTCATTTATTTTAACTGTAAACATGTAGGCAATTTTTTTAACCTCTCGATGGACATCAGTTTGGCTTCTTTGTACTCTGATAATGGCAATCCGGGCTTCGATTAGCCAGTCATCCATTCAATCATTTATTCGTATTTATCGTGCCGGTGAGTTAAAATAAGGCCAATAGCCATAATAACTTTCTTATGGTCTCTGCAGTGGTTGAGTTTAAAGCAATAAAATTAGTTCTTGAATTAAAACTATGCGAGCTTGATAATTGTATTACAAAATTAGGAGACATAAAAATATAAGTGGCCATAATAATAGTAGCGCAGTTCCCTCGATTAAGTAAGAGGATAACTTCAAGAGACTTAACAAATTCATAAATGGCAAATAAGGTATGCAATAAAAAGAAACATTACGAACGCGTTAAACTCCACTTAATGTAACTACTTCGAATACTTTAAACAATATGCGACAAAATAAGCCGCTGCCGAAATTACAGGGTCCATGTTTTCTCTTGCAAAACAAACAAATTGTTAACCTCCACTTCGCCGATCGCTATTATGCCACATCAAGTTGTCACTTCGATTACGCAAGTCGGCACTTAGGATGCGCACGTGCCATTGTTGGATAAAATTTTGAAATAATTTCTAATCTGACCGAAGTTATTCTTTATCCCGGATGCAGAGCTTCCCACAACGAAATAAACATCGGTTGGTTGATCAGACTACGCTGCAGCTCAAGTAGCTCGACCACAAGCCACACAGTAAATTCGATGTAGATCGCTAAAATGTGGTCCATCTTAACCAAGACCTCCTCGTTGCAGTGAAAGAGAAATACTTTCATGGCCTACATTTATTTCTCTCGTGAGTTTGGGTCTAATTTGTGGTTGTTTATGTGTGTGTCCATGGCGTTTGCGATACAGGGTTTCCCTAGTTCGGGGCTATGAGTATGTGCTTTATTATTATTATTATTTGTATCTACTTTATAATTTCAGTATTTTCTGTTTTTAATCGAACTCGAACTTTCTTATAGAAATCAATTTGCTACTTGCGAACTTGCAATGGCAGTAACGAGGCACCAAATTGGCGCCATAAAATACCTTTGTCGGTGTAATACCGAAGATTTTTTCTTAATTTTTATTACCAACCTTTCTCGCGGTTACCCGAAGTGCCTACGGTGTTATTCAATTACGTTTTATGGTTACCAAGTGGCAACATCGGTCTCAGAATTGCACTTTGATTTATTGTTTGGTTTATTTTCGTCTTTATTGTGGCAAACCCAAACCCGTTATAAGTAAACGCTCTGAAGTTTAAAAGCAATAGTTACCTACGTATATAAACAAATTGAATAATTTATTAATAAAAACATTAGATAATATTTAACTGCAAATGAGCTTTGAAACTTTTTACACAAAAAAAAATTCGTTCACACTTTTGTGTATCATTTGTCAAAGTTCGGCACAAAATAGCTGTTATAACTTTCATAAATGAACATAATTTTGACATATCGATGTCGATTTATCACAATAACGTAGTTCAGCATGAATCACAGCTCTAATCCTTAGTAAGCGGACTAAAGAGCCTAAGTGACGTAGGTACCTGTTCTAAGTTTGTACTATTTACATTCGCATTTTTAACTTACAGCCGGATTTAAAAGAGATTAATTCCAGTTTAGGAGAGTATACATTGGTGAAGGAAAGGTGTTAAGCCAATTTTATCGACAATAATTAGTTATTGGTGTTGGGTTAGAATTTCTTACTTTATCGATCTCTTTAGTTACATTCAGTTATTCGATAAAACTAGCTTTACGTAAAACGTATTCATCAAAATGAATAATAAATAATACGGACCAACATTTATAAACTACTGTTTTGCACTCGTTTTGTACACTTTGTGATTTAGCATTTACGCCCTTTACTTTAAAGTATCGGTATTCATCTATCATCTATCGTCATCTATTTTCAAGTCCATTTCATGCTTCTGTGTACTCGTGTCTACTTACGCTTTTGTTTGAGAGATGATCTCATTTTAGGTTTCATTGTATAAAGGGAAAAGTGCAGCAGTAAAACAATCACATCTGGGTGTCGTAATCGCACCATCTGGCTCCCAAACAGTCCGCCCACAACATGTCGTAATGTGGACAGTGGCTTATTTTTTCGGATGTACGTTTGGACAATGCAGTCGACTATACATCTTAGCTAGTAATAATGCCAGATAAACTTATTAACTTATTTAAGCTTTCCGAGTTACGAACAAATTTGCGTTTTATGAGTAATTATCACAAAATGTTAAGCTCTTTTATGCAAGAAAAGAACGCAAATAATATACGAAAAGTCAATGTAAGGTTAAAATAATATTGTTTTAAGAGATTGTGGTAGGCCCCCTGATGGTTCTTATCCGAGTCATAATAATATGTTCACGAAACTATCTCACTATGTTTGGTGTGAATAGATTGACATTACGTTTCGCTATACTGTGTCTAACATACGAGCTGACAAACGTAACTCGAATGCGAGCTAGTGAAAATGTTGTAACAAAGTAATAGTATTTGATTAATAACCTCATGATATCTTATTTAAATGTTATATGGACTTTATTGTCTATAAAGTTATTACTTAAACAATGTGAGACTGTTTTTTTTGTGTAATATGTGTGGCGCACTATAAGTTTCTGGAATGAATAAGAAAAAAATATTATAAATATTCAGAAATTAATTTATTGTTTCTCAAAATATTCTCCGTTAGCGTTAATGCACTTTATCATACGAATGAACCAATTTTGAAAACATTTATGTCACTTCTCCGTGCCAATCTCTGAAATGTATTTTTCATATTCTTCGACAGCCTCTTCAGGTGATGAAAATCGTTGACCGCGTAACTGGTTCTTAATTTTTGGAAATAAATAAAAGTCACAAGGTGCCAGGTCAAACGCGGGATGGCTCATAAGGTAAACGTTGTTCACCTTCAAAAATTCATTTGTCTGTCTGGCCGTGTGAGAACTGGCATTATCGTGGTGCAAGATGATACGGCGTTTACGGTTATTTTTACGGAGTTTATCAATAACTTCCGGCAAACAAATGGTCTTGTACCAATTACTATTCATGGTACAACGATTCTCCAAAACAACAGTAGCCACGTGTCCAGTTTTATTTAAAAAGAAGCAATCATCCGCTAAGAGGCACTTTGCACACGCGCGGGCCACTTTGGTTGGTTTCGGCTCATCTCGAAAGACCCATACCCTCGATTGCTGCTTTGTTTTGGGATCGTAACTATAAATCCATATTTTATCACCTGTTTCTATGTCCCCACACCAAATTCTAATCTGGTAAGCATGGCATTGCACCAAGTGAAGCGATCCGTTTTTTGAGTCTCAGTTAAATCGTGTGAAGTTCCACCGAGAGCACAGCTTTTTCACACCCAAATGTTTGTGTAGTATTGATTGTATTTAACTCATGCCTATGCATAAAGATGCCCGAATCTCGTGATATGTCACATGCCTGTCTGTTTTGATCATACGGCGCACAGCATCGATGTTTTTGTTGTTCATAGCAGTGGACGGGCGACCATCACGAAATTCGTCACTGAAATTCACACGACCACGTTTGAGTTCTGCAAATCAGCTATAAATAGTCGTCTTGTGTGGTGCTTCATCGCTAAAAGTAGTTTGAAGCCGAGCGAAGCTCCGCTGAGCTGTTAAATTACATTTAAAGTCATAGAAAATCATACTACGAAAATTTTCTCGAGTTAAATCCATGGTGATGTAGACAACCAATTTCTAAAATGACGCCACAACGTAAACACAAGTGACAGTCAGATGAAAGAAACTGTATTCTACAGTCAAAGAGGTCCATTTTTAAATGTTCTAATTACTTTTTAAAAATTGTTTATGTAAGTGGCCAGTTCCGGAAACTTATAGTGCGCCCTACGTAGAGGTAAGGGGCAGCTAGGACCTGACTTCGCGAAACACGCAGTCTTTTCCGCTCTTTTTGCATGGACATAATGTTTTTTCTGACCGGCTTAATGAGCTTCCATGTCGACAAGTGCGGTGTCTACCTAACGGAAGATAAACTAGAGTTTAAATTCAGTAACAAGGAATTTTGAAAATTTTGGTGTACGATGCATGAATTGTCAAGTATTAGAGCTAACATAAACTCGAAATTTGTAGGCCACTATCAATAAGAATGGATTCGTGTGAACCAGGTTTATTATTTCTGAAAAGGGAAAAAATCTTTAGAATACAATAGAGAACAGAAGAGGGAAAACATTTGTTGCGTAATGACGCATTTGTGGGAGTGATTTATAATTTAGGGGAAGATAGAAGGGAAAAGAAAGAGGAGAAAGTGAATAAGTAAAAAAGAAGACCTCAAAGTGCGCAGCCATAAAGAAGTCAAAGAGCTGACTATGAACCGTAAGGAGTGGCGGAGGCTTCACCAACAAGAGCCTGGCTCCTACATAGAATGATGACGATTCAGTAGCTACACCTAAAAAGAGGATTGACAATCTGGAAAAAGAAGCTTATTGACGACACAAACATTTTAAAAAGCCGCTCATCTGCATAAGTTTTATGTTCAAGTAATTTGTTTTTTTTATGCCCGTACTCACCACTGTTATTGCGGCCCCGGAGACACGATTCCTAGATAGGCCGACAAAAGCGTGTTGTCGAGGAATGCGTGCGAGTTTTGAATGTTAAATTGACGTTTAATTCTTTAAGGCAAAGACGACACATGTATTTACATGCATTCCTAGTATCACAAAGTTGACGGAATGATGCACGATAATGATTTCTTCGTTACTCCATCTTTATTTTATAGCCTCTGTACTGCACAATGAGTAATTAAGATTTCCAATTGGAATTGCAAATTAGCAAAGTCAATTTAATCGACACTCTTGTCTTGGCATAGAAATGCCATTAATGTGGCTGATGCTAGACGTTTCCTGTCGTGTCTTTGTTATGTACTTTTATACATCATTCGTTGTTTCTCCTTGTGCATTATGCATAGAAGTGTCATAACGTTCTTTGATTACGAATATTATTGTAAGAGTGAAGGCTAACTACTACAAGTATACCTCTTTGTCGAGTATTGTGACCTATTTTTAACACCTAAGTATAGCTTCGTTGCTATACCTTCACAAGTCACAAACACAAAATAAAATTGAAGTGAAAAAATGTTAGCAACGGACTCTAAAATGTGAATGGTCCAAAAACCACGTACTTCAAAACTTTGAAATGTTTCGTTTAGTTCAGGTGATCAGGTTACTTTAAGGGAAATTCAGTGGTCGCAAATTTTTACTACTACATTAGGCAATATATGAAAATGCCTACTTATGATGCACATATTATGTTAACTACATTTTACTTAACCAACTTATATTTCAAAGAGCGTGTACGTTCATACTAGGCGTTTCTTTCACAGAACGTCTTATTTTAGAAGGTATTTTCATTAAATTCATTTCATTATTGCACTTCCGTTCGTCTACAACTCTCAATGTGTAAGGGCGGTGTACCATGTCATAAACTCTACTCCTTGAAGTAAACAGTATTGGACTAGACTCTTACTTGTCTTTTGTGTAAACGCCATTCTGCCTATCCTAAGCTTATTTCCTTAACATCTTTATGTGTATCACGTACATAGGCTCTTATTAGCATGTCTATAATGGTCAAACTAAAGATCAGATAAGTAATAGTCTTCTTCCAGAGCGTCACATAGAAAATTCTCAGTCTCACCTCGCTCTCCTTATAAGGCACAGCTTCACTGCATACTTACAGTTATGCTAAGGTCACACGGCAGAGTTGACATTCATTTTTCTCGTCTAACTGTGTGCGTCAAAGTGCATTGTTGAGACGACGCGGCATTCGTTGCCCAATGGGCGAGACTGGTCGGCAAAGCCTTTTCATACAACGCTTTGTGACACAGCGCATATTCTAGTTACATCGATTCTTTTAACACCAATTGGTGTCACATTTATAGAAATCTGCTTTATTGAGAATCTTTTAACAACCTTAATGCCTCAACGGTTTGCACTGAGTTCAATTCCAGGTAGGACGAATTTGGGAATTGAGATTATCTAAATAGGTTCTGATCTGTACTAGAAGGTAGGAGTACATAGTGCTGCGGTGTGAATTCCATTGCTCTGGTACTCAAAGTACAGGGAGTTCTCTAGTTTGAAACCCGGTTATTGGCATGGTTGTCGGGTACATTATTATTATTATTATTATTCATTACTAATCTAAAGCAAATGTTATTAACACCATATTATAGCATCGCACTCGCTTTTGAAGCATTTGTATTGTTACTTTGCATTCATCAGTGTGGTTTTTCTATTTTGTTTTAAACAGGTTTTTTTTGACGAAAAAGTTTAAACCTATTTGTTTCACTACCTATGTTATTTAGCAATATGAAATCCCACAGCATTCAACTGGCATAGCTTTGATACTGTTTACAGAAAATACTTTTATTTCTGCTTTTGTAACAATGTTCTTTTACTTTTGAGATTACTTACACAAATCAAAGCAAAATTTCTGTCTCATAACATCATATTGGTCGACAGTAATGATCGACAAAATCGAGCTGATCTGTAGGCACCTAATCGACATTGTCGATCTACATTAACGATTGACAATGTCGAGCAAATCTATACGCACATTTAGTGACTCTTATGACGAAATTGTTAGTGTCACAATAGTCTGATTTTTAATAATAATGTTATCTTTTATAGCAGATAAATAATATATAGATAAAACGTTTAATATATTGCCACAAGTACACACAAGCATGTTAAGTAACTAAAAGAAGTGTCACTCTCATTTTTTATATTCTTTTGTGTCTGTTGAGACAAACAAAAAATAAATACATTAAACAGATAATGTGAACGTAACGAACAACTTATATTTAACTAAGCACCAAGATGCAGTACATACAAGTTATTGTTAAAACTATTAGTCAAGCCAAAGGTTTGGGCTCAGTGCGTTTTGTTAATGCTATTGTTAAAGCCAAAGGTCCTGGCTCAGTGTGTTTTATTAAAGCTATTGTTACAGCCAAAGGTCCTGGCTTAGT